>NC_036162.2:0-356163 GCF_900002375.2 Plasmodium berghei ANKA
CTGAACCCTAAACCCTGAACCCTGAACCCTGAACCCTGAAACCCTAAACCCTGAACCCTAAACCCTGAACCCTAAACCCTGAACCCTGAACCCTGAACCCTGAACCCTGAACCCTAAACCCTGAACCCTAAACCCTGAACCCTGAACCCTGAACCCTAAACCTAAACCCTGAACCCTAAACCCTAAACCCTAAACCCTGAACCCTAAACCCTGAACCCTAAACCCTGAACCCTATAATCTTCCTCTATATGTTTCTATATACTTAATAATACCATTTTCTTATTAACTCAATTTATAATTATTCCATTGATTATTTTCGATTAATGTATTTGCAACTTCCTTTCAGTATCATTTTCATTACACAATTTTTTAATCTTTTTCATATTTTTTTTTTTCTTCAACTTTTTTCTCCACCCAAATGAGGAATACTAACATAAAAATAGTAAAAATATATAGTTATTTGTTTTTTATGCATACAAAAAATATGTAGTAATACATATTTTTTAATTTTCTATTTAATAATTTTCTTTCTATTACCTTATACATAACTGCTAAAATAACAAGTGTTGCAATAACTATAACTGAATATACAACTAATTTGTATTCTTTAAATAAATTTCCTGGAAATCCTATTTCAGATATGTCTTTTTGTACATCGAATTTAATGGATCTTGCTTCAATTTCCAGATGAGGCATTATATTGATAGAATCGTCTGATGATTGAAATTGTTCCTCAGAGGAATTATCTGAAATATGTTCTTGTTCACTACTTGTTGCGTCTATTTCTGGTGTAGAAAATGACCCTTGTGAATGGCCATTTCCTTGATCACCTAATATTTGTGTTTGGGTATTCTTTGGTTCTGGTTTTTCGACAGCTGGTGTTTTGCTATCTGATAAAGTAGGGCTAGGTTCTAGTTCGTTACTTGTTGGGTTGTCCTCTAATGTTTCAGTTTGGTGTCTTTCATTTGCTTGCAATCCTTCTTTAATGTATTCCATTATATCAAAATTTTCATAATAATCTGCATAAGTACTATAAGCATCATTTAAAATAGGCAATACATTATCGTATAATTTTTTTCGAATATCATCAAGTGAATTAGTAACAGATTCTCTGTATTCTTCAATATAGGTTTTAATTAAATTCCCATATTCTTTTAAAGTTGACAAATCAAAAACATCGTGAATATCTTTTGTGTTTTGGTATATATCTATTCTACCTTGATTAGTTTCTGACTCGTTGCTTGGATTTGTTTGACCACTTGGAGCTTTTTGAGTACCTGTATGATTATTGGCAAGATCTAAGGATTGGATATCACCTTTTAATGAAGGTTCTTCAAGTTTTGGCAATTGAATGTTTTGATTCTGTTGAGATTTAGCCTCCGAAACTTTTAAATTATTACCTGTATTTCTAGGGGGACTCTTTTGATCACTTTGCTCCCCTCCTTGACCTTTAATCTTTGGTGTGGTTTTTGTATCTTTTACTGCTTTATCTTGAACACTTGGGGTATTATCTTTATTTTTTGGTATACGCCCTGGACCATTGGAATCAAATGTTTTAAAATTGTTCGTAGAATGTGAATATTTTTTATTTATTGGTGTAAGTTCTAGAAGATGATTTTTTATATTATATTTTTTATCAGTATCATTCTTAATAGCAGAATCTCTAAAGTCATCATATATTTTTTTTAATTTTTCCAATAGATTCAGATATAAATCATTTCCATAAAAAGCATTGTAAAGGCTTCTATATTGATTAAGACAATTTACAGAATTCTGACGAAGATTCCCATGTTTTTCTTTATTCGTTTTATAATATGCAATTGTATTACATATATAATTAAGTAAAGTATACAATTCACTCATATACCTAAGATTAGCATCTTTCAAATCCCTTTGATTATATAAAAGATCCCAAAATATAAAATTACCCATATACTTCTTTAAATATTCGTCATAAGCCGAACTTAAAGTCATTTTATTAGCTTTGCCATTGTTTATGTCTTTGACTATATTAAATAATTTATGAGATAACCACATCATAAACTGTTCGGAATACTTGTTTTCATTATTTTGTAACTCCGTAAATAAATGCCCGCCCAAAGCACCAACACCTTCCCTGTTACTTGAACATGCTCTATTATTGGGGCAATATTGTTTGTATGATGAGGATCTGTTAATTTTAT
This sequence comes from Plasmodium berghei ANKA, assembly GCF_900002375.2. Lineage (NCBI taxonomy): Eukaryota > Apicomplexa > Aconoidasida > Haemosporida > Plasmodiidae > Plasmodium > Plasmodium berghei. Next base: position 2,184 of record NC_036162.2, read on the forward strand.
TCAATATGACATATTTACCATTAAAAAATTTATCAGCTTCAAGAAATAGCTCACACTGAGAAAAAGTATATATAAATTAATAAAAATATGTATTAATACAAAATTTATTGAATAAAATTTAATGTAATTTGTAGGCAAATCAAACAAAATAAAATAAAGGATAGCCATGTTTTATTTTAAAATAAAATTATTTACCATTCCTTTCTCGTCCATTGTAATATAATTTTGTTCTTAATATATAGATTGATATCATATTGTTTTTATATAAAATATATATACTGTAAATGAGCCTCCTATATCACATTTATCGTATTAAACCCATTGAAAAATTTAATAATAATTTAAAATTAATATGGAATAATAATACAATAATATTAATAAAGAAATATTATATTTACTGTTATTGACATTTCCTAAATTTCCTTAAATTGTGGTTGGTTTAATAAATATTTAATCATATGTATATATAATGCAATTTATGCATAAAGTCAATATTACTAATAGTATCCTACATAATTAATTTTATTATAAAATATTAAGGAATTTTATAATGAATTTAAAAAATATATACTTAAACATATGTTTTAATATAGAGCATAAACAACCTAAAACTTAAATAATGCATAAATCAAAAAATTAAGAAAGTTATTATAATCCTTAAAAATATATAAATAGTCATTTTTTTAAATATATTAAATTTTTATAAACTTGCTTCTAATATATATACCAATGTTTTATTAAAATCATAGCATTTTCAAATTAAGTTGCATGCTCCATTATATATCCAAATTATATAATTTTAATATTGTTTTTATTTAATATAGATAAATTCATAATTTATTTTAATAAGTCCGATAACTTTGTTTTTATTCCTACATATTTCGATTTAAAAGTATTCTTTATTGGATAATTTTATAATATATGTTGCGCATCTTCCCATCAGTTTAAAACGACAATTAACACTGAACCCGTATTTATTAAGATATTTATAAGTTTAAATAAGCCTTTAAATATAATTTTTTTTTTAAATAATACTTAGTAAATATTAAATATATAATACATAAATAACTATTGATGCAAATTTTAAAGTATAATAAAAAACTATACGTAATTAGGTTGTTCATTGCACTCTGAGAGGAGAGAGATAAGGGAAGTATTATTTTTTAAGACAAAGCTGTAGCCATATAATATTTATTTATTCTACATATTTTAATTATGTTTTATATTTTCTACCATTAAAACTTTCAATTCATGTGTATATTAAAATTAATCATTAAAAATAAATTAGAATTATTAATTTCCTAAATATATAGTTTGATTTAATATTTTATAATAAACTATATTTGGTTCTATATTGGAAAACTCCATTTTAAGGAAATTATATAATTATTAATATTATTTTTCTTGGTAGCGTTAATTCTAATATTGTCGAATTAAAGCTTACTTAAATAGGTATTATAATATTTCATTTGATGTTTTGTGCATATAATTTTAATCTTATTACAAGTTTAACAATATATATCAATGTATTCGAATCAAATTAATTTAATGATTTCTTCGTATTTAATACTTTATCTATTATTATTACTATTATGATTTTGCTAATATATCACTGTATAGTGCAACGGAATAATTAACTCGATTCATATAAATATTTTGAATCAAAGTATAATATTTTCGTGTTACATTGTTTAAAGTATACCATTTTAGAGCATATATACTATCTCGTAAAACGATATATTTATAATACATATTTATTAATTTATATATGATAACCTAGTAAAAATATTGTTAGTTCAAATTAAATTAATTATTATTTGCCTTTCCGATAATATTAATATTTAATTATATAAAGTTTCCACAATAAAACGATATTCCAATATTAGTTATTATTAAAACATTTTACTAGCTTATATGTATAGATATATAATAATAACTCTAGTCATATTTATCATGTTATTTATAATTATTAGAACCAAATATGATATGAAATTTTATTAATATACTTGTATTTTATTTTTTAACTGTTTTAAATATAATATATTTCTAATTTATATATACTTCAAAACCATAAATCTTATAAATTAATAGTGATTAATTTAATATTATACCTTTATAGTAAATAAATTAATGCACAAAGAACTATTTATTTTATTTGAATTTAAAAAATTAAGATAAAATGATGCTATATATAATAGAAAATTAAAAGGATACTATACATATATCTACCTTTTAATTTATTATTAATATGCATATTTTTATTGTATTATTAATTATGTTAGATGGATAAAGCATCTTTTATAGATAACGTTGCATTGTCGAATCTCGATCTATATATCATGCATCTATATTTTATGATTATCAATTATATATTAGTAGTGTGTTTAACTAACATTAAAAATATAATCATTAACCTGAAGGTATATTATAATGTAAGCAATTGTTCCAAATGAATCGAATTATACTCTGATATATAAAATTATTATACTGTTCTGTTATAAAAATACTATTTGAATCAAAATAAATATGATACAAATCATAAGTTTTACTAAATAAAATGCTTCATCAAATAAAGAAAAATATTGTTATGCATAAGTCGATGTAACCATATATTACCAAAATTTATATAATAGGAATTATGATATATCATAATATAAATTCATATATAATCAATATATATATTAATATATACAATATAGAGATTTTATTTTAATCATATAAAATTGGGATGACCACTCAATCATATATGTTATAACTTAAGAAAAAATATGATGGGTCTCTTTTCATATCAATGGCAATACCACTTTTGTTGTATATTTGGACTTCAGCTAGAGATTAAAGGTGTGAGGATTGCAAATATATTTGATTAGCATTTACAGACCAATAAACATTATATAATTACTCAAAATTAAATACAATATTAATACGTAACCCAACCTGAACATGGGTCCCACTAACACAACCCTAGTTCACAACATAAAAACTATATAAAAATTATGCAAAAATTACTTCCCAATAGACAGTTTCTTAAAATATATAAATCATTACTATTATTCCTGAAATAACACTATTCTTCGAATCATATTAATGATCCATTTTCTTTATTTTTTTAGTTTTTTTCTTAAATGTTTTTGAGATTGTTTCTGAAATTCAAATAACGAATGCTAATATAAAACGGTAAACTAATTATTTTTTTGTCAACGTTTGCATGTATATAATGAACATAATTTTTTAATTCCTTATTATTTACCTTATAATAAATTCCCAAGAAAAATGGTATTGTAGAAATTATCGATAAAACTGTAATTAGTGTATTTTTTGTTACTGACCATCGTGGATAACGTGGAATGGGTGGAAATTTATTACATTTATTTTTTAAATTGATATAATCCGTTGATAAAGTAGACAATATTTGATCATATGAACTGCCTATATTATTGTTATAATCATCATTAAGATCTTTATATTTTTCAACAAACTCTTTAGCTTTTTCTAAAAAGTTCTTGAAATCTGAGTTTGCATCAATTTTAGTTTGCATTTCACATAATAATTTTAATGCATCGTAAAATTTAGATATAATGCTCATATCCATATTCAAAAAATTAATTTTTTGATTTATAAAACCCATATAAATATTATAATCATTAACATCAATTTTACTCTTAATATACTCATTATTTTTATTTACATATTTATCATAAAAATAATTTATATTGCTCGTTTTTTCTTGTGTTTTTCAGCTTAACATATAACTTAATCATATTATAATGTAATGGGGATATCCATTTTATTATTATTCGAAAGCAAAGAAGAACTCCCAAAGAGTTCATTAAACACAAATAAACATCCAGAATTGTAGTAATCAGGAGCAATATCACAATGATTATCATTACAATAGGTTTTATATTTAGAAACTTCATTAAATTAACACGTTCCGTTATTGTTCAATTCATCGGGAATCCAACCCCTTACAATCTGGAACTTTTTACACTAAGAAAACATTTAAAACAGTATAATAAAAATATATGTTAATGAAACTCTTACAAAACAAAGTCTAATGATATATATAATACAATATCAAAAATGTAAAGAAAATTATTATTATTAAAAAATTCATATATCACAGCTTTATTCATTGTGATGAGGTTTTATCTTTGATTTGTAAATTGGGTAGAATCATGCTGTTTTTATATGCATTGCACCAAATGTGTGGCACAAATACATTAATCCTATATATAACAACTGCCTGTGTTTAAATATATTATATGTTTTTCAATAATTAAATTAATATAGAATAATAAAATATTATTAATAAAGAAACGTTATATTCCTATTTATAATGCTTATATAAATTACCTTAAATAGAGGGTTGTATAATACATTTTTGATTAAATATAGATATTATGCATTTTATACAAAAAAGTCTATTCTTACTAAAATCTGATATAATTTTAAATTCATTATAAAAGTATATCCATTTTTATAATAAAGTATATTTCCTTGTATTTATTTTTGAAATAGAGAATCTATAACATCTACTTTTTTAGTAGAACTTTTTCTATAACTTAAATACTGCAAAAATAGAAACAATTAAGAAACACATTATTACTATAATTTTAAAAGTATTTAAATAGCCATTTTTTAAAATATTTACACCCTTGTTTCTAATACTATATACCACCGTTTTATTAAAATTATAGTATTTTCGAATTGAGTTATGTTATTTACATCTCTATGAAAATTACATAAATTTATATTGTTTTTAATGAACGTAGATAAATTCATAATCCATTTTAATGAATCTTATGACTTTACTTTTATTTCTATATACCTCAATTTAGAAATATACCATATTGGATAATTTTATAATATATTTTGCCATCTTTCCCATTCTTTAAAACAACAATTAGCACTGAATCCGTATTTATAAGCTTAAATAAGCCTTTGAATGTAAATAGTTTTTAAAATCATACTTAGCAAATATTAAATATTAACACATAAATAACTATTGTGCACATTTTAAAGTATAATATAAAACTATGTTTAATTAGGTTTCTATATTCCACTTTAAGAGGATAAATATAAGGTATATTTGCTCTTTTAATATATAAATTTAGATAAATATTTGTTAAATGTTTTACATAATTCATTTTTATATTATATATTCTACTGCTATAGTTATCAATGTATATGTATTCATTTAATTTATTAACATTCTATATTTTATTAATTCTATGATAAAACAATACTATTTTAAATTAAAAAAATAATGATTCATTAAACACTGATAATATAATATATGCCAATATAGAATAATAAAAAGATATTTAAGACTAATTTTGCCTTTAACTTTTTCTCTATTTATCCAGTTTTTGTAATATAAAATCACATACCCCAAATTGGATCTTTAACAAGAATATAACATTGATACCTTTATAATGGATTATTATATGTTATTGATTTTTTGTTTCAATAATATAACTGTTAATTATAGGAAATATCTACTTTTATATTTTTTTTACTGAATATGCATAAAAAACAATTATATGTTCATATAAAAAGGATTTAGGGGAAAATTATTATATTTTTTAAAAAAACTATTATGAATTCTTTCAATAATAACTGGATTTATAAAATATATCTTTTTAGTCATTCATTATATTAGTAATTAGCGTTATTATTATAATTATAGAAAACTATTATAATGGAAACAAAACGAATCGGTTAAACAGCATAGTTTTATATAGATTATTAAAATACATATATTTATATTATAATATTATACATAAATATATTTTTTGATTATACTTATGAGTTTATTTAACTATAACAATAATAATAGTAATAACTGAATTTACTTATTTATCATTTTTATATTTATATTGAATTTTAAAGTCAGTGCCATAAACATCTGAACTTTGCTTATTTTATAAAAAATATAAGACATTAATTAAATTTATCATTCCAAAGAATTTTTTTTTCTTTTATAAACAAAAAATATTAATAAAAAAAATAAATTAATAAATGGTGCAGGGTTAACCTGTACATGGTTGTATATATTTAATAATGGAGATTTTCCCCTATAAACGTAATTTATAGATTTTTTAGTCTGTTTTTTGTGTTCAGATGAATTTATAATTATTTGCATTTGTTTTTTCCCATTAGTTGAGTTTATAACTTTTTTTGTCGTTTTATTTCCACCAAACAATTTTATAACCTTTTTCATGTTTTGTTTTCTCTTCAATTCCTTTCTCCATCCAAATGAAAAATACTAACATAAAATTATGAAACATATATAATATTTTCGTGGAAAAATATTTTAAAAAGTGTATACATCATAATTTTATTTTATTTACCTTGTATACAATTAATAAAGTAATGGGAGCTAAAAGAGCTATAATTAAAATTCCAATTGGTTTGTATTTTTTGAGTATATTAACATCTATTCCTGTTGTTCCATTTTCTTTTACTTCGGTTACTGAATTTTTTAGTTTAATCACTGGTGCTGGCACTGGTTTTTGAGGTTCTTCGCGACTGCTTTTATAATTTTTGTTTTCAGGTGTGTCCTGAGACGATTTCGTTTCCCTAGTTTGTTCATTTGAACTTGGTGTTAGTGAAATTTGATTCGAATTTTCTTGTGTTGGATTTCTTTGAGTAGAATCTCCTTGAATCGGTGGTGAGTCATCAGATGTGGGTGATTTATCCCCTGTTCCATCTGATCCATGTTTTTTATCACCTGAATCATCAGTTATTTCTATTTTTTTAGAGTCAAAACTTATATTCTCAATAATTTTATTAAAAACATTAATAGATTTATCGAAACTATTTTTTATAATATCTAAAGTTGTATTATATACACCATGGATTTCATTAGAGATATTTATAATTTTTTCCTTATATGTTCTAAAAAACTTGAAAGTATTATTTAATTGGTCCATGCCTTTTAATGTGATCTTAAAAATGTCTGGTCTAATATTAAAAAACGTCCCTGATGTACTTTTAGTTTCTTTTTCTTCTGGAACATTATCTGTGACACCTGGTTCACTACTTGATCCACCTCCCGAATCCTCTGATCCTTCTGAACCTCCACGACTTCCTTGACCACCATCCGGTTCTCCTCCTGATATATTTTTTTCATTTTGTCCACCACCTGTATTTAATGACCTGTTACCTGTATCCCCTTCCCTAACAGTTGAACCTTTTGGCCCATCAACCAATTCATCATTTGAATCTCCTTGATTGGTACCTGAAGTTGAGAGATGATTGTTTGAATCGATTGTATTGCCTGAGGGGCTCTTTTTACTTCCTGTGTTACCCATTGAATCTTTTTGTTCATTTACTTTAGAGTTTCCTTCGGCTTTATTACCGTCTACTACAATCTTTTTATCTGTATGTGTACCAGTTTCATTGGTAATTATGCTTGGAGAATCTCTAAGTCCCTTCCCTGAACCCTGATCACTTGATTCACCACCATGCTTTATGCTTCCACTACTTGAACTTCCTTTATCAACAATTGTACCTCCTGCATGCCTTTCACTATTGTCTGAAACATTTGGTTTAATTTTAGAAGATTCTTGTCCAATCTTGTGATTTGATTCTTCTGTTGCAGTTTTTTGTAATTCAGTACTTGTTTGTGAAGATAATGAAATTATTGGTAAAACACGTGGTGCTGGTGGTGTTTCAGGTTCATTATCTTTTGGTTGGTATGAAGGCAACGGCGGTGGCGGTGATGGCACTCCTGAAGGTTTTGAAAATGATGCTGGTGAGGGTCGTGAAATACCATTTTGTACAGGTTTTGTAATTGTTGTGCGCGGTTTAGATGGTTGATTTTGTTTAGATGATGGTTTAGGCTTTTGATCTTTTGGAGCATTTGGAGCAGGATCGGGGAATTGTTTCTTAACCTTTGAATTTGCTCTTATACATTCTTCGAACCCAAATCCAGATTTATAGTATTTACCTAGTTCCCTTGTAGGAATAAGATTTTTAACACTAGCATATAGTTGACCACTAATCAAATCACGTCTTCCATTCTTAGTAATATTTTTTTTAAATTTTTCATATTCTGTTTTTAAAGTATTTAATAAATAAAGATATGAATCACATTCTTTAATGTCATTATAAATATTTTTATGAATATTATAAATTTTGTTATAACTTACAATAATTTGATTAGTGTCGGTAGGATTTCTTGAATATTTCAAAGTGAGATTACATATTTCATTAAATAAATTATATAATTGACTCATATATTCAATGCTAGCATCCTTCAAATACTTGTTTTTTGTTATTTTATCCATATGCTCATAATTTATAAACGCGTTCTTTAAATAATTTTCATAAAAATGGAATAAAGTTGAATCATTATAATCGGTTATCTGAGATAATCTATAACTTAGCCACATCATAATGTATCCAACATATTGCTTATTGTTACTTTTAAATTTCATTACCTCTCCAGGAATTTTGTATAATTCAGTAAATAAATGCATACACAAAGCGTTCAGTCCATCATAAATGTTCTTACATTCATATTTTTTTGATTCTCTATGATAAGGGCAATACTGAATGTAAGGTCCATTTTTCAAATTTATTGTATCAAAATCAAGTTTTCCTTCATTAAAAAGATTATTAGCATTTTGAAATATCGTACACTAAGAAAATTTTTATAAAATTTATTAAAATAAAGTTTAATAATAATATATAGGAAATATAATGTATGCAGTCTAAAGAAAACATTTTTATTTAAAAATAATGTATTTACCGTTTCCTTAGGCATTGTAATCGAATTTTGTTTTTAATATGCATGCTAAATGACATCATATCATTTTTATATAAAACTTATATACTATACCAAAATAAGTTATACAATTATATTCCTTTCTATATAAAGTTGTTTGTAGTTAATCATATTATTAATTTTAAATTAGTATATAATACAGTAGTACATGGGGAATAACATATATTTATTTTTATGATAATTTAGATAAACCTTATAATTTTTGACTTTTTTAAAAATCGTTGATCATACGCACAATATCACTATTTCTATTAAAATTTAATATAACTACATTACACAATTCTATGTAATATCAGAATAATCATAAATTAAATCCATTTTTACATTATAATATATAGCATTGTATTTGTATGTTTATATATGGGAATAAAGATGTATTATATATTAGTTTTAATAAAGTGGTTCCAAAATTATATAACCGTAAATATATAAAAAAATAAGAATGTATTATATCTATTATTCAATATAATTTATTGACATTCGTTATTATTTTGTAAGGAATATTATATCTTTTAGTATTAGTTCTAGTAAATTTAATACACATTTTTATTTAAATTATAATAATTAAATATTAACTTAGTATTAATTATTTTTCTAAATATATTACACATAATTTTTATATTTTTTTAATTTATCCATATTAATTAAAATCATTTTTCATAATGTGCAATAACTTTGTTTTACCTAATATTCCTTTATACACAAATACATTTAATGAATAATTTCGAGTGTGCATTTTATGCATCTTTACACAATTTAAAAAAACAATAATACACATTAATCGAGGTAATTATAAACTTAAATAAACCACAGCGTGTAAATTCGATTTATAATAATAGTTTGCATATTTTTATTCTTTTAACTATTAACAAATAAGAAAACTTATAATATATATAATAAAGTAAATTAAATTGTGTTCATACATTTTACTTTAAACTAATTATTTTCTTAATTTTATAATTTATTCATGCATTAGTTAATTATAAATTCATTTGGAAAGTAATATATCATGAGTATGCCTTTTTTTGTGTAAATTTCTGATAATGACCTAAGAAAATATTATATATTGGATATTTTCGAACAAGAATATATTTAATAATAGGAAAATGGTCATTTTAAGGAAAAGCATATAATTATTAATATAATTATTAATATATTGCTTGATAGTGTTAATACTAATATCACCACATTAAAGCATACTTAAATAAATGTTATTATATTTCATATGATTTTGTATGCCCACAATTTAGATTTTTCCACCCGTTTAATAATATATATACTACTGTATATCCATGTAATCGAATTAAATAAGCATAATGTATTTGTTATTATTTAGTAGCATATTAATATATTAGTATTCTTACTCATACACCATTGTGTATTACAAAAAACATATTATTACACGCAATAAAAATATTTTAAATATATGTAAAAGGTTTCCTTACTTCATCGTTTTAGAATAAAATATTTTAAAACATATATATTCTCCTTCATAAAACGAAATATTTGTAATACATATTTATTAATTTATATATGTATAATAACAAAAAATATTATTAGAACATGTAAGCTCAATAAATATACTTTTATATAATATCTATATTATGTTGACATATTATAAAAATATTACAGTGCCTAGTTATTGATACAGCACTTTGTTCATTTATATCTATAGCTTTTATAATAATAACATAATTATATATATAACTTTTAGGAGTTACTAGGAAATTTAATAACGAAATATATTATAAAACGTATTTATATATATGTTCATTTTAACTATTATAAAATGTATTGTCTTAGATAAATTATGTTTCGATTTGGGTTTAATTTTATATTCTTCATACAATAATTAATTCTTTCATAATTGATATATATATAATTAAATTCAAATCGAAACAAAGCATTAACTAATAAAATATAAGTTAATATTAAATGTGTAACTTCGAAAAAAAAAGTTAATTAAATTTATAATTATAAATAATTGTTCTTTTTTATAAAAAAAAATAAAAAAATAAAATAAATAAATAAATAAATGGTACAGGATCGACCTACATAACTTTCGATATCTTTAATAATCCCATTTTCTCATCAACTCAATTTACGACTTTACAATTTCTTCAATTTATAACCCTTTTCACGTTTTTCTATCTCTTTTCATTCTCCACCAGTTTCTCATATTATATATTGTAATTATTTAAATCAGCTTTCTCTTATAGAACCAAATCGATATTGTGGAGTCATCTTTCTATATCGATCCCAATATTCGATCGATTGCCCCATAAACCATTAACCACAAATTAGCAATAAAATACAAAAAGTGCATATTTCAACACATTTAACATTAAGTTATATTAACACGAAATGAAATTCTTATAATTTATCAAAATATATTTCTTTATTCGTTTCTTTTCAGAGTAATATTCATCCTAACTTTTTCTTACATATTTACACTTAATATAAATATTAAAAACTACAACTTATCCTATACATATTTTTAATAACTTATTTCCTATATATATTTAAAACAATTCATTAAACTAATAAATATTATCAAATTATTCAAAATTAAATACAATATAGTACCTAACCCTGACTCACAGAATAAAAACTATATAAAAATTATGCAAAAACTCCACATTTTCAAATAAACACTTTCTTAACATATAGAATCATTATTAATATTCCTTAAATAGTCACTCTATTTGAATCATATATTAATAATTCATTCTCTTCTGTATATTTTTTATTTTTTCTCTTAAACATTGTTTTTGAGTTTGTTTCCGAAATCCAAATAATGAATACTAATATAAAACGTTAAGAAACATACGATTTGTTTGTTAATGTTTGCATATATATAGTGAACATTATTTTTAAATTTCTTATTATTTACCTTATAAGAAATTCCTAAAAAAAATGCTATTGCACCAAATATCGATAAAACTGTAAATAATTTGTTTCCTATCGACGAATTTGATGATGTAACTTCAGATGTTTGTGCAGAGTTTTGTTCAGGATTTTTTATAGTAATTTGCTGTGTTTTTATCTCTGGAAGGGGTGGAAAATTGCTATCTTTAGCTTCTTTACATGTATTTTTTAAATTATTATAATCATCTGATAAAACATAAAATATTTTATTATGTGGAGCACCATTATTATATCTATTGTTTAGTTCTGTATATTTCTCAACAAAACTAGTAGCATTATTTAACAGTATATCGCCTGTTTGATTCCTTGCAACTTTATCATGCATATTACATAATAATTTAAATGCATCATAAAATTTAGACATATCTTCAATATTAATATTCAGAAAATCATTTTGTTTATCTATGAATTCCTCAAGATCTGAAATTCTATAGGCATCAGTTATAAATCTATTATATTTATCACTATTTTTTACATGTTCATTATAAAAATCGTTTATTTTGGTGAAATTTTTGTCTATGATTTGCTTTAATTTGTAACTTAACCATGAATTCATATATAGAAAAAAAGATGGATTAGTATTATTTTCATTATAGCTTCTATCATTGGATATAGAATAGCAGTGTTCAAGTAACCATAAAAATCCAGCCGTAATTATATCGAGATTATTATTGCATTCATTTTTTTTTGAATCATTCTCAGGGCAGTATTGCATAAAATCCGAATTATCATCAAACTTAAGTTTTGCAGTATCGGTTAATTTGTCGGGTATATAATTCCTCAAAACACTAAATTTTAAACACTAAGAAATCATTTAAAAAAAAGATAAAAATATGTATTAAGAAAATTATATTAAAATAAAACTTAATGAAGTTTATAGGAAATATAATATAAAAAAATGTATATACTAGATCATCATTCATTATGATGGAATATAATTTATAATCTCTAGGTTAAGGGGGTATCATATTATTTATATAAATATATATTAAAATAGGTAATACAATTATTTAACCCTATATACAGCAATTATCTGTAGATAAAAGTATTTTTATTATTATTAATTTCAATTTAAAATTAATATGTAATAATAATATAATATTATTACTAAAAGAATATTATATTTTTGTTTATGGCAATTAGATAAATTACATTATTTTGGGGGTTGTTTAAACATTTATTATCATATGTATATATAATACAATTATGCATAAATTGTTATCCTTAATAACATTCATATGAGAATTATTATAAAAATTTAAGTAACATTGTAATAAATTAAAAATATATCATCTTATGCATATGCTTTAATATAGAAAATGAACGAAGTCATATCTTTTGTTTTAATAAATGATTCCCCAAAACTAATATATTGTATAAATCTAAAAAATAAAAAATTATATTATTACTATAATCCTTAAAAGTGTATAAATAGTTATTTTTAAAAATATATTAAATATTTATATACATGTTTCTTATAATATAGTTTTTTCTAAAATTATAAAATTTACAAAATAATTTTCATTGTTCCCTTTTTTAATTGCATATACATAATTTTAATATTATTTTTATTTAATATAAATAAATTCATAATTAATTTTAATAAATCCAGTAACCTTATTTTTATTCCTATATAATTCAATTTAGAAACATACCTTATTGGGTAATTTGATAATATATTTTGCACATCTTTTCCACGGTTTAAAACGATAATTGCACTGAAACCGTATTTATTATGCTATTTATAAGCTTAAATAAGTATTTTAATGCGTATTATTTTAAAAATAATACTTAGTAAATATTAAATATATAACACATAAATAAGTATTGATGCAAATTATAAAATATAATAGAAATATATGTGTATTAGGTTGGTATATTGCACTTTGAGAGGAGAGATAAGGGAAGTATGCTTTTTTAAGACAAGGCTGTAGTCATAAAATTTACCTGTTCTACATAGTTTAATTATGCCTTATATTTTCTACCACTAAAACGTTCAATTAGCGTATACATTAAAAATAACTTAGAATTATTACTTTTCTAAATATATAGTTTGCTTTTATATTTTATAATAAACTATATTTAGTTCTATGATGAAAAACTATAGAATTATTAATATTATTTTGCTTGGTAGTGTTAATTCTAATATTATCACATTAAAGCTTACTTAAATAAATGTTATAATATTTCATTTGATGTTTTGTGCATACAATTCTATTCTTATTACAAGTTTAATAATATATATAATGAATTTATACCCACGTAGTGTATCAAATTAACATAATATATTTGGTCGTATTTAATACGTTTATCTATTGTTGTTTCTATTATTACTGTTACTGTTATACCAATGTATAGTACAATGAAATAGTTAATGCACTCAAGGGAAATAATTTAAATCAATTAGTAATTTTCATTGTTTCGTTGTTTTATAGTATAACCTTTTAGGATATATATATTATTTCGTAGTAACAATATACTTAAATTATAGATTTAGAGTTTTTATATATATAATAACCTAATAAAAATATTATTAGTTCAAATTAAATTAATTATTACATACCTTTTCTATATACTTTGGATTAATATATAATTATATATGTTTCACAAATTTAACATATTCCAGTTTTAATCATTGATACAATATTATATATATTAGAACAATAACGCTATTCAATCTACCATATTATTTATAATTATTAGAACAAACAATAACATTAAATTTTATTATATACTTATATTTTATTTTTTAACTATTTAAAAATATAATTTATTTATGATTAAAAACTATAATGTTTAAAAATGAATAGTGATTAATCTAATATTATACCTTTATAGTAAATAAACTTATGTATATAAAACTATTTATATCAATGTAAATTAGAACATTAACATAAATGCTAAGTATTTAAATGAAAAAAGTAAGTATTATATATATTTATAATTTATAAATTTATTATATATATATTTATAGTGTATTTTTTATGTATTACTAAAAATGTTAGAAGCATAATAATATTTTATAGATAATGTTGTGTTATCGAATCTTGATCGATATATTATGAATCTATATTTTATTATTATCTATTATGCATTGAGAATGTGTTTAATTAATCTTAAAAACACACATATTAGTCCGAACATATATTGTAATGCATATGAATATTCAAAATGAATTTTATTATTATTTACAGCTACATATATAATGCTATTATTACAGTTCAATTGGCGCAATATAATTAAAATAAAATAAATATGATACAAATAATAAGTTTTACTAAATAAAATTTCCATCAAATAAAGAAATATATTTTATATTGTGTTATGTACAATTTAATATACCCCCCTGATTAACAAGTTTTATATAATGGATGATTATGATATTGCATAATACGACTTCATATATAGCCAATATCTATATTAATATATGCAATATAGACATTTTATTTTAATCATATTAAATCTATATCAACATTCATTTTAATATACTACAACTTATGAAAAAATGCTATGGGGCCCCTTTCATATTAATGGATATATCCCCTTTTTTTTTTGCATATTTAGACATAGTCTCAAGATTAAACATACGGAATGATAAATATATTTAATTAGTATTCAAAGACCAAAAACATTATCAAATTATAAAAAATTTAATTGCAATGTCCTCGAACCCTAACTCAAAACGTAGAATCAGTGAACAAAACTATGACCAATAAAACATGAACATTTCGGAATTAAGAATATTATAATTAAAAACTAAATTAATTTTATGTATGCATATGTATATATTTCTTGATTTTACAACTTTATGTTTCATTATTTTATTTTTATGTTTTATTTATTTGTATTTTTTTTAATTTTACATATTATATGTTTTACTATTAAAAGGGAATTTATAATTTGTATTTATTTATAAAAAAAGATGGTCGTCAATATTACTAACAATAAATAACTTTTTAAAATTAACAATTTTCCTAGAAAATGCTATTTAGTAAAGTTTTTATTAAAAGTAATAAACAAATAATAGACTGCTTGATTCTCATACTATAAATTTTATCATACTATTATTATTGTGAAGTAAAAAATATTGTTATTATAGTATTAGTAATATATAAAATTAACTAAATTTCTCAGATTAAATTAATTATTTTAATATTTAAAAATATAATAGGCATGCTTTATATTAAAAACTGTGAATTATCAAAGAAATTTTGTAAAACAAATGGAAAATAATAGGAAAACAATATTTTAATATAATTATTAATATAATATTTATATTATTATGGTCGTTTATTTATTAATATAAGTATATATAATTACATTAAAATTGCATGTTATCAAACTTATATCAAAACAAATATATGTTTTTATATTATTTTCTTACTTTTATATTTTTATTTTAAATGGTTGATTTTCTATTAGGTAAAAGCAACATTGTTTTTTTTCTATTATATATAAATATATATGTAATTTCATATATAATGGAAAATTTTATAAATTTTAAATTGAGCTTAATTATAAAAATATAATACTTGTGTATCCATAATTCTATATATTAAAAATGTTACTTATATAATATAATTAAAGTTATTTATTTTTAGATATTATAATATTAATGAAATTATGAATAATAGCATTTTATATTCATTATTTATCAAAGCTTTTGTTTTTGACGTCGTCTTGTGGTTTAATTATTTAAATATAAAATATATTAAACTTATAAATCTGATAAAAGCGTGCATTTGATCATTTAAATAATAGTTTTTATACTTTATTGGAGAAAATTATTAGCTTCTATTTTAATTATACTTGTGCTTATTTTTAGAGTTGTTAATTTTTAACTAAAAAAATACTAATATATATTTTAATATTTTGTTTGTAAACTTCAAAAATGAATAATTTTTATATTCAAATTGTTTTATTTCTTTTAATCATCTCCCTATATGTGAATAATAAAACCCTTGCAACTGAACCTGCTCCAGGAGAAAATGCAACATCCAAATAAACACGTCATTACCTTACGTAAGACAATACAACAATATATATAATATCTATATTTACATATTTCGTTATGAAAATGTTAATTTTACGTCTGTGCAACAATGTTGTAATATAAATACAATACCTTTGTTTTTATATATATAAAAATATGCTCATTTTGATCAATGCTAGTTCAGAAGAAATATATGAAAAAAATAAGCACATATTATGTACCGATCCAGAAGAAACTGTAGAAGCAGGTGAAGTTATGAAAGAAGCTGTATCACAATTAGTATATCATGCTACAAGTAAAGATAATTATGAATTATATGGAGTAAATCCTTATGGTAGTACATTTTTTTATAAAAAAAGACATAAAAACCTTACAGATGTTCTAAAAATTAAATTTAAAATTAATGATTCCGATAAGTTATCAATTAACGAACAATATTAAAGTTATAAACCAAATTAAAATAAAAAAATGATTATAATATATATACGTATATTTTTCTTTGTTTCCATTAGTATAATGAAATAATAAACGAGCTATGGGATCCATATAATGTCGTTTTTATAAATAAGGGCTCTGCTAAAAGTATTCAAAACATAAACAAATAGTCAAATTAACATATTATTGTTATTATTTATTCGGCAGTTCGTGATTTATTATTGCCATTGTTATATGATACTATCTATTGTTTCTCATATCTTCAAATTCATAATATTTTAATTTACATAATGCAAAATTATTATTTTTTTTAAAAGTTGTCCGTGTGTACAATCCAAATTTAGTAATGATACAACATCGTTACAAAAATTTCTTTGAGTCCGATCATAAATATTTTTATGCTTTAGCTGCAAATTTTGAAGTAAGGAAAAATTTCCTCTTATATTTCGTTATAAATCGTATTTTTCATATTATTCACAATAATTTATGCAATACAATTTTATTAATTTTGTAGGTATTAAAAAAGAAAACTGTATTAGTCATGGCTTCAACAGATATAAATGGTTACAACCCTTCCAAAGAAAAATATAAAAACGAAATAGTAAACAGTGAAAACTTATTCAAAACTGACATTGATTCTGAAGATGATATTAGAAAAGGAAAATTAAAAAAAACGTTTGTTAACATAGCTGGATATCTCATTGAAAAAAAAGACAGCAATTCTGATATCATCTATGTCGAATCTGTAATCGATATACAAATTTTAATAACATGACAATTTATTTCAACAATTTTTAAAAAAATATTGTTTTAAATAAATGTAGATATTTATAATATATTTTATAATTTGCAAAATATTTAAACATTTTATATATTCATCCATTTATGTTTTTTTCTTAGGTTGGTTTCCATGTTACCAGTCCCCTAAAGCGCTTGATTAGAAAAACTTTATGTTGACTCCCTCATAAATAAACATATATTTTTCAGCATCGTAATATTATAGAATTTATGTTAATAAAACGATTTATTTCCATGCATAATGATTAGTTTAAATTATCATAATAAAATGTTCTTTTGTTTTAAGAATGTTTTTTTGTATATTATTTGATCTTTTAATATTAGAATGTATCTATACGTATTAATTTTGTGAATACTACAAATAGAACTGTTATAACTTATGAATATCTTTTATTTATGATATTCCTTTCATTTAATTATTATCACCCTTTTTGTGTTTACAAATATAGACATCATCTATAGGCTAAAATTCGGGGGGATATTTCATATATTTAAACGAATTTTTATTTATGTATACTATTTGAGAAGATTTTAAACTAATAAGTGTTTCAAAATTAAATCAAACGAGACACATAAACCTCGAAAAAATAATATTATTAGCATCTCCAATTCTTTCTTTTATTATTTATATAGAATAACTCTTTGAAACTTTTAGCATAAATGTATTATCCATGTCTTCTAAAAAAGCAATGTGTTTATGGTTATTTAAAATACTTCATAAGGATCTCACGACATCACTATATTATATATAGATATATTTATTTGTTTATTTAATAGACTTTCAAACAACCAAATATTATTAAATATGAACCAATTAAATAAACTTGGACCCAGAAGTAGAACCATAAACACCTTGACACCGATGCAATTGCAACTAAAAAATAAAGATATTTTTTGTATTTTAAGTTTTTTATTTTATATTATATATCTTTCTAAATATAAAATATGTTTTACGTTCAAAACAAATAGAAAGAAATAACAAAGCTATAGTTTTTATATAATTGCCAGCATATTATATGTATAATTATATTCAAATCATATATATTAAAAAATATTCATTAAACTAAATATATTTCTTATATCATTTTCTTTATATTTTAAATTGCCGGGGTTGGTGGTAGCTAAAATTATACAACTTTGTAACATGTGCAAGGTATCATATATAATTCCATACATAATGGCATATTTTATAAATTTTATTTTAAAGTATGTTTTAGTTGAATGAGCTATACAACTCAAAAAACTTGTATATTAATAATGCAACATTAAAGATATTACATAATTAAATTTGTTTATTTTTATTTATTATAACATTTGATAACCCCAAATCCATAATATTATGCATACTCGTTTTATTTATGAAAGCTTTGGGTATCCAATACTTCAACCAAACTAATTAAATATAAAATATTTTGAACTTATAAATATAATATAGTTATGCAAATTTGACGTTTAAATATATATTTTTTAAATAAGTTTTATTTTTATTGTTTTTTCGAAAATTTGTTTGATTTTAATTTTATTTACAAAACTTTTCGAATTCCTGGTTTATAGTTTTTAATCTAAAAAAAATATAAATAAATTTATTAATATTTTGTTTATTAAAATCATTTTTTCTCTTTTAATATCATCCGTATATATGAGCAATAAAGCTTTTGCAGCTGAGGCAATTCAGATATTAAAGCTTTACGAAGATTTGATCGACCCCTAATATGTAAGAAAATATGACAGTATATATATTCACATCAAATATAATTCGTATTTATGGAAATGTATATCTACATAAGATTGAATAGTAAAAACATCAGTCTATAAATTCATTTATATTTTTTCTTTGCAAATTAAAAGAAGGTCGATTTTTCTCAATGATTATTCAGAAGGAACAATTGAAGAACAATCCTTCAACTCATGTGTATACCCTGAAGAAATTGAAATAGCAGAAAAGGTTATGAATGAAGCTGAACTGTTATTACAAAACCATGCTACAAGTACGGATTATTACAAATTATATCATAAATACAGTAAGGATTCAATTGCTTATTATAAGAAACATGGAAATACATTAATTTTTAAATTTAATTATAAAATCAAATACCCAGACAAGATATGAATTAACAAAGAAGCATTTTTAAGTCATAAAATTAAGTTAAAATTAAAAAATAATTATTACATATATATATGCGTTTTCCCTGTTCATTAATATAATTATATAATAAGCATGATATGGAATTCAAATGCCAAATATTTTGGTGATCAAATTGTTAAAGGTATTAATCAAATAATCAATCAATTTAATATACGATTCCCAATATCCAATATTTCATCTTTTATTATTTCCAATATTCTATAATACTGTTTTTTATATGTTAGTCGTTAATTTTCGTAATATGCTAATTTACATATATGTAAAAATATAATTTTTTTTTAGAAAAAGTTACACATGAATACTCTCCGAATTTAATAATGGTCCAAAACCGTTATATAAATACCCCTTTATCGTTCCATGGATATTATTATGCTTTAGCCAAAAAAGTTCAAGTAAGGAAACATTTTTTTCGCTCATCCCTTTAACAGTGAACATTTTCACATTATATAGCGCAATTTGTGCAAAACATATACATTTTTGATTCATTTTTAGGTATCAGATGACACAACTTTAATTGTCTATACATCATCTAATATAGATGACTATAACATTGTCGATAAAAAAAAATATACAAACACTATTGTAGAAAGTGCAAACTCATTCAAACCCAAAATTTATTCAAAAAAGGATATTAGAAATGGAAAATTGATAAAAATGTTTGTTAATTTATATGGATGTATAATTCAAAAAAAAAAACTGATTACGTTGATATTACCTATGCCCACTCTGTAAGAAATTTAAAAATTTTAATAACTTAATAATTTTATTCCCCAATTTATTTTGTTATTTCGTTATCCTATTTTAACATTTATATAAATGTAAATATTTATAATATATCATATTCATCCACACAAAAACTATAATATTTTCTTTTGTATATTTATACATTTTTGTTTTTTGTTCACACATTATTATTAATACCCCTAATTCTGAAGATTTATTAACTGAAATAATTCACTCAACAAAAATACTAAATATTCTGAAATTAGGCGTCATACTTTCCATGGAATAAATGCACATTCCTATAATGTTTGTTGTCATTTTAATGTTGTAATACATTGTTAATAAAATAAATTAGCTGTCACATATGATTTATATTTTAAATTATTGCCATAACCACGTTTTTTAATACTATTTACTTTATGTATAATTTATTTAAATCTTTTTAATATAATGATGTATATATTCATTTCGGTGAGTTCCATAAATATAAGCATTATAATTTATGAAAATTATTTCTTTATTCTACCTTTTCATATTAATATTGATAATCCTTTTATATGCAAAAATATATAAATTAGTATTTGTTTGTTACTATTTCTCTTATTTTCGTTATTCTTATACAACCACTCATTTGTATTAAAATAGTTATTATCAAGCATATAAATCATTAATTATATCAATAATCATTCTCTAAATCATTTATTAATAATTTATTTTATCTTTCTTTTTTCCTCTCTTAAATTTTGTCTTTGGAAGTGTTTTCGAAACCCCAATAATGAATACTAATATAAAAATCTTAGAAAATAAAATCAGAATTTTGTATATTATCTAATCAATAAATAGTTTTTAAAATATTATATTTTATAATTGCTTTGTTTTTTCCTTATACAAAATTCCTAAAAATATTGCTATTGCAAAAGTATAGTTACAATTGTAATTAATTTATTTACTAGTAATGGACTTAATTGTGTCGCTCTATATTTTGACATAATATCAGAATTTGGCGGTTCTGTTTCATTATATAATCCATTTTGTTGTGAAATTTTAGAGTTTATAACATAATTTTGTTTCGGTTTTTCCGATAAAATGGGTGGCAGATTTGCTGGTAAACTATTAAAGGAAGGACATCATTTTCCAATGTTACTATAATCATTTGAAAGTATAGATAATATACAACTATATGAGATATTTTTAGTATTATTCGAGTTATCACGAAAATATTCTTTATATTTTTCAACAAATTTATTAGTATTTTCTAGAAACTTATCACCAATATCATTTTTCATAACATTATGATATAGATTGCATAATATTTTAAATGTATCATAAATTTTAGGCATATGCTTAACACCAATATATATATCGAATACATTTTTTTGATTTATAAGACCCTTATAAGTTTTATATTCCGTACCATTTTTTATATGTTTATTATAAAATTCATTTATATTAGAAAATTATGTGTTTAGCTTTTGGTTTAATTTATAATTAACCACATAATAATGTGTACAAAAACATTCACATTTTCATATGCATAGATTTGAAAATTAATTTGATACGTGATAATATATTAAATAACCATAGACACCTACCGTTAGTATATCAAGACCTGTATTGCAATTTCTTTTTCCTAAGCTTCAATTATAGCAATATCCATTGAAAAACTTCTATATTTAAATTGATAATTTCCAGAATTCTCAAATTTATCGGAAGAAATACCCTCAAATTACTAAATATATTGCACTAAGAACTTTAAACAAATTTAATACAATATGTACTAATGAAAATTTTATTAAAATAAAACTTAATGCAATTTATAGGTAATATAGGATTTGAAATATTAAGAATATGTTTTTATTAAAACATTGTATATACTAGATGAACATTCATTATAATGAAATTATATTTAGTCAGTATGTTAACCAACATTATTCTACTTTTATATATACTTCACAAAATATATGTTATAGTTGTTTAAGTTATATGTATACCTGATGTCTTTAGTTAAACATATTCTTATTATTTAAATTAATATAGAATAATAAAACAATATTAATTCTAAAGGAATTTTATATTTCTGTTTATGGTAATTAAATAATTTCTCTAAATTAGGGCTTATTAATGCATACTTTGTCATACTATATATAATACAATATATGCACATATCATTATTCTTAATAATATTTCGTATAACTTTATTATAAAAATATGAGTAGTTTTATAGTGAAATTAAAATATATTTCCTTATATTTATGTCTTCATGTAGAACTGAAATGCTATCATATCTTGTTTTAATAAATTGTGGCCCAAATTTAATATTATTGTGAAAATATAAATAACTAAGAAATTCAGTATTAGTATAATTTTTAAAAGTATATAAATAGTTATTTTGTAATAGAGATTAAATATTTACGCACCTTTTCTAGTGCTATATAACCAATTTTTTATTTAAAATTATGTTAAGCTATTATAATAACATTAATAAACTTCTAAAAACAATTCAATATTAAATACGACGAAATAAATGCATATATAAACCTTCGATTAATCGGCAAATATATATAATTTTATTTATTATTTTTACATTTGTGATTATATATATACACATATGTATAATGTATTATACAGAAAACTAATCTCTGTAAAATATATTTCAAATTTTCAGTATTTACATAATATTAGTAAACAAAATGCTGTAATATATTAAATGGGAAGTATTAAAAAATTAATATTTCACAAAAAAAAAACGAAAAACAACAATAGAATGCATATATATTTGTGCAAATACACATATGGAAATATATGGGTATAAATGGAAAGTGTCAAAAATTAATTATTTTCTTTGTGCGTAAGTCGTCTTCTTTAATTTCTTTAATCAACTTGTTACTGTAAATATTCTTAATTACTTCTGAATGGTTATAATTTTTTACATGCCCATATAAGTACAAATCATATATAATTTTTTGTATTGGAAAATAAAAAGGAAATGTAAAAAAATTATAATTTGAAAAAGGAGGGAATAAAATTTGAATAGAAAAATGATTTATAGGAGATGGGTAAGGTGAGCCCATATACATATATTTTTTT
This sequence comes from Plasmodium berghei ANKA, assembly GCF_900002375.2. Lineage (NCBI taxonomy): Eukaryota > Apicomplexa > Aconoidasida > Haemosporida > Plasmodiidae > Plasmodium > Plasmodium berghei. The sequence continues at coordinate 26,091 of NC_036162.2, forward strand.
AAAGCTTGTATTTTATTTTTAATATTAGTATCTTCTAACTTTTTGAAAAATGTATTTAATATAGATTTGTTTTCTGTATCTTTCAATATATTTGTATATATATTAATATAATTTTCATTTAACTTATCTATAATATTTGCTTCATTTATATTTTCCATATGTTTATTATCACTATTAATAGAGTTTATTCCTATGTTTTTTTTTCTCTCTTTAATAATTTTATTTAATTCAAGCAAAATGCTTACAATTTCTTCATTATAATCTTGATCACAATCTCTATATTTGTTACACATATATTTATAATGAACACCTTTCCCTTTACTAATAACAAGGAAGTATAAAAATATGTCCATAATGAAATAAGCATAATTATACAAATGTAACAAACAGCTTAAATCTTTTCTTTTTAAATTTTTAACATCATACATAATCCCTTTAAATAAAATAGTAAGATTCAAACATGAATTGCTATATGGGTTATTTAATATAATATAATCATAACAATTATAATACACATATAACTTATTACTGTTGTTTATTTTACCATTTTTTATATGCACATATTTATCATCAATTTGTACGTTATTTAATAATGGCTCATAATAATTTGCCTTAGTATTTTTTTCATCGAATATCTTAAAATTTTTTCTAACATTAATTATGTCTGTATAAATATTATTTTTTATTAATCTAATATCATTATCATTTAATATATTGTTGCAATATATGCATTTGTCCATGTTATTTATGTTTAAACTTAAGCAACTGTTACACACCTTCTTATACAGCCTATTTGTATAGTACTTTTTTTTTTCATGTGAATAATAAATTCCCCTTCTTACAATCTTTAACATTTTTGAAAAAGCCAGATTAACAAATATACGGGTACATATGTATGTATTCGTAAGTAAATCTGTATATATACTTCATAAACAAATATTCCCTATTAAACATTCCTATACATTATTATGTAATTCTTTATTTCATATAAAATATAGATAAAAGGCATCCCTTTTTTATTTCTTCCCCATTTAATGTATACTCCTTAAGCTTATGTTTTTCTCATCATATGTTTTATATTCCTTTTGTAAAATCTAGCGTTATATATAAATGTACCTCCATAAAAAAAACATATAAGGTCACCCATATTTCCATTCAAAATCTTTCAATTATTTATCCATTCTTAGAAAATGTTATTTGCAGTTTCTCTAATTATGCTTGTTTTAGCAGATTTTTATTTAATTTGATTTATTTTAGATTTGTTTCTTCTTTCATCGCAATTTTTGAAAACAACATAAAAATCATATAAATGATAACAGCACAAACCACTAAAATTGTAAATAAATTAAAGAAAAATAATGACAAATAATCATAAAATGTACATAATCATAGATATTCATATAAATTATACCAAATTTCTTCAGAAAAAATAATATTTTTAATAATTTTTTTTATAAATTTTTAATTAAAGTAGTGTTTTTTCTTATATATTCAGGCGTTATTTACAAACAATGAGAACAAAGTATCTACATATATTTATATGTGCGTATGATTTTTTATACAAAAAAAATAAATTAATGTTACAAAAAAAATTTACGCAGTTCCATATAAATATATTTTTTATAATATAGTGTGCATATTCCAAAAATTAAGTCGAGTAATTTTTATTTTGTTCACCACAAAAATTTACGCTGCGATAATAAACATAATTACTCATATATATTTATTTATATTACAAATGAATAATATATAACTCCCAGCGCATTCCAAAGGTAAACAAATTATAAAAGAGAATCCTACTACACTTAAAAGGCCACAAATTTAATGTTATCTAAAATATATTGTACATATGCTTCTTTCCTTTTTTTCAAAATAAAATTATAATTCTTTAAAAATAGGGAAAATTGTCAAATTAAAAATAATCGGTAAGAATATATATATATCCGCACAAAGATCTATGCTAACTGTAAATGTTGTTCAAAAGTACATAGTTTTTATACATCACATTAGTTTAATTAAAATTTAAAGTTATCATAAGGATTCCATTTAATCGGAAAGTTTTCTGGTGTCGCATCTTCATTTTCTTTCCAAATCTAAAAAAAAAAATTGAATGAATGAGGTATTAGAAAATATATAAATCGAACATATTAAAATAACCATGCAAATATTATTATGCGTTTCGTACTACTTATATAAACATGCGAATATTTATTAATCTACATTCTCTTATATATTACCTTTATGGATTTATCGCCATGCGTTGTTATTAACCGGGTCTCACTTTTATCAAAAGCCATTGATAAAGTGGAATTTTCACAATCAACTGTTCCAGGTACAACTTTATTTGACAATGTATCATATTTATATCCACTTGACCAATCATAAAAATGAAGCTGACCATTATTACTACCTAATATTAAAATTGAAGAATCACTAAAGTAAGAATCTTGCTTAATTAAACTACAATTTACTATTGAATTAAAACCTGTAATATTTCTGTCAAATTCGGCATCTGCTCCACACCATACTTTAACATTATCTGGAGCACAACTACAAAAACTATATTCAAAAGGATGTATGGATAAAGATCTAATACTTTTTTTATGATGCGTTAATGCTATTCTGCATTTGCCATTATTTAAATCCCATAATCTTATCATTTTATCTTGAGAACCTGATATAACTTGAGGTTCAACAGATTGCGAAGATAAGGACATAATTGTTCCTGTATGCCCTGATAATACAAAAATTGAATTTTTTGTTCTTATATCCCATACTCTAACTACTGCATCTCTTCCTCCGCTCATTAATATATCTAATGATGGGTGCAAAGATAAACAATATACGCCAGATAAATGACCATGATAATCTCTTATCACTTTGTTATATTCCAAGTCCCAACATTTAACTCTGTTATCTTCACCACAACTAAATAAATATGGGTTTCTTTTAGAAATTTTTATATCTCTTACACTATTTATATGCCCCGTTAAGGTTAATTTTAGTTTACAGGTAGCTAAGTCCCATATTTTAATTAATCGATCATTAGCTCCCGTTGCAAACCACTCATTACTTATATCAACATCAACGCAATTTACCCACCCCGAATGACCTAATATAACTCTATATAATTTATATGGATAGTGCCATTTAGGTTTTTTTATTTTTTTATATATATCTAAAGTTTTAATATTACTTAGTGCATTACTACTTAATATCGATTCGTCTGATTTTTTTATAATAGGCTCATTAAATATTTCATTTTTGTGCTGATTATTATTAAAAGGAAATATACTACTATTTTTAGTATTTTTATCATCCATAATATTTCCGTTTTCACTTTTATAATTAGATAACGCATTTGTATTCATATCATTCACATTTAAAGAAATATCTTCGTGTGTTATTGGGTCATCATTTATAATACTATTTATTATTGAACTTTTTTTTTTTTTTTTTTTTTTCATATTTTTTTCATTTCCTTTTTGTATATCACTTGTTTCCATTTTTTTTATATATAACTTTTTTACAGATGAATATTCATCCATTTCTCTTATATTTATGTTCATTTTTATAGAAGTTAATTTCTTTAAAACATTTTCCCTTAAATTACTTCTTCGTGCTTTTAATTCATTTTCTTTATATCTGTTTTCATAAGATTTAGTGTTTTCTTCATCTGGAATAGCTAAAGCAGATATCGATTTTAAATCTTTTATTTTGTTACTATTCTCATAATCATCATCTTCATCATTTATAATTATTCTATTGTTTATGTTTTGGTCATATGCTAATAAATTATAATTAAATGGTGTCAATATATCATTCCCCATGAACATATTTTTCGATAAGCAAATGTGTTTTTTTAAATCTTCTTCGCCACCATATTCTGTTTCATTTTCATATTCTTCTTTTTCACTATTTTCATCTTCATGTTCTTTTTCTTCATTCTTTTCAACTTCATTTATTTTATCATCATCGTTTCCCTTACTTTTTTCTAATCCAAAAAATCTTTTCATTTGTTTTTGTGTTGCTAGGAATTATATTGTTACTTTAACGCTTTTACTCGAATTAAAAGATTTAATTGGGGTCTAAACGCATATTTATACATATATATGTATATATGCTTATATATTTATATTTATACGTCATCTATATAATAATGGATATTTTAATTAAAGATTATTTTATGATATATATATGATATTTATATACATCCAAGCTTGTTGCTATATAAAAAGTTATTTTTTTATTTGCATTTATAAAAAATATACATTAAAACATTCTAATCATTCCGAAGAAATTCATAACATATAGTATTGTATGTACTTAAATATGCATACATGTAAATTATATATGATGTATACGTATTTATTATATATTTACATAAAATATATATATTCCATGTTTAAAAGGAAAAATAAAATAAATTATTTATTACATTAAAAAATGTTCCATAATAAAATATAAGGGGCATATAAAAAAAAATCATTATATTTTAATAATTATTACAGTAATATTTCTAAAAAATATATATAATAAAATAAGCAGTGCGAATGATAAAATAACCATTATTGCAATGAAAAAATATATATATAAATTATTCTATAAAAAACAAAGGAAATTAATGGAACGAAGGTATATATTATATTAACACATAAAGTTGTAATAAATATATACTCATTTTTCCTTATATAACAATTATTATCATATTTTTGTTTACAAATTAATCACATCGTATATTTTAAAAATGATATATATAAATGAATATCCCACAAATGCTAAAGAAGCACAAAATCAGAAAAACAACTATCCAAGTAAAACGTATCTAAGCATAATTACGTTATAAATTTCCATTTTATTCGTAAAGTTATTTTTATGCCATATACATGTATTATGATATCATTTAATAACAGCTATATAAAACTTAATGAAAGCAAATACAAATAAATAATTATAACATTTATGTCATGCTATATTATTGCAAAATTGGTGTTGTTATTATATACTTAATTTGTATTTAAAAACGAGGGGAAAAAAGTGATATATTTTAATTTAAGAAAGATACCCCTATTCGTAAGGAGTTATATATTTCTTCATAACAATTTCAACCATACACATATATGAATACGTTGAGCTAATTTTCCATCAAATAATATACATACCTTTTTAGCTTTCCATTATTTAGGCAAGGAAAATAATTATTCATATCATAAAAAATTATGAGTTATTAAATGCAATTATGCCCATATACAAGTGAAAAAATTTGTATCAAAGGTGTTTTATGGAAATATGAAAACTTTAGGTTTCTTTTTTATATACATGATAGGTGCATAGTTAAAAGACATAAATTTTATGCATCCCTTTTCGCATTTTTAGTAAATGGATTAGTAAACAAATACGGATTATATAATAATATATACACATTTCCTTCAATATTTATATATTCATGCAATTTGGTATAAGCGATGTATATCTAATTATCGTGTGTATATCATGTAAGAAACGTTGTTATTAATAAAATAAACAAAATAATATTATACAAGAATTTTGCAATAATACAGTGATTAATTAATAATTTTTTTTTAAATTAAATTACAAATAGAGTCGTATGTTCTATTCTTATGTATTTTTTTTCATATACCATACACAAAATAGCCAAAACGTATAATTTTTTAAATAGCTAGCTACATTGTGAACAATAAAAAACGGAAAATCTTTTAAAATACAAGTTATAAAAAGGAAATTAATACTTTAAATTCATAAAAATATATATATATATATGACTACCCCTCCTCTATAGGACGGCTGGATATATAACAAGGGAATTAAAACTTTAATGATGTACTTCTTAATCTATTTTTTTTGTTCTTTTAAATATGTGTATTTTTAATGTAAGTAGATTGCTAAGAGTAGTTAAATAAACTATACGCTAGCTATGTAAAAAGAAAAACACATAAAATTATTATGTGCATCCTTATATAATATCCTCATATTTCTTTTACTTTATTACTCAGAATTTCTATATAAAATAATGTTTATCATCATTAAAAAAAAAAAAAAATTTTGTTAAAAATAATAGTATTAAAATAATAATAAAAAAGCCAATTTGTGATATTGCTTATTTTTTATTTTTATTTATACATGTAAAATTCGCATATATATTTAATATACGTTTTTTTCGTTTTTTTAATTTCTTACATATATTTTACGTACATTCTTTACGTGAAAATTATTTTATACATTATTTTTGTTAATATAAAACAATGCTTAATTTAATTTTTCTATACATGAAAATACATAAAATATTCTTGTGATAATTATATAAATATTTTAGTAAATTGTGAAAATGAAAATTAACATAAATAAAATATAAGTAAAAAAACTAAGTGTTTATAAGCTTACATGAGAATACATACTTTTTTATGCCCATTTTTATTACATAAAACATTCCTTTATATAATCAATTTCATTGCATTTTTTGTAAACATATAAAAGTAAATATAATAAAAAAAAATTAAAAGAGGATCAAAAACCTACATATTACATTCACTCTAATAATAACATTTTTATGAATACCTTATGCAACATTCATAATTTGGCTTAATTTAATGAAGATCAAAAAAATGAATTTTCTTAAGATTATGTCAAATGGATAGATAAAGAGAAAGTTGCATTTTACTGTTTTTTTCATTAGAATATATAACCTACAATCTAATCAGTAGTATTGTAATAACAAACATTTTGTACATGATTGCATATATAGTTATGAACATATATATACATAAGTGAAATATATATATTTATATGAATAATACAAATTAAAAATGACATATATTATACATATTATTTGCTAATTTACAAAATAAACAATAAATTAATAAAAGAACAACAAAACATAATTGTTTTATGTTGTGTTTTAAATGATACTAGGACACCAATAAGACGAATTGTTGTATTCATTATTTGTGTTAACAGTATAACCCCAAATTTTAAGAACACCCCATATTCATCAATATCAGAATTTGGAAAAAATTAAACCAAATTTTATATTATAAATATATTAACAATATACATTATATACATATATTTATTTTAGTTGTAGCACTTAATGCGTTAATTTAATATATTTGTATTGTTATGCTTATTACATTTAGTGTAACATAGCCCTTTAATTTACTAACGAAATCACTGAATATATATACTATATTTCCATTTTTTACATTAGTAATAATTTATTTTATATTTTGTCATGGATAAATAGAGAAAAATATAGCATTTTTCCTTTTCTATTTTTTTTGCTTCTTCTTACCATAGATTTATTATTTTTTCCATTTTATATTTTTTGGTAATGTGTGTATTAAATTCATTTAATTTCATTTACGAATAAATATATTATAAATATGTTTATTTCATTCGAGGCTTAGTGACAGAACTGCATTAGAAAAAAATATATAGTGATAAAAGAAGTGACCATAAGTGTGTATTTTTTTTTATATTTTGTAATTATGCATATAATCGTCATAATAATAAAATGGTTTAAATACCTATTTTTAACTTTTTCATTTTTATATTTATTGTTATTTTATTTTTTTATTTATTCGTTTATCGCTACCTTTGTTCTTATTTCGATCAAATAGTTGGTGTGTTCAAATTGCTTCTTTATAATGCATGTATATTCCATAAATAAGCACACGTATTATATGCACATATCTATATCTTCGTAGGAATGCATGCTAGATTTTTTTGATAAATAATGCAATAATTATTCCTATAATTTGTAAAATTCACAAGATATTACACTTATTTATACCAATATATAATAGAAATTCATATACGAAAATATTGCTTCATTTATTTTTTTTAATAAGAAAAAAAAATATATAATGAATATATAAAATTTTAGTATGCTTTGAAATATAAAATGAGCGAAAGAAACATACTGCATGATACATATATAAATAGGAAAAAATATATTTATGCATGTATATTTGTTTATATATATATACATTTAATTATTTATTTGTTTCAAATAAATGAGATCAAAGGCAAATAATTAATTTAAAAAAAAACAAAACCAAAGAAAAAGCACCACCAAATAAACAAATATTCAAAAACAAATAGAATACCCTCCACATAAACACATATACCTTTACAATAATATCATTGAAACAATGAGTTATAGCGATTCGATCTCTGCATCAAATAATAGTAGTAACCAGGATGCTACATCTGGAAAATTGCAATATACTGAAAGTGATGATGAAGGAAGTGATGAGTATTGCCCAGGAGGTTATCATCCAGTTGAAATAAATGAAATATATAATGATCGTTACAGAATTGAAGGAAAATTAGGATGGGGTCATTTTTCTACAGTTTGGATTGCAACCGATTTAAAAAGTAAACCATTAAAATTTGTTGCTATAAAAATTCAAAAAGGTTCAGAAACATATACAGAATCTGCTAAATGTGAAATAAATTATTTAAAAACGGTCAAAATAAATTCTTTTGATTCTTCATGGGTTGAATTTAAAGAACAACAAAGAGAAAGATTATTTCATTATAATATGACAAAAGGTGTTGTTTCGTTTATTGACAGTTTTGAGCATAAGGGACCAAATGGCACACATGTATGTATGGTGTTTGAATATATGGGTCCCAATTTATTATCTTTAATTAAGCATTATGATTATAAAGGTATACCAATTAATTTAGTTAGAAAAATTGCTACTCACGTGTTAATAGGGTTACAATATTTACACGATGTTTGCAAAATTATACATAGTGATATAAAGCCAGAAAATGTAGTTGTTTCTACACTTACGAATATACCAAAGCCTAGAGATTATACTAAATCTAAATTAGCAAATAATAATGATGATACAAATATAAAAAATGTTACTAAAAACCATTGCACTTCGCCATCTCGTCCAGAACAAGAAAATAATATAAACACCGAAAAGGATTTTGATAAAGTAGAACCACAAATTGATGAAACAAAGCAAGGTGAAACAGAACAAGATGATACAGAATCTAATGCAACCGCAGTAAAGGAACAAAATGAATTTGATAATGTTGACTGGAATAAATTAACTAAAAATGAAAAAAAAAAATTAAAAAGAAAGAAAAAAAAAATGTTTAAAAAAGAAAGATTAAAAATGAATGAAGCTAATAATACAGAAAAAAACCAACAAACAAATAACGAAGCAAAAATTAATAATTTGAGTCACGCTGAAGATAATAGACAATTTAAAAAGGAAGATAACGAAAATTTTAGAAATATAGAATGTATAAAAACTGATGATATTTCATTAGAGCAAATACAAATTTCTACTAAAATGACCCCTAATAATAGCATGAACGCAAATCCGAAAGTTAATATAAATACAAACAAAGACAATAGTACCATATCTGGTGATTGTAATAATCAAAACTTAAATGAAAATAGTGATATGAAATTATGTAAAGATGAAACCAAAATGGATTCAAAACAAATTATTTCTAACACAGTGGGAAAAAAATTATCATTTGTTAATGCAAATATGGATAATTTTTCAATAAATGAAAATAAATTATCAGATCTATCAAAAGAAGAAACAAAAGAAAACACAAAATGCTCCATAATAGAAGATAATGAAAAAAACAAAATTGATGACAATAATAACAACCTTAATATAAAAAAAAAAAAAAAAAAAATCAACGAGCCACCATATGTTAAACATAGACTTAAACCTTCCAATTCAGACCCATCTTTACTTACTACCTATTATAACATACATGCTATACAAGAAACGCTGACAAGAAAACCGTATCATTATAACAATTACTTTTTAAATAATCCAGAAAAATTTGGATATGATAAATCACCGCAATTATTGCGTAGATTGCCAATAGATTATTTAAGAAATGATAGCTCTTTGGAGGCCAGTAACAATAGCTGTAATGATAATAACGAAAATACTAACGATACATATTCTGAAAAATCCGAAATATATGTAGATAAAGATGCTAACAAGTTTCCTATTTATTGTGGTATGTTTAATCATCTAATACATCCAGAAGCAATGAAATTACATGAATCAAATAAAAAAAAAAATATATATTCTGAAGTCCCAAATGAAAATCAATCATTGGGAAATAATAAAAATACTAATAAAGTTGTTTATATTAAAACAGAAGAAGGTGATTATTGTATTAGGCCTTATGATCCTACTGTATATTATCATGAAAAATCTTGTTATAAAATTTGTGATTTAGGTAATAGTTTATGGATTGATGAATCAAGATATGCAGAAATACAAACACGACAATATAGAGCTCCAGAAGTTATATTAAAAAGTGGTTTTAACGAAACGGCAGATATATGGTCATTTGCTTGTATGGTATTTGAATTAGTAACTGGAGACTTCTTATTTAATCCACAAAAATCAGATATATATGATAAAAACGAAGAACATTTAAGTTTTATAATCGAGGTTTTAGGAAATATACCAAAATCGATGATAGATTCAGGATATAACTCACACAAATATTTTAATAAAAACACGTATAAACTAAAAAATATTAAAAATATAAAAAGATATGGATTATATAAAATATTAAAATATAAATATGGTTTACCAGAAAAAGAAATAAATCCATTATGTAGTTTTCTATTACCTATGCTTTCAATAGATCCTCAAACAAGACCGTCAGCATACACTATGTTACAACACCCATGGCTTAATATGGTAGATTTAGAAGATGATGAACAGACAAATACTAATAATAGATCTTACTCTATTAATACTGTAAATTTCAAAAATCAAACACATTATGATATTTATCAAGATAAAATTAATAACAACGATAATAATAACACAAAATATTTATCACAAAATCATGATAAATATTCAAATTTTGATAATATACATGCAAATACTTTAATACAGCAATTTGATGAAGGTTCTGATGATAGTTATGAAAATCAGCATGAAATGCAACATCCATATCAAAAATATCATTCACATAATAATCATATAGATGAGTATATCGATGGCATGGGAATCCACGATAAGGAATATGAAAGACAATATGAATATCACAATAAATACAATAATAGGGGTTATAATGACCCTTCAAATCTTTATTCTGGAAATTTTAATAAGCAAATAGCTAAAGAACATTATATGCATAACTCACCAACTAATAAAAGGGATTATATGTTTTATTCAAAAAATATTCCAACAAACATACCAATGAATCACCAATATAACTTTATTAATGATGTAAATAACTATGACAATAATAATGCTCCTAATAATCATTTCTTCAAAAGCAATCCTAAATATGATATGAATATACCAAGGAATTATAAAAAAAAATCAAGTGTAGTATACAGTGAAATTCCACACAAAAAATATGATGATGATATAAGTTATTATGATAACAATCCTGGATATAAATATATCCAAAACTATGAAAAACGAAATGATTTCAAACACGAACATGGAAGCGATATGGATGATAAGGATGAAGAAGAGGATGAAGATGAAGAAGAAGATGACGACGAAGAATATGAAAGGAGTCAATATACTAATGAGAATGATAATAGTACTCAATCCCATAACAAAATAAATTTTAATGATTATTATGATAAAAATAACAATATTTATGAAAACAAAAATAATATAGAATCATATTTAAAGAAAGTAAAAAATCACCATAAAAATAAACTAGTAAATGCAATGCAGAATAATGAATTAAATAAATGTAAAAATTACGAAGCTATAAAAAATAGAGAAAACACAAATGCACAATTAAAAGAGCAAACCACATTTAAACTCAATGAAAAAAATATTGATAATACAAAAAATAAATTAATTGAATTAGAGCAAAATTATAATCCTCAAAATTTGGGAGAATTAATAAATATAAATCCTAATAAAAAGTTTGATAAATTTGAACAAATCGAAAAAACGCATATAGAAACTAAAAATGCACAAGGCCATTTATCAGCCCACAAAAAATATATCCATGAAAAGTACGAAGACGATAAGGAAAATCAAATAAACTGCAAAGTTGTTAACAAAAAAAAATCGTTTGCTTTTACGTAAAAAAAAGAAGTAAAGCATTCATACTATTTTCTACCAATTAAATATCAATACACAAAACAATCATATATATAGGAAATATTCAAAAAATGCATATTTGTTTTTATGTATGTCCTTTCTATATTTTTCATTTTTATATCCCCAGAATGTAGAATATTATTAGTACCATTTTTTATATTAAAACATATTTTTGAAGATTATGAAGATTTATATTTACCCCTATATTAGGATATTTTTTACTATTTTATGATATAATAATTATTATTTTTAAGATAACAATCATTATTCAGGCAATTTGTTATCAATTAAAAATGTAATAGACATAAGGACACATGTATTTATAAACACCTGCATAATACGCATATGTATTGTGCATTTATATAAATGCTTATTTATTTAAAAATAAAAAAAGGTGTAAAATATACTCAATATAATTTTTTTTCAGTAGCATACAGCATATACACTTATAGAAAGGATACATATTATTCATTTAAATAAAACTGTTTAATTAGCATTTTTTAGGTATAAAAATATGTAGACAATCGATGATAAAGCATTTTTCCCTAAAAGCTTTATAATTATTTTTTTTCCATTACATTTACCTTTTTTTATTCGAGCATTAATCCCATATATATTTCTTATTTATCGAAACCTTATAAATTAAGGTTATTATAATTAAATCAACATGTATGCGTTGTTTTTACACGACAAATTTGTTATTATTATCATTATATATTTCGTTTTATTTCACCACTTATTATTTTATTTTTTTTATTTTTTTTTAATTAAAAACACCGAAAGTACACTAAATATAAAATAATAAATAGGCTATTGCTAAAAATTATATATAAATGGAAAATTAAAAAGGACTTAAATCCTAAAATTTTTCAAAATCAAAAAATTCCTATAGTTAATATGGAGAATAGAGATAATAATTACCTTAATTTTCTATATTCTTCTCAATATTATGGCTTTACCTTTTTCCATAGGCATATGCATCCTTTATAGTTGTATATTAACTAAAATAACAGATATATGCCATAGTATATATATATATATAACATCAAAATAAAAGATAAAAAATAAACTAATAAAACAATTGAAAATATATTTCATTAAAATTATTTCAATACATTGTACTATAATTATAAATATCTCAAAAAAACGAAAAGCCTTAAAGACTATAATTTATTTACACACACAAATCCGCATCATTTTCGTTATAGTCTTGTATCTTTATTATTAATGATACTTTATGATAGTATAAATTATATTAATAAATGATATGATATATACAAATTGAACAAACCTGCTAATACTTGCATTCACACATTTTATCAGTTTGCATTTTATATATCAAATTATAATACAAGTTTTTTTATATTAACAAAATTATTATTGTGTAAGTGTATGAACGTTCATAAACATATCTATATATGTGCAACTATGCTTGCATTATGTGGAGGATATTTATTATATTATTGGTACATATTTTTTTCATGTTTATAAATATTTAATAAGTTTATTTCTTTTATTTTTAATTAATAACTTCTATGTTGTTTTGCTTTTCCACACCACATTCCCTTTTTACACTTCATATCATTTATAAATTTATTATATATAGCACGTAGTTAAAATAATCGAATTTCCAAAAAGAGCGAATATGCACATTTAATTATTTATTCATTATTTTACCTATAAAAAATACAGTATATTACATACATGCACAATATTATTACATTGTCATTTAAAATATATCTCACATATGTAATATATTTTTATTTATTTATGTTTAGTATATAGTTGCTTATCGTATTATGGGATATATTTTGTTTATTAGATCATAAATTTTTATTAATTTTATGAAAATAAACTAAAGGAGAAAAAGAACAAAAAAACAAAATGCCCAAGGAATGAACTTAATTTACTTTAAAAAGTATATAACACAGAATATTATAAAAATAAAGAGCTGAAATATTCAAAGGAAAAAAATACTTATTACAGTAAAATATTTTATAATAAGGCTCATATAATTTATATAAGTATAAAAATGTATGAAAAAAGGTGTAATGAATATAAATATATAATTTAAAGCTGATGAAAGTAGGGTGATGGATAAAAATAGATAATGATGAATACGCCATGTTACTGAAATAGAAAAGGAAAACAAAGAGAAACAAAAAAAAATATATATCAAAATTAGTCAATATATCTAAGTTACTAAATTTTGCAAAACTAAAAGCTGATAAAAAAACTAAAAGAAAACTTAACATACTAATTTGCGAAATACAACATACATCCAAAGAAAAAAAGTATTTATTATTTCATAGAAAAAAGAAGACATAATATGCGATCTTAATATGTAATTATATAGAGAAAGAAAAAGGGTGATTTAGAAACATGAAACTGCTGGGATATCAATTTGTTAGATTATTGCTTTTCTATATACTACTTTATCAAAATTACAATGTAATAAACGCCTTAAATAAAAATAGGCATGATATTATACACAGTGGAATACACCAAAATATATACTGTTCGATAAAATGGCACAATAAAAATACTTCAGAAAAAGTAAACAAAACTAACAATAGGCATACACTAAATTTTTTAATACCACAAAACTGTTTGCAAAAAAGGGACCATAATAATAGTGCCAACAGGATTATTTCCAAATTTATGAAAAATGCTAACCAAAAAAAAATATTTAATTGGGGAAATAATAACAATATATATCTTTCCCCTTTTTCCTCTAAAAACATTAAAAGCCATACGAAATTATACAACCAAAAAAATTCACTGTCAGACGTATATTCCAAAATTATAGAAAAAAATAAATTCAAAAATAGCCTATTAAATGATATGACCAAACTTTTTAAAATAATAAAAAAAAGTAAATATATATTTTGTTTGGGGTTTTTATTGACTATTATATCTTCTGTTATGGATTCTTATATCCCAATTTTTTTATCAAAAGCAATTTCACATATAATGAGTAAAAGTGGTGAAATAATTGGAAAAATAAATGACACACCTTTTAAATCAGTTTTTTTATTTTCCAATCATAAAATTAATAAACCGTTATGTGAATATATATTAGTATCGATTTTTAGTTTATTATTTTCATCCTTCAAATCTTATACATTTAATCTATGTGCTTATATAAGTACAAACAAATTACAAAATCACTTATTTAGAGTATTATTGCACAAAAATATTAATTATTTTAAAAAAAAAGGAACAGGAGCATTGTTAAGCCGATTGAATATAGATTCTTCTGAATTAATTGATATATTTACTACTAATATAATAGTGTTGTTACGGAATGTTATAAAAATGTTGTTATCCTTTTACTTTCTATACAAAATTAATGTTAAACTTGTGTTTATCCCTTTATGTATCGTTTTCTGTATTTATAATATCTCAATTTTATTTTCAAGAATATTTCGAGCCATAGCAAAAGAAGAGAGTAATAACCTTGCTCAATCAAATAACATCATTGAGCAAGCCATCAATAACTTCTCACTAATAAATACATATAATACACATAATGAAGAAATAAATACGTTTAATAACTCTATTAATGATATTTGCAATACCAGATTGAAACTCGGATTTTTTTATATTTTAGAAAAATTTATAATTCGAACAATTGACATCATTACCTTTGTTAGTACACTTATTGTTATTAAGCAAATTATTCAGAACAATAATACCCATAACGATATTAGACAAATTATTTCATCTGTTATATATATACAAAAAATTATATCTCAATCGTCTACTATTGAACAACAATATTCGCGGGTTCAAGAATTAATAGGAAATGCTGAAGATGTAATTAAACTAATTGAAAAAGATACTTTCCAAGATAATCAAAATAAATCTATTTATTTTAAAAATTCATATATTAACTTTTTTAATTTCACAAATTTAAAAAATTTTATTTTCAATTATTCTATTTTAAAAAAAATGAAAGCTATTCAAAAAAATACAAACTATGTTACTAATATTATAAAACCTAATTATATTAAACTCTTTGAAAGAAATTATAATAATTTATCCAAGTACATAATGGACGATAAAGCTGAATTGGAAGGAATTCAACCAAATAAGGAAGTTATACACGAACCATTCCAAATTATTAATAAAACTGGTTATACGGGTAACAACACAAATAAAGACAATGGAATTATTCCTGAAAATTCAACAAATAAAATTAAAAAAAATAAATTCGATATAAATATTCAAGAAATACATAGTTTTATCAAAAATGATCATGAACTTATAATAAAGTATAAATTAGATAAAAAATTCACAAACTTTTTAAAAACAAAATATAAAAAAAATATTATATCACTCATTGTAAAATTATATGAAAAAAGAAATCATTTTGTAAGTGATGAATATTTATTTATGTTTGATAATATTAGTAAATTTAGCCAATTAAAAAATGCAGATAAAAAAAGTATACTCAAAATGAGCAATATAACAAATAACACAATATTCATAACCCTTCTAACTTTTCTATTTTATAATTATTCAAAGTTTTATTATAAAAAACAAAAAAAAAAACCTATAAATCTTTTAGAAAAAAAAAAAATAAAAAATACTTCTACTACACACGATACAATTAATAACAATAATACATCTATACTTCTTGATGAATATAATAACAATACTTCTAATGAAAATATCGTTGAATCTGATTCTTCGAATACTGAAGATATAAATCTTGATGATGTCATAAATGATCCAATAATATGTGACTTAAATATACATGGTACGTCTAGTGAGACAAATGGTTATTGTATTAATAATAAATGTCATATTTCCGATATATCATATAATAGAGAAATAGATAAAGATATTACTCTGAATTCGAATGAAATAAACAAACAAAATAATTTATACCAAGCAAAGCAAGTAGATCAAACAGATAATAGATCAATCTCATCGCAATGTGGTATATCCATTAATGAAGAAAATTTGATAAAATTGAAAACCAAAAAAAAACTAAAAAAAAAAAACTTTAATAATATATTATCATATATTATGCAAAATGCTATAAAAGAAATTGAAATATTAAGATATATTGATGAAAATTATAAAAATATAAATGAAAAATTAATGATAAATAATATAAATGGTGACAATAAAAAAGGAAGTAGTCTTACCTTTAAAAATGTTGATTTTTATATTGAAAAATATCCCAAAAATAAAATTTTGTCAAATATTAATCTACATTTTAATAATATGTATACATATGGAATATTAAGCTATAATAATTCAGGAAAAAATGCATTGACAAAATTATGCTCAAAATTATACACCAAAACTTATGGTAATATTCTTATAGATAATGAGAATATTGAAAATGTTTCAAAATATATATTAACAAAAAAAATGTCAATAGTTGAAGAAGATACTTATTTATTTAGTGATAGCATAATTTATAATATTCTTTATTCATACAATTTTAAAGAAAAAAAAAATAATATTAATAATAATTTAGCCTACTCCTATTATAATATAGAACTTGATAAAAACAATATAAAAAATTGTTTGCATTTATTTCAAAGCGATAACGACATTCTTCTAAATAAAGATAAAATTAAAATTAACGAAACTACAACTAACCAAAACATAGTTACACACATGTCTGATCAAATTATACAAGATAATTTGTTATTAGAAAAAGTAAATATAAAAACATGTCTTATGTGTGGAGATCAAATTAATACAGCTTTATTTGATCATAAAAATAAAAAAATTAAAAAAATTAATATATATAAAAAATATAAAACACATTTTATTACCAAATTATATAAAGAAATAATAAAAGTATCCAAAATTGTGTGTTTAGATAGTTTAATAAATTCATATAAAAATAAATATTTCCATAATATTAATTCCCATAATTTATCAGGAGGACAAAAACAAAAAATTTCATTAGCTAGAGCTATAATAAAAAATCCAAAAATATTAATTTTAAATGAAGCTTTTAGTGCATTAGATTCAACAAATGAATTAAATATTTTTGCAAACATAAAAAAATATTTGCCTAATTCCACTATTATTAATATTTCACACAAAATAACCACAATTAAGCATTGTGATTATATTTATGTTTTAAAAAATGGAAAAATTATTGAACAAGGGTTACGAACAAAATTACAAGAAGACAAAAACAGTGAATATTCGAAAAAGCTCAACGAATTTTAGTGTTAACAAATATTTTATCGCTATACAATTCATAGAAAAATAAAAGAAAATAAATCCATTCTCAAAAAAATAGCTATATATACCTATATCGCATATAGATAATTGCCGTATATATCCCTATCCTATTCATTTGCGTTTTTTAACAAAACAATAGACCATTTCTCAAATAAAATGACACATACTCATACTTTATATTTTTATTGGACATAAATATAGCTCTATGTATGCATTTACTTTATATAAACAAAATCGCATTTTTATTTTTTCGTAAAGATAAGAAGAAAAATAATTCACATTATTTATTTCATCATTCCTTCTTTAATTTTTTGTTTTTTTTCTTTATTAAGAAAATACAATTTGTACTTTAGTTATTTCTTATTTGTTATTTTATTTTCATATAGAAAAGGTTATACTTACAAAATTATATATGTCACATGTATGTGTGTACATATGCACTTATTTTTACATGCCTGCGCAAATAATACTTTTTTCCTTAATGTTTTTTATACTATTTATTAAACATGTTAACAATGTTATATCACTACATGTCCCATTTATTTTCTCAAAAATTTGTATATTCAAAATATTTTACACAATTTATTTCCCATTTTTTTAATACTTACAATTTGATTGATATTAACACAACTTTAATATATATTTATTTTTAATATATTCATATTTTAATTTTTTTAATATAATATAATGTATTTTTATGTACTATACACATTTTAAGTCTATAAATTTGTGAAGGATACTTTCCATTCTTACATATATGCATGTGTATTTAATTATTAAAACGAAATGAGCAAATTAAATTGTATAAATAAATAAAATAATAAGCCAAAACAAGTAAACGGTAGAATGATACACATATATTTTTAAAAATATATTCAAAATTTAAATAACTTACATTTTAATAATATTGAGACAAAACAAAATTCACACAAAAAATATATATATCATAATAATTTTCCTATATGCATATTAGGATTTCTTTTTCATATTTTAACATGATCTCTTTTAATTTCTATATCCTTAATTAACTTTTTATTAATTTGCAAAAAACACTTTAACTTCTCTTTTTGATCATATAATAAAGCTGATGTTAATATAGCAAATGAAAATAACATTGATTTTTTAAATTTATTATTATTAAATGCATATGTGTTAAAATTCATGAAGTAGGTATAGTTTAATTTATTGTTTAAAGCGGAGTATTGATCTGTTCTTATTTTTTTATCTATCTTAATGTATTTTTCATTATATTTTTTCCGTTTTAATCTTTCATCTTCACTTAATTTATAACTAACGAGCTTAGCAACGAACGGCCCCACATTATCTCCATTTTCTATGAAAACCTGCACATATTAAGAAAATTATCGAAATATTTTTCACAAAATATATGCACAAACATAAAATATCTACAATTTGGCTAATAGAGAATTGCATATTTTAATACAATATATTATTCCATCATTCCATATATTCACATTTTTATACTCATCCATATATATATATATATATATATATATATATATATATAATTATAACTATTGAACAAAATTTTGGCAACTTTATCTAACCTTATGTGTATCATCACAATATGGAAATTTTGCTGATTGCCAACATCGACAAATTCGTATAATTTTTTCTTTCTCATTTTCAGAAGGACAACTTTCTACTAGCTAAATTTTTTTATTTAAAAAATTTTAATATTAATATGGCTTGATACAAAATATAACATAGGATGAAAATGTACCAAAAACAAAATCACAAATTTTCAAATATTTGTATACAAGATATTTCTAAGTTCATCCAATTTTATCACTTACATGATTGTACTGAGGAAACTTGTTTGTGTTGAAGTTTATGTGCTCAAGATATTCTAAAGGGTCTTTCATATTTTCATCATACTATCATACTAATAAAAATTCATATATTTTAATTTATTTTACACATAAACCTTATATTTATCCCTATTTTTTCTTCGCAAAAGTATATTTTCTTATACTCAGTTTAACATATAAAAGTTAATCATATTTTAAAAAATTAAAGGATTGAAAAAAAAAAATTAAAATAATTAAACTTCAAAAAAAATTATAAATATGTATATATTGTATATTTATAAATTTACTTTCATCACTTAGTTTATATTTAATATACTCGTAGCATTATGCATATTGCACAAAGTATATATGATATTTTTTGTTATATTATAACAACAATAAGTTGAGTATACATTTATTTGAAGAATATAAGTTTATTTTTTATAACATTATTTCGAGGGATATACTATTTGAAAATTAATCAAATAATATATAATAATAATAAGAAGAAGAAGAAGAAGGAGAGGGCTATAACAGCATATAGTGGATGTAATAAGAATGAGCATAATAACAACAGCAATTATCTTCAACCTTTTCAACTAATCATTTATTTTTTTCAATAAAATGATAGTTTTCATTGTGTATATTTCTTAAAAATGTGAAATTAGCACATATTTTGGTTATCCCTTTATATCTATAACTTTTTAACAAAACTCTATAAAACAGGTTGTATTAAAAAATATCAAAATTTTATGAAATTTATTTTTTTTTTTTACAAAAGGAACATATTTACATGTGTGTCTCATATACCATTTATCAAACATATATGGTTATAAATAATTCCCTAATTTATTATTATAACAGATAAATTTTAAAAAATTTTAAGTTTTTTTTTTGAATGGATATATAATCCTATATCGAAATGTGTATTTAAAAATAAATAAATAAATAAAATTGAATGAAAGCACACACACATGATGCATATATGTGTGCATACAGCAAAATATCGAATAAAAAATGTAGGATGAAAATAATTATATTACTCAAAAAAAGTAAAAATGAACGTATAATAGCATATATCGCTCATTCTAAATTAGGTAAACTTTATTAAAAATACAGATAAAACACAAGTACACAATTAAAAAATCTACAAATATGAGAATACGAATTATGTACAGATATATGCAAACATGTTATTCAAGTTACATAATCCGATACATATAAATTTATGTTTTCTTAATAAATAATATTTTCACTCTTTATAAAAAATTTTCAACATTATATATTAAAACAGTCAAATATTATAACGCAGAAATATTAGGTACCTCCATAATTTCGCATAAATATATACATGAAATATTCCTATTAGTACAAACTATAATGCTAAAACAATATTATAATGAAAACATTTTTTAATACTCCTTTCTTTTGTATTCTTATTATAAGAATTCTATATGGAATTTCCCACAACTTTAGATGACAGTATAATATATAATATATAAAATACATGGAAATAAAATCAATCGTCCTTTTATAACATAAAATATTTTTTTTGTTTTCCTTGTTCAGTTAAAATACCCACCAAATGAGTTGTGATTTCTCTTTTCCTTTTCATTTTTTGATAAATTTTTATTTTTCTTAAAGGAATAATCATTTATATAATTATCCTTACCAGCATTCCATGTATCTTTAAAACCTACATATTTTGTAGAGCCATCAGATTTGTACATATATTCATGTCTTTTAAAGGATAAATTTTCTGGTATTTGATAATTATTTTCATTACAAAAAATACAAAATTCTTGAAATATAGAATTTAATAATTGTACTAATAATTCAATCCCTTTTTTATATAAAACCAAATCATCTCCTATAACTGATATATGCATCCTTTCAACAATTGGAGCTTCATTTAATGCTTTTCCTTTTATTTCTATCGACAATTTATTATTTGTATTTTCATTTACATATGATATATTGCAATTATTCAATCCTAATATTTTTTTCATAACATCAAATTCTGTTGGGTACCCAAATATATCAATTAATTCAAATCTACTTAATCTTTTAGTAGCATAAGGATTATCATTATGTTCATTTTTTATATTATTATTTTGACTAAAATTAGGATTTATATTGTTATAATTAGAATGATTTGATATCTTATTTTTAACTTGATTTTTTGTAAACATATTATTTATATTTTCATTATTTTTATTTCTTCCATTTTGTGGATTGTCCACTATACCCCCATTTCTATTAGCTCGTGAAATATCACTTGATCCTCCACTGTTTCCAGTATTAATATTTCCACTATTATTGTCATCATGATTTTTTCCTCCATTGTTTTGTAATAAATTAGCTAGCTTTTTCAGCATATTAACTGTATTTTCATTATCCTGGTTTCCATTATTTGATTTATTATGAGCATTAGCTGGATCATTAGCAGAAAATGGAAGAAATTGTTCAATTACTTTCCCTTCATTAAGTATAATGCACCTAATAGTACCGATATCGTTAATTGTTAAGCCGTTAATATCTTTTCTTACTTGTTGTATCATATTGGGGTCGTTAAATGTTATTTGAGCTGCTGCTTTATCGTTTAATATTCTTATGGTTTTTGCACCTTTATAATATGAAAATAATGTTTTTAAATCATTTTCATCAAAAATAAATGCATTCTGAGGATTGTCAATATATAGCCCTAGTGAATTGTTATTATTTTTTATACTATTCATAGTATTTCCGCTATTTACACTATTCCCATTAATAGTACTCATGTTATTCTCCCTACTATTATTATTATTATACATACTATTGTTCATATGTATTTTACTCATATTCATTTTATTCATATTATTGTTTCCAATATTATTATACTGCTTAGTATCACGAAATTTCCCATTGCTATTATTCCCTGAACCTATTTGATTTTGATCCTTTAAACTTTTTTGATTTGGGGGGTGATTTATTAATGGATATTTTTTCATTTTCAAACTATTTTTTGTTTATATTTATGTACAAAATGCAATGAACCCAACATATACACGTGCTAACATTAATACGTGTCTATATATCCATATAAATGATTTAAATTGTTACGATTTCTCTTTTTTTCTATTTTATTTTTTTATCTTTTTCGATAAATGTATAATTATGACCGAATATATCAATCATATACATTAATTATAGTGGCTAGTTAGAAAATCTTTATATAATTTTTATATACTACAAAATTAAAATATTTTTTATAAAATATTGCGTTTCAAATGTTATATATATTATCACATTAATCCTGCTTAAATATACTTTTTTATTCGAATAATAAAATCAATTACCTTTTATTTTTCTGGAGAATACAGAATTTTCCTTATTTATTACATATACAATTCTCAAAATTGCTAATATTATTCCTATATTTATTTTACACACATTCCAGGGAAATTTAAATATTATCCCTTTGGGCTTACTCAAGTTATATCCCCTGTTTTATGTGCGAAATTACGGACACAAATACCCTTAGATGATATTGAGGGATCAAAATAGTATGCACATATGTATATGCAATTTTTATGTATACAGATTGGTATACTGATACACATTCACGGGTTAAAAAAATCTATAAATATATCAACACATATTTATACCCTATCGCCTCTTTTTTGTTTTCCGAATTTTGTATTTCTCTTATTCTTGTATAATTATTCAAATAATTATGGATTAAATAACTAAAAAGGTATAAAATATGCTTTTTACCATGCATGTGCATATATATATATATATATATAATTAAGAATGCTGATTTACCCCGTTATAACATTTGCACACGCTTTTACATAACCTAAAACAAGAATTAACTTCGAAATATATAAAAAAACTTAAGTATAATATATTTTTATATTGCTCTTTCGGGATAAGGATATGGTGATGGTGTGAGGGGTTGTTGTATTTAAATTTTTACATGAAATATCCAAAAATACATATTTTAAAAAATTAAAAATTGTAATTTAGGTGTCTTTTTTTAAATTTCTTTATAAATTATTTAAATTTTATTAAATATATATAATAACTGAAATAAACTTAAATAAAATTCAAGTATAACTTATGCTGTTCCCTTCACTCATTTATTTTTAAAATAATACTTTATTAACCTGAAACAAATAGTATATTCATAATTTTTTCGTTCATATCTCTTCATTTGTTATTCTTTTTATTTTTATTAGCATTTGCATATATATATATATATATATATATATATATATATATATATATATATATATATATATATATATGTACATATGTAAATATAGATTATTTCCGAATTAATAGTATCGGGGATATAATATTGCAAATTCATATATGTTTGCACAAGATATCGTAATAAGTTTTATAATTTTAAAACATATACATAATATAATTATTTTTGTAGAATATCCAACTATAAGAGACCACCAAGAAGATGAAAAATCAATTCATGTTTTAATCACCGAAATGTATATAAAACAAAATATACTGTTTTGATATCCATACAAAAATATTTATTTTCTTCCCAGGTATGCATGTGTTTATTTATTTATTTGCTATTCATCTACAACTATTAATATCCATATAACAATATTTTGCGCATTTAATATATAATAACAAATTTTATCAATGTAAAGCTTATATATACTATAATAATATTTTTCCTTTTATAACCCTAAAAACATGCTTAATATGAAAAGAGTTAATTCTTGAAAAGTATATATAGTTAAATAAAAATAATCATAATAAATATTATTTTGCCATTAAAAAAGCAGAAAAACAAACAAATAAAATAGGTAATATATAATAAAAAAAACAAAACGAAATCAGCAATTTTATAAAAAAAATTATAATTTTTAATTTGCATAAATTTTATTTATATGCAAGCAATATACGAATATTTGTACATAGGAACTATATATATCAATTTACATTTAATATTAATAGGGAAAGCATCAAATAAAAAAAAATAACAATATAAATATAATGCATTTTATTTCATTTGTCAAATTAATATTCATGCAATAATTTGATTTAATAAATTTAAATAATCAAAACAATAGTAAAAAAAATACGATATACATATACAATAGATAAAAATGGAATTAAAAAAATTATCCATATATATGCTATAGTTCATTGATATTTTATTTGCACTTTAAAAGTTAAAAAATTGAAGTTGCCAAAAATGTAAAAAAAAAAATAAGCATAACATTATAATATTTTATAAATATTAAATAAAACTGTTAAGGGGAAAACAAAAATAGAGCATTTTTATAAAAGACCTAAAATTCGCTATTTTATGCAGCTTCAAATCACATATACACTATTTGTATACATGCACATATTATATATAGCATGCACATATCAATTTTTTATAAACATTTGTATTATTTTAGCACTATTTTAGACAAATAAATATAAAATTTTGATTGTCTTACTTATAAATTTCAAAAATATGACATTTATTTTTTTCTTCATTCTTTATAAGATTAATATGGGAAAAAATATATAAACAGTTTAAATAGGTACCCCTTTTAAAGTAAGCATTCAAATATATACAAGTATTTATTTACAATATATATATGTATATATTTTAAGAATGCCATCAATTATATCCATATTCGTTGCATATTTATATTTTCATTTATTTCATCCTATATTCATTATTTTTTAAAGTCTTGCCTATACTTTTTTTTATCTATTTCAAAAATATACATATTGAAAAAAAGGTTTAAATATACTAAAAAAACACCACATATATTTTTTTACAAATATTTCAGTAAAAAAAAAAAAACGATTAATAAAAAATATAAAAATGGCTTTATGAAAAATAGGTTTTTCAATATCTTAACCATCAACTGTATTTATGCTGTCTTCAATCATCTCTTAAAACATATGAACTTAAAAAAAAATATTAAAATAGTAAAGATCTTAAAAAAATGGGAAAATACACCATCATAATAAAAAATTTATTTCTTTTCCCCTTATATATAGAGAGAAATATATTGATTAAATTTTTTTTTAATTTTAAAATTATTTAAATTGGAAAAATCGTGAGATGTATAAAATAAGCATATTGTAAATATAATGGATATATAATTTGTTCATATAAAGTTTATGCTAAAAATATAATAAAATATTAACCGTTAATAAAATAATACAAGGTGGTTAGCACTATTGTATAAATTAGCAAGTCGTTATATGCATACGAAATGAGTAAATATGTATATATTTATATTTCACATAAATACCATTTATGCATGTAAGCATTTACACATATCCTCACTAATATGTGTATGTTTCACCATTACACGCATATGCATATATGTTTACCATTTTAATCATATAAGACTTTTAAAAAAATAAATAAAATGTATATATTAAAAAAAATTGTATTAATATAAATTTTAAAAAATTAACCAAAATAATTTTTAAAAAATAGTATATATAATAATGAAAAAAATATGAAAAAGTATGAAAAATATATATATTATGACGCACAAGGCAATAATAACAAAATCATGATGAAAAAACTTTTTAAGTATAATTATGTTCATTCTACATTTATACATTCATCATCAACATCAATGGCCGAAAATGACGGTACGTCTTCTTTCATTAATCCTCTCAACTAATTTAAAAAAAAAAAAAAAAAAAAAAATACATTTGTGACTCTTATATATACATATTGGAGGGTGATACTATATAAATGCGAAATGAGCTAGCCAAAAATAAAATATATATATGTTATATTCGCTTAGCATAAATGTGAAGTGTATCTTTTGAATACCTTTATCAGTTTGTTGTCCTCTGCCATTTTTGCCCTCTGTAAAGCCTCTTGTCTGTCAGCTTCATACAGTTCGTCTTGGTTTGTAGAAAATTCCTGATAAAAAACAAAATGGAATAAAAATGAGAAGGGGGAATGAAACGAACACGAAAGGGATTATCAACTAAATGTGCAACATGATAAATGAAATTCCATTTAATCACCCAACCTTCAACGATATTAGCAAATCGCGTACAAAGGATCTGAAGGTGGAAGGAGATTCAACACAAAAATTAAACATGTCCACTGAAAAAGTTTCAATTTGCTTTTGATTCAGATTTTCAAAAGATTGAGTTAAAAAAGTTTGAACATGCTTTATTATATGTGGCTTAGTAATTTCTGCCTCTGGAATATTTATAACCTCGAATTCTAATAATCTTAATAGATTCATTAATATAATAGTTTGATAATGAAAACCAGATTTGTGAAAAGAATCTGTTAATGTTTTGAATACTTCGTTTAATATAATATAATAAAAAGCTTTACAAAATTCATCTAAATATTCTTTTTTTTTTACAATCACATTATGAAGAAATTGATGCGTAATTTTTAACCCATGATCTGCAACTGATGGATGCTCATGTTTTATGGCCCATAATAAAGATTGTATAAATGTATTAAATATTTCTGAATCTAACGTAAATAAATAATCAAAACAATGCCTAACACATGCATCTAAAAAATTATAAAATTTTTCTCTGTGCTCAGGATATGAAGAAAAATCATTTTTTATCATATCTATAGTTGGTAATAATACATAATTTAATACCGTTGGTAAAATAGGACATGTAACATTTTCGATTTTTTTAAAAACAGTCGATAACAAAGAAAATACTTCAGCATCTTTAATGTGAGGATTACTGTCTCTATAATCAACTAAAATTGTTTCTAATAAAACATTTAATATATTACTAGTCATTTGGAAATTTATTTGTTTAGCTTCTTCAACAGTTGGTAAATGTATATCCATAGATTCATCAATTTCATTTTTCATTTTTTTTTGTTCTCTTTTTAATAAAGCTTCTTCTAGTTCCTGAATATTATAACAGCTTCTTTCAATAGTTGTTTCTATTAAATGTAAAAATTCCCTTTTCATTAAAAATAAATTTCTAAATTGTGCATGTTTTATTCGTTTCGTACCATTCGTTTCAACTTCCATATTAATATACTTACTATATAATTGATATATTTTTAAAAAATCAAAAAAAACTAAATTTAATTGTTCATAATAAAAGTAAGACAATGCATATGCCAAACGACAATTAACCCTTACAAATGTTATAATTAATTTTGAATTTTCATAATTACATAAATGTTCTAAATTCTTAAAATCTGCATCCATGATATTCCCATTACCACCATTATTATTCCCACCATTATTTAATGTATTTATATTTTTTAAATTATTATTTGAATATATCAAATCGTTCCATAAAGACATTAATTTGCTCATAAGAATTTTTATACTTTCTTGTTTTTCTTCATAAGGAAAGCATGAAATAACATGTGCAATAGCTTCATATAATAATAAATTCAATTTTTCAGGTAATTTGTGCATTATATTATTGTGAAATTTTATAAAAATACTAAAAAAAGATTCAATATGATTACCATTACTATCTGTACTATTATTGTTTTTTGCAATTACATTTTTACATTGTTTACATATTTTTAATATCGTTTCTGCTGCCATATCTTGTACTTTTTCATTCTCTGCAAATTCAAATAATTTTTTCATAACAGTTTTTAAAAATCTCCAATGTAGCTTTAGAAAACGATGATATTGACTAACTATATACATAACACATGAAGCAAGTATAGCTCTATTTTCTTCGCCATTTTTAACTTCTATCATATGTAAATAAATTCGCAAAATATACATTAAAAAGTCTTGTTCTTTTTTTAGAGTCATGCACATTGATATAGATCCAACAGCATAACTAATTCTGTTTGTTTTTGTACTATTCCATTGTTCATTCTTATTTGTATTTTTTAAAGATTTTTCAGATTCTTTATTTAAAAGTTCTACAATTAATTCTATTGTTTTTTCAGATCCTAAATAAGTTAAATATACCAATGTCGTTTTCATTGTGTTATATAAAGATATTTCAGTTGTGTCAGGTTCAAAATCCCTTACTACTTCTCCCGTTTCATTATCATAGGAAATGTATATTTCTTGTGGTTTAGCCATCTTTTCAATAATAGTCCTTCGAATATCATTTAATATAAATTCATATAATTTTATTCTTGGACATATTTTTTTAATATCAGATTGTGTCAAATCTATTTTATCTAAAATAGATGAATATTCATTTATATTTATAATACTATTTTCATTACCCACATTGCTATTTCCAATTCCTATATTGTGCATTGTAGCAAAACTATAAACCTTTCGATTATTTAAAACACCTGTTTCTAATCCTATATTAAATCCTAAATTATTATTCATACCATTTTTTAAATCTGTTTGCATATTATTATTTGAATTCACACATTTGTTTTTTATACTATTTTCTTCTTCTAATTTTCCTATTAACTCTCTTATTAACTGTTCAGTAAAAATATTATAATAATCAACTATTATTAAAAAAACTTCATCCATATTACTATTTGATAACATATGCAAAAATTTAAAAACAGCATTAATATCATTAGTGTTATTATTTTTTTCAATTATAGTTTCTCTATAATTTTTTAAAAAACTTGTTAAACAAATAGATATTTGTAAATAATATTGTTCCCAAAATATTTTAAATTCAGGGGGAATATTTTTCATTTCATTCACATTAGGTAAATATTTTATTTTACTTACTAATTTGCTCCATAAATTTGTAAATACATTTTCAAAATATAATAAATTTTTTTCATCAATCTTTAGCATAACTATTTCTTGTATACATTTTACACATTCTATTTTATATGATATATCATCCCAAAAATGATCAAATAATAAATCTATTATTTGAACATCATTATCGTTAAATTTATATTTTTCAAATATATATGTTAAAGGTATCCATTTAAAAAAGTTAGATAAACAAATTAACGTTTGTTTAATCAAAGAACTATTTGTACTTCTTTTATTACATATATTAGCTTCTAATATATATAAACATAAATCATATACCTTTTGAAATTGACTTGCATATTCGTTTCGTAACTTTTCTTTTTTTTTTTGTACTAAAGTTTCATTACCAAATTCAAACACTTCTTCACTTAACATGTTTAGTAATTTCATATTATTCTCACAAACATTCTGATTTAATTTTGCTGAATTTACAATATCTGGTATAAAACTTGACCAAGAATCTGGCCATTCCTTTTTAACAATTTGTATTAATGTTTCATCTAATTTATTTAATAAATGTCTGTCAATTCCAACTGTTGTACCTTCTGTTGACATTGTAATTGTATAACAAGCAATAAAATTTTTCATTCCCTCTCTTTCTTCTTCTGGTAGAATATTCCATTTATTATTTATGCATTCTTCTAATATTTGTAAACCATAAAATTTTGTATTCACATTTTCACTATGATCTAATATAACTGACACAGACCTCCACGAATTGTCTAACATCTTAAATTGATTTAATAAATTTTGAGCAAAATCCCTTCTGTTTTTATCTTTTGTGTCTAAAAGAGCTTCAACAATATTATCCAGCAATTTCAACTTATCAGCATCAAATGGCTGGTTCTTGTCTAATAATGACAAAGGATTGAATTGTTCATTTTCCATTTTTCCCAAATATTTATAAAAAAAAAAATAACACAATACCAAATCGTCTTGTTCCGATTTTATTTTTTTTCGTAATTTTTCGATTTTTGTATTATTTTATTTGGCTTCTGAATAATTATAATTTGCATAGCTATATGTGTGTACGCAATTGTACTCGATTTTAAAACTCATATAAATTTAAAGGGGAAAAATTTTAATTCCTTGTATATATATGTATTATTACTTAATTCAAATTTGCTATTGCAATTCTATTAATATTTACTTTTTACATTTATTATTTTTGCCCTTATTTTTTGTAATTATAAAAACTAAATCTCCATATCATAAATATATTATTAAAATGGTACATTCACTCTTCTCAAATTCACACATTATACATATATGCATTCAATTAGTTGCTTTTGCTTATTTCATGTAACTTTATCGTTTTTTTTTTTAACATAAGCAATGCATATACATGTATTTTATAGTGTGTTGATACTATACAAAAGAAATAATAAATAAAGCTAAAATTAATAAAATAAATAAAGAAAAATAAAAGTTAATATAACAAAAATGAAATAAAAAAATATGTTACAAAAACTTAGTATATTTAACATGGTACAAGGCATATAACTTATATTTTACTAACCGTTTTATTTAATAATATATCAAAAGAATATACTATTTTAATATAAAACGTACTCTTAATTTACTTATTTTAATATATTTAATTTAAACTTGCAATATGTTTAATACACAAAATACAAACATAATATATATACATAAATTCACACATACACGCATATATCCAATTATTATACTACACATAATATGAAAATACTTGTTTACATAAATTTATTTCATAATATTATATGGGTGTATATAATATATATATATATATATATATATACATATATACAAAAGGTTTATAATCTGTACAATATTAAAAAAATAATAAAAGAAACATAGAAAAATGAAAATTAAAAATTACAATAGCTTTTCCTAAATATAAAATAATAATAATATACAAAATTATATGTAAATTTATGTGCTCTTTAAATATATAACTTTTCACATATATTATTTTTATGTATGCAAAAATATAATTAACAGTGTAAACTCTTTACATTGGAATGCTAAATACTCTCATAAAAGATATATACATGATAAATATAATATATATCACTATCTATTATTAATTTACATTTTTTATGAGTTTAAATATATATTATTATATCTATACACTATATATTACTATTCTATTATAATTTTATTTATCCAAATGGAATAAAAAAATATATGATTATAGAATAAAAATTATGAAAATAATATTAAAAAAAGTGTGAAGGAAAAAACACATAAAAAATAATAGATTAGTAGCGATAAATATAACAATAATTTATATGGATAATTTCATATACAAATATGAGTACATATAAGTACCATTTATAAGCACAAAATCACACGCATATTTTTTGCATATATTGAAAATACTATACATTTTTTTTCCCATTAAATAATCGCCCTTATTTTTGTCATTCATATTTATAAGCAAAATTTAATTACATTGCATTTATTTTTTGGGGGGGGGGGCTTGGTATTTTACTTCGCCATATTTTTTTTACTAAGCTATTTTTTATTTCTTATACTATTATTTTTATTATTCATATTATATTTTTTTTGAGAAAATTATTCCATTATTTTTTCACAAATATTTTTGACACACTTATTTTGTTCGAACATATTTCCTTTAAATCAAAAAAAACACAAAATTTTATAAACGAATTAAACATATTATGGCATAATACATACATAACAAATACGTACACAAATACAATTTTATAACCACAATACAAACATATCTTAATCTATTTATAAAAAATTAATTAGTTCAAAGAATATCTTAATTTCTTTACCTTATTGTTTTAGCACGCTTTTACAATAACTTATAATTTTTAATCATAAAAAAATATTTTCCACACAATAATTTGTTTGATAAAATATCTTATTCGCACACATACATATGCAATATTTATTTCCTAATCTTTTTTTATTCCACAATTTTTTTTAGCAACTTTTAACTTATCTTATTGTTATTCATTCTTCAAATTTAGTATAAACACCAAAATTAAAAAAGTATTATTTATATATAACACTACTCATATGTAATATCGATATTACTACATACAAATCAAACCTTCAAAATATTTATCAACATAACACTATTTAATAAATGTACTATTTCCTTTCCCTATATGCTCGACTATCTTATATCATTTTACACACCTTTATCTATATTTATTATTATTATTTTTTTTTTAATTAGTTAATTTACAACTCTTACTATATATGTACACAATATGCATCATTTTTGTTCGTATAAAATCTGCACCATAAGCAATAAAACAAAATAAAATAAAATATAAATTTATAGATTTTCATAAGTGTATTATTCATCCACTCTACATATATGCACCTGCACATTGATCATACAAAAACGGAACCCCGGATATAACTACATCATTTTACTCAACGGGTTTTATTTTAAAATATATATGTCTAACATTAATCCAGTTTAATGAGGAACTAACATAAAATGTCTTAAATCTCTATACACATAGAACCTAACATTGAATATTTTACAAAAACTTAATAGTATGAGTCCTCTTCAAAAAAAATACCACAATCATTAAATGCTTTCAAAAAAATTTCACTAGTAATAATTGAGTTGCAATCTGAGGCAGCTTCTGAAGCCATGTCTTTAATCATTAGCAAATTCTTAATAGATATACTTTTAATAATATTGGATTCTGTTATTTTTGATATTTCATTTTCTGGAAAATCTTTATTATTTTTATTCCTATTTTGTAATACATTTTTTATATCAATACTTGAGTTTAACATTGGCACTTGTATATTTACAAAAAAATTTTTAACTAATCCAACATCTCTCATAAATTGATACTCTGAAGTAGTACATATTATTAATATTTTCTGATTCACTTTTTTGGGTTTCTTTTTTATTAAAACCATGATTGCTTGTAAAATAGAGTTACTAAATCGCGGACCAACCCTAGTATAATCAATTAGTCTTTCAATGTTATCTAATATAACCAAAGATAATGGTGTTTTATATGCATCTTCAAAAATTTTATTTATATAATTTATTCTTCCGCTTTCTGAATAACCTATTAAATTTTCAGGAGTTATAAATTTTGTAAAATGAAAATTTGCACATTTAGCCATATAAGCTGCTATAGTAGTTTTTCCTGACCCACTTTCCCCATGTAATAATACACTCATTAAATTTGTATTTGAATTATCAATTACTTGCTTAATTAATAATTTACATGTATTTTCAATATTTTCATATTGACTACCATAATTTATTATCCCATTCGATAATAAATTATCTATAATATCTTCTTCAGCTCCAAATGCTGGTTTTGTTTCCTTTAATGCATTTAAAAAATCATTTTTTGATATCATAATATCATCAGCATTTACTGGTTTAGTTAAATCATTAAAATTTATATGTCTCTCAAATGCATATGATACTGTATTTCTTACTAATCCTTCAATTTCTGCACCAGAAAAATTTGGAGTTTTTTCAGCTAATTCTTCTATATTAACATCCTTATTTAATTTATTATTTTGTCTCATATTTTTTGTATGAATATTTAATATTTGAATTCTACCTTCTTTATTTGGTAATGATATTTCAATATGTAATTCAAATCGACCTGGTCTTAACAATGCTTCATCTATTAAATCTATTCTATTTGTCATCCCGATTAATAATATATTATTTAAACTGTTTACTCCATCTATTTTTGATAATAATTGATTGACTATGCTATCATTTACCCCTGACCCACTAGATGCGCCACTACCTCTTTGTCGACAAATTGCATCTATTTCATCTAATATAATAATATGTAATAATGAATTTTCTCCAGATTGTTTATATTCTAATTCTGCATCTTTAAATAAATTACGAATATTTTCTTCGGATTGACCTACATATTTATTTAATATTTCAGGTCCATTAATAATTTTAGGATCCCTCGCATTTAGTGTTTTACCTATTTGTCTAGCTATTAGTGTTTTACCTGTCCCGGGAGGGCCATATAATATCATACCCTTTACATGTTTTATTCCTAATTGTTTGATTATATAATTTGGATATATCCTACTTGCAAATGTTCTTCTAAATATTGTTTTAAATTCTTCATCTAGCGCCCCTATACCTAATTCTTCAAAGTTAAAATTATTTTTTATAATATTTTTTTTTAAAACTTTTTTTGATTCTATAAATAATTTACCATCATTTATACTAGTAAAAATACATTCTGTATTCTCAAAAAGAATTCCTCGTTCATTTAAACTTCCTTTGTACATATTATCTTGGGCTCGATGATAACTATCACCACCCAACTTAAAATATGAACCAATTGTAGAAGTATTCTTATTTAATTTTTTTATTTCATCTAATTCAGCTGTTTTTATATCTTTAATTACACATCTTAATAATATATCATTACATTTTAATGCTAATATTTGTCCTTTTGTTAATATATGATTTATAAAATGTTTTTTGAAAATATTTTCTACTACTTCATCTTCTAATTCAATTTGACGATCTGGTTTAATAAAAACATTTACTTCAACATCTATACTATCAATAGGTATAAAATTTATAATATCTTTTTTATTTTCTTTATCAATTATATTTATCTCTATTCTTTCTTTTAATTGAATTCTAGAAAATTCTCTTTGGCATGTATTTAGTGCTATTTCATCATCTTCAATATAATCATTTCCTTTTAATATTAAAACTAAATTTCCAATTTCTCCATATAATTCATTACCTTTTATCTTTTTCTTTAAATTATTATACACCCCACTATTTATAAATCCAATATTAGTCAGCGCTAGATCTTGTGATTGCAACTTACAGCAAACCAACTGTATTGTTGGCATTGTGAAGGTTATAAATAGATAAATGCACTTCAGCCCGTTCAACTATTTCCAACTTTTGCGGTAAAACTTCCCTGTGCTTGGCCGTTCTATCTATATGGCCAAGCTAAATAAAAAAATTAGCAAATTTTAAATATTTATAAATTGTTTAAAATTTTGCAAAATACTCTGAAGAGTTTTTCCAATTTTATGCAAAATATTCTTTATGATTTCATAATGGCTGAACGTGAATTTTATTAAAATATTTTTCCGCGATGTTTAAATTGTAAATTATTGAATATCCCCAAAAATATTATAAATTCATGAATATATGCATGTGTATATACCATATTATGAACATTTCATGCTATAAAATGAAAACCTTTATTATTTCAAAAATTTTATATTTCTATTTTATTTTTTAATGCATATCCAATATTATATATATTAATAATTATCCCATTTTTTCCTATTTTTAAAATAACGATATTTTAAATGTTATTTAAAATTCAATTGTATATATATACATATACATAATATTTTTTTTTATGAGCTTAAGAATTGGTCAAAAATCATTTTAACAATAAAATTACTTATTAAGATTAAAAATTAAATTCAAATTAAAAATTGTAAAAATATAATTAAAAAAAATGCACAAAAATACATAATATATTTAGCCCCAAGTCCTTATGTTCAGACTTTAGCTTAATTAATAGAAAAATATAATTTCCAAAACAAATTCAAATTATTTTGCCTATTTTATTATATGCATATTTTAATATAATTCTTTGCACATGTCACACTCATTTCTCATATTTTCTTTATTTAAATGAAAACAATGTTAAACTTAGAAAATATGTTTCTAATATTCATAAATGATATAGTTATTATCTCACTTTTTCAATTCGATGTATTCCCTTGTTCTATTTCCTTATATTTTTCTTCTTTCAAAAATTTAAATATTTCATCCTCTTTTGCAGTTACTATATCTACATAATAAGGATAATTATTAATCATATCATTTATGTTATAAGGGATAAGATTCATTCCAGAAACAAATGTGTTAACATTTTTAAGAACATCAAAATCTTTAAACCAATACGGTAAATAAATTATAAGCTTCATATTATATATTAATTTAATATATCCTGTTAATATATGTGTAAAATGCTCTGATACACCAACTAGTTTAACATTATTTTTTTCTAATTCGGTTTTTTTAATAACCGAATTTATATTTTCAAAGTTTGCGCCTATATCTATACGAGTAATGTTATAATTCAATTTTTTATTGTTTTTTGAATTTTTTTCATCACTCCTATTAGATGATATATTATTTTCTATATTATCATTGCATAAACATATAATGTTATTAAAAAAATATTTATAAGTCAGAAAATTGCCTTCTTCATATATATCATTACTATTTTTATTAAATCCTATATTACTTAATTTTATATTTTTCAAATCAAATGCAACACAATTAAATAAAAATTTTTTTTTATAAATAGTATCATTCCAATAACTACTCTCAATTTCTATATCTTCATTTTTATCATCATCATATAATTTTTCTTTAGCATTTATATAATCATTTTCTTTCAAATTATTTTCATCTTTATATTCATTTATTTGATAAAAATTTTTATTCATCTCATTTACATTGTCTTTAAAAAATGTATCATATTTTATTTCTTCTTTTTCCATAGAACTATTATTAAATATTTCCATATAACTATAATTTTGTGTATTTTGGTCATTTAGAAATATATCACTTCCTATTCCTTCATTTTTAACAATTATTTGAAATACATATTCCGCTACTTTATGTTCATGCTTCATAAAAAAATCATTTATCCCATCATATAATGAAAAACTATGCATATAAAATATTATTTTTTTAAATTTGAAAAATAAAAAGCAAAAAAAACGATATGCTCTTAAATTCTTTGGAAGTATAGGAATATTTTTATTTTGTAAAATAGGTTTATTTAAATTTTCATAATAATTATTTTTTTTATAACTTACAAAATTTATTATTCGTATACATTTTTTTTCAAACAAATTTTCAATCTTTTTAATATAATCATCATAATTTTTTATACTTTCATTATTTGCATAATTATCTTTTTTATTTTCAAAATCCATTTTATTTTTATTCACCAAAAATGGGGAGTTTTCTGTAGATTGAACACCTATTTGATTTTTATCATAATTAGAAAAATTATCATAATATATTTTTTCAAAATTTTTTAAATTATTTATTTCACTTTTATAATTTATAGATTCATTCTTTGTATATTTATTGATCATAGGATTAATGATACTTTGATATCGTTTATAAAAATAATTACGATATTTAGTGTGTTTTTTTCCATGATCATTTTTGTATATAATACTATTATCTATATAATCTAATAAAGGCTTATAACAATAATTTTTCCAATAATCACGAAAATCTTTAGTCACTTTTTTATTTTGTCCATTAATTCCATAATCATTATATTGTCTAACTATGCCATTCCATTCTCCTTTTTCAATATGTGATGTTGTAATGTTTTTATTATTTTCACTAAATTTTGTAAAACCATTCTTCTTCTTCTTCTTCGTATTATTATCATCATCATCATTATTACTTATGTTATACATTTTTTTTTTGTAAGGCTGCTTATTAACATAATGTTTATTATCTTTCTTTTCTGTTTCGACTTTTTCTTCTTTTTTAAAAGACATAGAAACGTCATAAAACAATAAATCAGATTCATTTAATCCATAATTATATTTAATAATTGTATTAAATATAGAATGTTCTTTTGCAATTAAATTAACATGTTTATTATTCAAATTAAAAATAACATATTTATTTTTTGCTTTTTTTTGTATCTTTTCATAATGTATTTCTTGATCCTTCACATCTACCATATTTTTATCATTATGTGTAATTAAAAAATCGTTAAACATGTATTCATAAAATTCTTTCTTGCTAAATAATTGTTTCATTTTTTTTTCTACTTTTAATGAATCTATTTGAATAATAAAATCAGCTTTGCTTAATAAAATATTTAAATTTAGCAAAAATAATCCTATATCTTTTATCCATCCAAATGTATTAACAACTAATGGATATAGAAATTGTCCTATATTTATTTCATTTGAAATATTTAATTTTTTAATTTTTTCGACATTTTTTTTCAAATATACATCAAACAAATAATCATATATTTCCTCCAAACATTTAATAAACAAATTGGGGTTATCCATAATTGAACAACTTCCAAAAAATATTTTTTTAACACATTTATATTTTTTAGGATAAAAAAAATTATAAATATCCAAAGGACTTTTTATTTTATACAAAGATATAAATCCACTTATTCCTATAATTGGTTGCCCAACATCAATGTCTAATAATAGTATCCCATTTTTGTTGTAATTTAACAAATTATTTATAAAATTTGTAACAAAATAACTTTTTCCTTTTCCTTTATCACCCATTATAATTATACTGGAAATCGCATCAAATATTGATTGTTCATTTTTATTATTTTCAAAATTTTCTTCAAAAATATTTTCTTTTTTTAATTTTTTTAAATAATCTTGTGCTTTTAATTTATTACTTACTTCCAAATCATTTTTACCATTTTCATCATTTTTACAATTTTCATTTGCCTTATAATTTGTCTTTTTTTCTTCTATTGAACTATTTCCATTCTCCACATTTTCTACTTTCGACTTTTTGTATGAACGCAAATTTAATTCATTTTCTTTACAATTTGAATGTACTATACCTTCCTTTTTATTTTCGAAAACATCAAATGAAGTTGACAATTTTCTAGATATACTTTCTTCCTCGATTTTTTTTAAAATATCATTGATTTTATATTTTTTTTTATTGTGTATATAGATCATAAACTCTTTGACTATGTAAGACATTTGATAACTATTAATATATATACTATTATTTTTTCCACTATTAGTTATATTTATAATTTTTTTAGGATCATTATTATATAAATTATACCAAAAGTTTTTTTTTTTTTCAAATGCAATAATTATAGGAAAATTTTCTAAATACAAATTTATTGTATCCATCATACAATTACTTGCAAAATTATTTATCATTCCTGTTTTTTTTATTTTTAAATATTCATCAAATTCCTCTTTTTTTATGTTACCATCTTCTAGCATATTTAAACAAAATAAATAATTTTCTAAAATATTTTCTGAACATTCAGGAATATTTTCATTCCCTTTCATACATATATCAAAATGTTCAGATTCTTTATTATTATTATTTTTAATTATATCCTCTTTTAATCCTTCAATTTTATTTATATCATTTAATAATTCTTTTTCACCATTATCTTGTATTATATCCTTACTAATATAAGGATCATATTCATTGCATTTTTCTACATTTTCCATATTATGAATATTTTCATTGCAGATATAATTATTTCTTTCATTTTTATTCTCATACTTGTTATTGTCATGAAAAAATATTTTAAACATTCCGTCTTCACATTTTACATTCATATCATTTAAGGCTATTAGTTTAATCATTGGGTTGAAATCGGGTATGTGTACATTTTTATATTCTATAGATGGCTTTACTATTTCACCATTAAAATAAACTAACCCTTTTATAAGCCTAAAACGAAAATTTCCCCTTAACAATATATATTCTCCATAATTTAAACCTAACAAATATATTATCTTTTCTTTTATTTCACTATCTTCTAACTTTGTATGTTCATATATACTTTCTTCATTTTTCTTTATCTTTTTAATTCTGTCATATGTTTTTTTTAAATTTTCTTCAAAATTATAAAGACATTTATCATAACCTTTCGTATAAGGCATTTTTAATTACATTTCCACATATATACACTGTACATATATATACATACATGTATGTACAAATTTTATTTGTGTATATACTTTTTCATATATACATATTTTATTTTATTTCCCATTTCAATCCTCTTTTCTGCATTAACAAGCTAGCCAAATTATTTTTTTTCACTTTTTTTTTTTCATATATATAAGTATGATTATAAATGATATTAGTTTAAATAGGGAAAATAAATGACTATATCATTTATATTATAACAAATCAATATTCAAAAAATAGGAAATAATTTTCTTAATAAAAAAAAATATATACTATAAATAATGTAAACAAATATATAATATTCCATAAACCTTATTTCCACAATATCACTACATATTTTATCCCTCCAATCACACTAAGCCCATTATTTATCTTTATGTATATGTGAACAAAAAATTCTAGGAAAATATTATTCTCATATTTTAACTACGCCAATAATATATACATTATCCTTATTTCCTTAATATAAATTTAAGCGCCAAGTTATATTTATCGATTTTTTATAGACGATTTATACCAGTTCTTACAACTTTTAATATTATTTAATTTAATTTAATTTATTTTATTTTTTATTTTTTTTTATTATAATGTCTTTGATATATATATATCATACTAAAAAATAAATTAAAATAAAAAAAATAAACTTTATTTATTCTGTCAAGCCTTAGTATTAATAAATTACGATTTTTTATCTTAAAAAATATAATAAAAAATATTTATATAGATAAGGACATAATATAAAATTCATTCCTTCCGTGAAAGCATCATAACCTCGATTTAACCAAATTACCATATCCAATGATAAAAAGAAATTAAATATATAAAAATATTATTTTATTTATTTGTAAATAAATAATCTATAATTATTAATATAACTCTACAAAGGTAGATATTCTGACCATTCATAAATTTCACATAAATATATTCCTGGATATATATATATCCACATACTTTAATTCTATAGGATAATTTCCTTTTTTTTTCTATTTTTATAATATATCTCATAAGATATGCATTATTTTTCCTAAACTATAAAGAGCCAACAACCTATAGGTAAAACCTTTTATATACCATAGTTCAAATAAATTGAAATCCCAAATTAATAAAAAGAAACACACCAAAACTGCAAAAATAATGGATGATAAATATTGATCGTAAATAAATAGACTTGGTCATAATGGTTAATATGTTTTATAAAAGAAAAATAAAAGCATATATACAAAAAAAATGGATAAACATATTTGAACTCGTATAATTTATTCAAATATACTATATCTTTACACATAATATACCTGGTCATTTACATATATATCTCTCATTATATTTTGTTCATATTTAATTTCATATATATGAAATTAATATTTTTTTATATATATTTCGTTTTTATTTATTTTAAAACTCTCAATTTAGATAAGTATGTTTTATTATTTTTATTTTTTTTAAATTGCTAAATATTTTTCTATTTATTTATATTGAATATATATATATATATATATTCCACTCATAATAATTTTATCCTCGTACCTGAACTTGTACAATTATATGCGTTATACACATAATTATTTTTATTTTCATATATATTTGATTTAATCTTTTCGCCTTTTAAATATTATATCCCATATATAATATATATATTATATACATATAATTATTTTATCCATTTGTATAATAATTAAATATAACATTTTTATCCCATTACATATATATATTATAGTATAAAGTGATAAGTACATGCCGATTATTATCATTTCGCATTTATTTTTCTTTTTTTTTATTACTAATATATATAAACATAATCTCTATTAATTTATAGCTACGTCATTTATTTTAGTAAATTTATTTTCACACACTATATATATGGTTATTATTAACCTTTTTTCATTTTATTTTTTATTTTTGTATTTATTACTAATAAAATATATATTGAATAATTTGTAATTTTAACTCCACACTTATCAATATC
This sequence comes from Plasmodium berghei ANKA, assembly GCF_900002375.2. Taxonomy (NCBI): domain Eukaryota; phylum Apicomplexa; class Aconoidasida; order Haemosporida; family Plasmodiidae; genus Plasmodium; species Plasmodium berghei. The sequence continues at coordinate 68,621 of NC_036162.2, forward strand.
TATTATAGTATAAAAATTATAAAATATATTAAAATACAGCGAATGAAATAAAATGGCAATTATTCGTTATCTATGTGGGAAAATGAATTCAAATACTAAAATTAAGAAACAATAAAAACCGGGAAAAATAAATAAATCGAATAATAACACAATATCCAACTTTATAAAATAAACAAGCCTAGAACAGAATATAATATAAAACCACCAAACATTAAGAAAAACACTTTTCGTCAAATATAACTATCCATCATATCCTCATATATTTATATATGTACAACCACAACCATATTTATTTCCTAAAACTTTAAAAACAACATATTACATTATATTTATTCCAATTCACCCTGTTATGTGAGAATTAAAAAACCAAGGAAAAAATGTAGGAAAATAAAAAATTATGATCAAATATAACATCGCATTTCCATTTATATACAATGTTTTTTTGCTATATATTAATTATAAAATAACCAAATATAAAGTTATTAACCCATTAACAATTTTCTTATATATGTACTAAAATAATCAAACTTTCTATTATACGTTTATATAACTTTATATACCCAACATATATATACTATACTACACTACCTTCCTTTTTTTTTCCCAAACTTTCTATATACATATCTTAAATAATTTCTATCCATATATATCTATGCATTAGTACAAAAAAAGAAATATTATTACCATGTTTATATTTATTTTTACAAATATCTTATATATTCAACAATTTTTAACATAAATACTTGCACTTTTTTCCAATTACAATTATTTTCATAATATATGTATATTTCTTTTTTTAGGTGGGGAAAAATAGTTAGTAGTGTTTCAAACGCTCTTGATTTTAACCAAGCCACATTAAGTGGTTGTATTGATATTATATGTATCGAATCAGAAATAGAATCTGAAATAAAAAATGATAAAAAAATAAGCTTAATATATAAATCAACACCATTCCATGTAAGATTTGGAAAAACTAAACTATTAAGATCAAAAGAGAAAATAGTTAATATATTAGTTAATGGAAAAACTACAAATCTTCATATGAAATTAGGAAGCGCAGGGGAAGCTTATTTTGTTGAAAAAACTTATGAAGATGTAGAGGAAGAATTAGAAACGTCGCCTTTATCATCGCCCAGATATGAATATGATGATATTTTGTTTGAACATAATATTGATAGTTGTAGTATATATGAATCATCAATTAATAATTTTAAAAGTGACAAAGAAGAATATGAATTTTATGAAAATGTCGGTGAAAATAAAAATACACAGACTACTGATAAATATAGCCATGATGGTGAATTTTCAAAAACAAAATCACGAACTATTTTAGAAAGAAATATTAATAGTGATAATGAAAGAATAAATCGAACCTCTACACGAAATCGTAGAAATAGTAAATCTGCATATACAAATGATAATACAAAATCAAACAAAAAAAAAAATGAAACAAAAACTGATATAAAATATTATGATAAAAATTATAATTTATCTATAAAAGAAATACAAACAATATCTCAAGAAATTAGTGAAAAAAAAAAAAAATCAATTATTAGTAATAATGAAGAAACAATCCAAAATGAAGATGCTGATGATATATTATATAATCTTAAAACATATCAAACAATTAAAAATAAAAATTCAAATAAAATAGAAAATGAATATGATGATAAAAATATTAATTCGGAATGGTCTTGGTCATGGGGAAGATTACCCCATTTAAAAGTTCAAAATCAAACTTCAAATAATGGTAGTATTGTGTTATCGTCTAATAAAAAAAAAAAAAAAAATAGAAGTGTTGCCTCTAACAATAAGTTTAGCACAGATAATAATAAAAATAAAGAATTCAAAAATGAACATCTTTTATCAATTCCTAATAATATTATTGTTAGAAAAAGAAATTTCAGTGAATGTTATGTTAAAAAAACAAACGATCATAATAGTGATATTAAAAAATATTCATTAGCATGTATAAATAAAGAAAATATTAATCAAACTAAAGAAAAAAATATCAATTTTATTACAAAAGATTCAAAAAGTAAAAATATAATAAAGGATGCATTTACTACTGCAAATAAAAATAATAATATAGACAAAAAAAAAAATAATTCAATTAAAAGCGTTCAAAATAATAACTCAATTAACACCATTCAAAATAATACTCCAAACAATTTGGAAATACAACGAAATAGTCAATCAAAATCGACACGACCTTTATCTGCAAATTATAATACAAAACGTAATGGAGAAAAAAGAGAATCAAATCTTAATCCTTATTCAAAAGGTTTGGCCAAAAAACCAACAGAATCGCCAAACAAAATAACAGAATCAACAAAAAACATGTTCGAATCTAAAGTTATAAAAAAAAAAGACAGAAAAATGTCACAAAATAATAGAGAAAAAACACAAAGTAATGATTATGGAGCCATTTCAGACAGTTATATAGATGAAGAAGTCAAATCAAATTATGGAAATAATTATTATGATCAATCAATTGATGATACACAAGAAAATGGATTTGATGATGATATACAAAATCGAATAGAATGCAGTTTATGTGGTCATTTGTTATTAAATCAAAACATAGATAATGAACATAATGAATATAATATTGAAATTCATAATAAAAATATTTTTGAAGCTAATATTGTTACATATGATCAAATTGATAGAAATTCTAATTTGTGGTACCATCCGTCTCTTGTTTTTAGATTTGATAAAAAAGATCCTTATTATCCATCAAGGGTTGCTTTGCCATTATTAGCATCATGGGTTGTTTTTAATCAACCACTTTCTATTATTGCTGTTGAAAAATTATTAAATAGTTCTCTAAATTTAATTGAAATGAAAGACAAAAGTTGGAGAAACTGGTTTGGTGTTTCTAATGTTGAAAATAATAATCAACTTAAAGGTAAAAACTCAAAAACTCAAAAACAAAATATTTCAAATAATAATCTAACACATAAAAAAAAAAACATTTCTAATTCAGAAAATAATACAAATAGTATTGCTCTTGAAAAAAACACAACACATGTTACTTCTCCATTTCAATTTCAAAATAATAATCATGAAAATAATAGAAAAAATAAAAATTCGGGATTAAACATTATACCTAATCCTCATAATACTATCAATTTACGAAATTCAAGTATTTCACATAACAGTAATTTTTTAAGCTTTAATAAAAGCAATATTAAAAGAAGTGTCCAGGAATCTATATATAGCAAGAATGATGGCTCTAAACGAAGTGTTAGACATAAAGATGATAAAACAAAAATTCGTTATAGAAAATCATTACGACCAACATCTGAACAACTTCAATCCTTAAATTTAAAAGAAGGAGCAAATACTATTACATTTTTAGTAACTTCATCTTTACAAGGAACCAAAAGTATTAATGGAACGATCTATCTTTGGAAAAAAAATGCTAAAATTGTTATTTCAGATGTTGATGGAACTATAACTCGATCTAATGTTTTAGGGCATATAATGCCAATTGTTGGAAAAGATTGGTCCCATGATGGTGTTTTTCAGTTATTTAATAAAATAAATAATAATGGTTATCATATTTTATATTTAACTGCTCGAGCTATTGGGCAAGCCGATTCAACAAGGGAGTACTTATTCAGATTTAAAAGAAATGATAATAAACTTCCTGATGGCCCTTTAATTCTAAGTCCTGATAGACTTTTCCCATCTTTTAAAAGAGAAGTTATTGATAAAAAACCTTACATTTTTAAAATTGCTGCACTACGAGATATTCGAAATTTATTCCCTTTAAATCATAATCCATTTTATGCTGCATTTGGAAATACAGAAAGTGTAATAATTTTAAACATTAAAAAAAAATATATTTTTTTTAAATTAATATATTTTATAATAAATATGATTTATCACATATTCTAGAATATTTAATAAAACAATCCTTTCTTATTTCATTATTTTATATATTTATCAAATTTTTTTTTTTTCATTTTTTCAGGATCATAGAGCATATATATCTGTTGGAGTACCAGAGGCAAAGGTTTTTATAATTGACAATCATGGAATTGTACATCATGTTAATTCAACTTATGCTAAAACGTAAGAAAATATCATAAAAAAAAAAAAAAAAATTGTAACCTCACTTTTGTAACCTCACTTTTGTAACCTCATTTTTTTTACACACTTTCAATTAATAGATATGAAACTATGAGCGAAATAACCGAATACATGTTTCCGAGTATTAAATGTGATACCAAAAGAGAAGATGATGATCAAGTAAGAATGGAAAGGACCTTATAAAATTTTATTTATTTTATTGTTCCTTATTTTCTTGAATATCTTATTTCGAATGTAATATAATCAAAATATTTGATCTTATTTTTGTTTTTTCCCCGGTGAAATTTATCTATCCACATTATTTCACATCAATATGACTATAATAGATATATGTATACACTCTTTTATTAATCACAAAAATATATTTACATTTCTATCATTATTATAATCTTTATTTTTAACTATTATAACTATGAAATATTTGCATTTCCTCATAATCCTATTAAGTTTGAGTTTCTATACTTGCCTAACTACCATCATTTTTTATTTTATTCTTTTCCTTTTTATGATTAAGAAAATACATTTAATATATACACACATTCAAACATTCAATAAAATGACAACATTATCATATAACTCGAATGTTTGGTGTAAATATAAATTGTGTTCATAATTTATCAAAATGGATATGTACATATCTGTGTGAATTATTTTTAAATAAATATATATTTTTTTTTTTATTTTGTTATTTTTTTTTAGTATAATTCTTTTCAATACTGGAAAATGAATAGTCTAACATACTATGAAAAATATATGGATGCCAGCGACAGTAGTTGATAATATTTTATTACTATACACCATGTACTAATATATATTGTATTTATATTCATATATATCTTTCTTTTTAATAATTTGCTTTTTTATTTCCAAAAAATATTTATACCTTTTTTTAGTTTTTGAATTTGCACACATTCCCGTGCATATATTATATCTACCATTATAATCTTAACCTTTTCAAATTTTTATAAATATTTTATGTTTTATTCATTTTTATATTCTTTCAAATATATCCTTGCAAATAACGTTTAAAACAATATCCAATTATATTATAATGATGATACTCTATGTATACATATTTAAATAGTTTTTTTTTTTTCAAACAAATTTTAATTCATATTATACTTTCCATATAACTCTGTATATATGTATTGCTATTTATTTAATATTAAATGTTGAGGCTAAATGTGTATATATCTTAATGTAATATCTTTTTTTGTTTATAAACATTTTTATTTATGTTTATAGGTTTTGCATTCTTAAAATGTAAAAATAATTATAAATTATTAGAAAGACAAGTCAAAAAATGGAAAAATAAAAAATATAATAATGATATAATAAAATAGTGATATAACAAAATAATGATATAATAAAACAATGATATAAAATTCAAGTGTATGTACAATCCTTAAACTTTACTGTCATAATGAACTATCCCTATTTCATTATCTGGATATGCATTTTATAAATATGATAAAATGTTCTGTCTTAATATGTAGACCATTTAAATTGAAAAAAAAAAAAAAATAATTTCATTATTTTCCCCATTTTTAATAAAAAAATATCAAATTAATACATTTTGTGGATAACAAAATTTGTAGTAACCTTATAAAATTGTAAGAAAAACAAAACAAAATAAAATAAAATAGTTTAGAAATAATAAATTTTAACGCAAAAAAAAAAATTAATCTATTATAAGTTCATCCAATCTCCAATCTTCATAACTTCCATTTGGTAAATATCGTCGCAAAATAAAAGGAATAGACTTATTATATAATTCCCTTTCTGCTATTACTAATGGGTCATTATTTAAATAATTATCGTAATCACTTTTTCCATTTGATTTATCATTTTGTGTTTCAATTGGTATAGTTAATGGTGCATTTAAACTTATTTGTAAAGCTCTTGTTCCAATTATTCTAGCTTTTTCATATTTAGTTAAATATGGACTTGTTATTCTTATATTTTCTTCATTTCCTTCACAATTTTCATAATCATATTTTTCTTTTTTAATTTGATTATCTGCAATTATGTCTATATCATTTTCATAATTTTCCCCTTCATCACTATCAACTCCTTGCCCAAATTCATCTCCCATATAATCTTCTTCATCATTTCCATAATTGTCATTATATATGTCCACTGAATAATTCAAAAAGTTAATAAAATAAACAAAATTAATAAAATAAACAAAATTAATAAAATAAGCAAAATTAATAAAATAAGCAAAATTAATAAAATGCACAAAATTAATAAAATGCACAAAGTTAATAAAATAAACAAAGTTAATAAAATGATTTAAAACACGACATATATATTTATAGGCAAACATATTATTACTCTTTAATCAGGGTTAAGAAAAAATCTAAACAAATCAAATATTTTTTTTCTAAAATTAAACTTATAAATGGTATGATTCTCCTTTTTCTTATAAAATCGAACTTTTTTTCATGCCCGAATTTATTTTGTATAACTAATCAAAGCAGTATACATATATCACATCAAAATATAAATAATGAAATAAATACATTCATAAATAATATTTTACATTTTGTATTTTATTTCATTTCGCCTTTTCAAATTTTAATTTAATATATATTTTTCCTAAACTCAATGTGACATATCTTATTTTATAATCTTATTTATTTAACTATAAAAATATATATTATATGTGCATGTATATACAATATGTCATACTTCCAAAATTGCTATAATATTTTTTATCAACAGCATTATAATAATTTATTAATTCACCATATTTTACATTTAAAGTGAATATAAAATAAAAAATATAATATATTGGATATAAAGCAAAATATATTACATATCAAACAAATAAATATGAGAATATGTCAATTGTGGATTTTTTTTTTTTAACTTATTTCAATTCACCAAAGGTTGATAATTGAAGGAATATTGCAAAATTGATAAATAATAATATTTCTTTTTTTACTATTTTGTTATATTATTTCTTATAAAAACATATGATCAAAAACTCATAATGTAATAGAATTTAGTTTATATCATAACCATTGTTTAAACATAATAATAATTATATATCCTTATAAAGTATAGTATAAAATGAAATATATATATTATAAATATCGTAACTATATTTTCTTTCTTTATATTTTAATCTCATAGAATATATAAATTTACTACAATAACCATAGTGTTGAAAAAAGAGCATCCTATTTATTATTAAACTTTATTTTTTTTATATTATAATTTTTTAATATAACTTATGTTAATTATTAATTTATGCACATAAGTTTGTTTATACTTATTTAATTCCACAACATTATTAACTCTTAATATTATATTTTTGCCGATCTATAATAAAGCATAAATTAAAAAAAAAAAAAAACTAATTATTAAAATAAATATAATCTTCATAAATAATTTAATCACAAACTTTAGTTTTTTTGTCTTCCTTTTATAAATAACTCCAATAATACTTTTTTTTTTCACTATTTTAATAATATCGTCATATTTCTATTTTTAATTTTTTTATAAATTTTGAAAAAAAAAAACAATGAAATAAAAAAATATATTATGCATATATGTCTAAAGCATACAATAACTCTTACATATTTCCTCCTTTTTATCACTATTTCTTATAATATATTAAAAATATGTTTTAAAAAGTAACATTAAAAAAAAAATTATGTATTTTACAAGTCTTATATATACTCATTAAAATATTTCCCTTAATTTTTTTTATTCTAAAATATTAAAATTATTTTCACTATTTTATTTTCTTATTTTCCATAACACACATATTTTTTATCCCTAATTCAAAAATCATAAAATAAAAAATCTAAAGAGTTACATTCAAAAAGCTTAATAGAAGAATATTCCTTTCAAAAAAATTAAAATTAAAATAACTGCACAAAAATTACAAAACAGTAATGGGTTTATTAATTTATTTATTTCCTCTCAATATATTAAAAATATACAAATTAATTTATTCTTAAAATAAATTATATATTCATAATATATGTGTATAAATATTTATTTACACATTTTAAATTTAGGTCATATTTCCACATGTACAAAACTAATTTATATTTTTTTATACACCTATTTAACAAAACTTGAAAGAAAAAGAAAAAAAAAAAATAGGAATAAAAATTAATCAGCATATCAATTATTTTACACTTGGGATTTAAATTCAACCTTCAATTATACCCATTTCATATATTTTATGAATATGTTTTAAAAGCATATTAAAAGTGATAAAACTATTTATAACCCCCACCGAAATTGATTATTCAAAGGTATACAACATATATAAATATATCAATATATTTTTATAAAAAAGTATAGTATAAGAATAAAGATATGTTTCTTTTCTTCACTAAAGTACCATCATTCTATTCCATTTGTCATTACAATAATATCTTATTATTTTTTATTTAATAAAAAAAAGAAAAGGATATATATCCATATATAATTTTTATACTATATCACATAATAAATACCTCAATTGAGGATCTAAAATTGTCTTCTTGCTTGTTCATGTATTTTTCTCTAAATATATGACATTGCCCTTGGCATATTCTACATATTTATTTATCTATATTATTAATATTTTTTTTTTTTGGAATCTCAGAAATATACAAAATGAAAGATGATAACGAAAGTATAGATGGGAATATTCTCGATAAGCAATATGAAATAATAAAATGTGCTAAAAATCACGATTTTATAAAATTTCAAATATTAATACAACCATATATTTTAAACAATGATATTGAAATGCTCAATGTAATAAATATTATGCACTGGGCATGTTATTCTGGTTTTACAGAATTAGTACAAAAATTAATTGCTCTAAATTGTGATATAGAAAAAGAAGATTTGGTAAATAGTGACACAGCTATTTATTATGCAATCAAAAATAGTAACTATGAAATTGTATTATTATTAATCAAACATTATGGTAGTTCTATACTTTTTCATAAAAATCGAAGGCAAATGAGTCCATTCCTAACAGCTATATCTGAATTTAACGAAGATAAAATATTAGAAGCTTTACATATTTTAGAATTTTTATATTTAAATGGAATTAGTTTAGAAGAACAAAATGAATATGGGCAAACTGCTCTATTCTTAGGAGTAAAAAAAAATAATATAAGTATTTTACAATGGTTGCTAAGTAAAAATGTTAATATAAATCATGTCGATTTTTATGGAAATACTATTTTGCATATGGCTGTTCGTTATACTGACATAGATATATTAAGATTACTATGTGATTATGGATGTTTAAATCTAGTTTATTATTCTACTTTTGAAAATAATAATACAAATGTTTTTCAATTATGTATTAACAATAGATATTTTTTAGTATATATATTACTTAAAAAATGGCTAATACAAAATAAAATTTGTAAAGGATTAAAAATATGTAAAACTATTTATGCTTTTTATTTTTGGTTTTTTGCCTTATTAAATTTATTTGTTTATATTAATATAGCACAATCATTTTTAGAAATACAAAAACATCATAATAAATCAGTTATATGGATATCATTATGGTTATTTCAACAACTTTTATGGTGTATCTTATATTTTAAAAATCCTGGGTTTTATAAAGAAAATAAATTTTTAACTAATAGAAATAAAAATAATTCAAATTGCATCTATGCTACCGATTTTAAAAACCAAGCAGAATATAAATTAAATAATATCGAAAGAGAAATATTTCAAATAAATAAAAAATTACTACAAACAAATAATATATTAAATCCAATGCATGATGCAAATGAAAATGAAATATTAGAATATAATGACCAAATCATAAATTTAAGATATAGTAAATTGTCTTTATACCCTCAAGTGTCCCAAGAAAGAATCAATTCATTGGATGTTAATTACAGGAATGCCATATTATATAACCAAAACCCGAGGGTAATTCACACACATATATTTATATTGAGCTTTATATTTCCCCTTAACTAATTCCTTGCTCATATTTTTATTATTTTTTTTTTTTTTTACAGAATGTGTGTGTTACATGCAACATCATTAAGCCACCGAGAGTTCATCATTGCGCAGATTGCTTCCATTGCGTTGTGTATAAAAACAAAAAAAATTAAAATAATATATTTAAATATCTATATATATATCAATGTTTTATTCATTTTTTTATTGCTTTTACATTTTGAACTTTGTTAATATTTTTATCACAATTTTTGTCAAATTTTATTGCTCATTCATATTTTTTGTTACTTTCCCCTTTTAGTCATCAGGATCATCACTGTGTGTGGGTAGACAATTGTATAGGTAATTTATAAGTATATATATTCATCTTAATGTTTATATAAGCACATTAAATTCGCTTTTAATTTTTCAATCGTGCGCTCTCATAAATATTGATCATATTTTTATACTTATACATATACATATTCTGATTTATATATTATTTCTTTGCAGGAATAAACAATCAACGATCTTTTTACATGTTCATACTTTCCGCCTTTATTTTATTATTATTCAACTATTATTATGTATTTCTATATTTCAAATTATTCCATACTACCATAAATTATGTAAGTATATATAATTATTATGAATCCTATTTGCGTTCTTTTCACAATTTTATTCATAATATTATATTTTTTTATTATTTTCACTTCAGGCATTCGCTTTACTAGTTATATTATGCAATTTTATTAATATAACTCTATTTGCATTTATAACTTACTTATTTGCGCGTAACACAAAAACTATATTAACAAATGTAACTTTTTATGAGCACTTCAAAAGGTATTTACAAAAAAAATTATATTGCACCCCTATATATTAATGCTCCACATTTAATATGCCTAATTCAATAAAGAAATACATATTTTATTTTACTGTTTTTTTTTTAGACCTAATCACATAACAGACAAATATAATACCGAATTAGAATGTTGGGAATTCCAAAATTTAAATTTCAAAAAAATCATAAAGTTAGATTAAATAAAAAAAACAAAAAATGTTTAAATTCAAAAAGCTCATCCATTTTATTTCTCATAAATTATAGAATACATATATTTTTTCCCCCCTAATTTTAACAGAAATATATACAATTTTTGGACATTAAATTATGATGAGCCTTATTTAAAATATAATAGAAAAATAGTAATGATAATTTTTATTTTTGTGCACTTAAATATATGTGTACATAATACATGCACAGTCATATATATTTATAGTTTTTTAATAATTTTTCATATTTCATACATTTTCTGTTTTTTTCAGGAAAATGGTATTTATTATGCGCTAGTTCCAGATAGCGTATAAGGGATTCCCTAATCTGATTACAAACTCTATTATCATTTTAAATATTAGTCAAACCATAAAACAAAACTGAAAAATAACTAACGAAAAATAGCAAATGAAAAATAGAAAGAGTTAGCCTAACATCAAAAGTACCACTGTTTTGTGAATTTTTTAAAATGATTATTCAAAAATTATAATATTTAATATATACACATTTTTCACTTTTCATTTCACTTGGAATTATTCAAAGTATCAGACCTACCCCAAATTTAATAACTTTTTTACATTATATACATTAAATATTTACATATATATATTACTACTATAATGTACTATTCTATAACTGTACATACATTTGATTTTTTTTTTTGTTTTTCTTTCTCTTTTTCGATTTTCTTTATGTTTAATTATATATTTTTGTTAATTATAAAATTCAATTTTGTAATATTCGTTTTAATACCGTACCGAGTAAAAAAAAATAATATAACTACAAGCCCTTTTTATATATTCCCTTTTTTTATATTTTTAAAATATAGAAATTAACAATTTTTTGCGATTTCAATTTTATGTAAAGACTTTTATATATACAAAATATTTATTATTACATAAGTATACACACACAAACAATATAATGCATACTACATAGTAATTTGTATTTATGTTAAAAAGACATTGATTCATTTTATTTGTATTTATTATTATCATTTATTTTAACAATTAAATTGCTTTTTTAAATGCATAATTAAAGAACAAAACGGAGAAAACTTATATAATATACATATAAAAAAATATATGCATAATTATAAGCATTTTATTTTTTATATTAAAAAAAACTAATAATAATAAACAAAAATAAATATAAATTTTAAGTAATTGAATTAAAGGTATATCATTATATTATTTTTTTTAAGCATTAAAAAGTGTGCAAATATTTACCGTTAATTTATTTGTAATATTATTCCATTTTTATAATATTATACTTTTTCAAAATTTATAAAATCGTCAAAACGTTTAAAATTGTAGCTTTGAAGTTCTTTCACAAAAATATCTAATATATATATTTTTTTTATAAATACAACTTACACATATATGTATGCACATATTAATGTGTATTTTTATACTTCATAATATATTTTTTTTTATGAATTCAAACTTTGAGAATATTTTTCTCAAAAATAACAGAAAAAAAAATAAATATCCAATAGTATAATAATACCAATTAATTGAAAAGGGAATGTGATTAATTAAAATTTTTTTTTAAATCAAAATTTGTGACGCTCCCTAAAACTCATAAGCAAAATAAATGTGTGATACCTAGGGAATGATAAAAAAAAAAAAATTTTATTCTAGTAAATATTTTTTTTTCCATTTATAGATAATTCATTTATTTTATATATAATTAGACATATATGCTTCATTATATATACATATATAAAATATATTTACTAAAAAGTATACAAACATATATACTGTTTTTTTTTTCTTATAATTCAAATAGTTATAAAGGCATACCCATTAAGATAAAGAAAATAAGCTGAATATGTGAGAATTTGGAGAAAAATATAAAAGTTTAAAAACAAATTAACAAAATACACACATATAATACCTAAAATGGATTTTATAAAAATAAAAAAAAAAGTGGAAAAAGAAAATGCAGACAGAATAAATATAATTAATACTAAATTTCGAACATGTTTATGCTTATTCAACAATTATTCAAAATGCTATATTAATATTAAAAAAAAATATTTTATGGACACATGCAGATATGATAAAATATATGGCTTTGAAAATATAAAAATAAATGACGAAAACAAAAATGAAATAAATAAAGAAAGCAGTCTAGAATATCCATACCCTTATAAATATGAAAATAATAGAAATATTTTTTTAATTATAAATACTAAAAATGTTAACTCTAATAATACTTGTATATATAACAATGATATTATATACATAATTTATAATAACAAAAAATATGAACATATAAATATCCAGAAAAAGCCAAATAAAAAACATAAATACACAAAAAAACGAAATGGACATATTCACGATCAAGTTTTAACTAATCAAGAAAAATCAACTAGCGAACTATCTAATGACAGAAATAGCGTATTTTCAAGTTCAGAAAATAATGAAGAAATAGAAGATAATGAAAATGAACAAAATCCATTATATAATAGTACTATATTTGAAACCAGAAATATGAATTTTTCGGAAACAATTGAAAAAAAATCAAAAAAAAAAAAAATTTTAAGCTCAAAAAGTAATAAAAGAAATTTAATTTATTCAGATATAGATTCAGATAATAATTATGAAAATGTATTTACACACATAAATTCAAACTTGTATTTCTTAAGTGTATCAAATAAACATATAGAAAACGAACAAAATCTATATATACAAAATGAAAAATATATAAACAATAATGATATTATATTTAGAAAACTTAAATTCACAAAATCTTTATTTATTAATTTAGATACATATAATTCATGGATTATTATAAAAAAAAATATCTTATTAAATGAATATATAAATCGTTCTAAAAAAAATGATATAGTTGATATAAATGATGTACTATATGATATTACAAACTCTTATGCAAAAATTAAAAATTGCCATACTCGATTATATATTAATGATGGATTCTTATTAATAAATAATAAAACAAAAGAAATATTAGGAGTGCGAAAAATAAATAATTCTACATCTAAAATAAATTATAACTCAAATTTAGATACCAATTATAATACACAAAAAAATAAACATATACATAACGATGGAATACATAATGGAGAAAAAAATGTATTTGATATAAAAAATAAAATAATTGATGAATCAGAAACTTATAAATTAGTATTAATTAAAAAAATGAATTTAAATCATTTATTTTGTATGTCTACAGATATAAATATTGTTTTCAATTTTCATGATGTTTGTTTAAAAAGCTATAATAAAATAGATATGGCCAATAATTATTTATTAGCAAATCATACATTAAATATTCATAATATACATCTAGAATATAATAAAGAAAATACAACTAATCTAAACTTATCCGATCCAGATTATATATATTTTAACAATTATATTACACAAAAAATTGTAGAAAATTATAATAGTTACAATTTATATATAAAAGAATCTTTACTAATTATAGACATACTATATATTTTAAATAATAGTTATGGAAATCTAATATACATAAAAGAATATTACAAATATGATCATCAAAATTATTATTCCGACATAATATTAACTTTAAAAAAAAATAAAAATATATTTAACGACCCCCATACCATTACTACTACTAATAATAATAGCTTAGAACCCCATAAAGATATCAAAGAATATGATGAAAAAAAAACAAAAAAAATGCAAAAATCAAAAAAAAAACATAGTAATACATCAATCTATTCAATCTCATCATATAGTGACAGTGATGAATATAATGAAAGCAATCAACCATCCTCTGCGTTTTCAGATTTTTCAAATAGTAAATATACCTACTCTCAAATGGGTAGTTCAAATAAAAATAAATTTCAAGATTTAAACAATTACTTGGTATATATTATTCCTAAATATAAAATTGTCATTTATCCAAGTATATATAATCCCAAAGATAATAATAATAGTAATATTAAAATGGTAAAGGAAATACTTAAATTAGGAATATATATAAGAAAAATTCAAAAATTTATCGAAATAAATAAACGAAGTCAATCATGTAATGCCACATTCGAAATATTTTCCTGCTGTCTAAATAATATAACATTACATATAATTAATCATATAAATAGAATAGAAAAAAATATAAGAAATATTTATAATTTTACAAAAATTAATATGCAAGGAAAAGAAGAAATTGCATTATCTCTTTTTGATGAAAATAAAATGTCTTTTTCTGCCAATAATGAACAACAAAATTTATTTTTCACTATTAATAGTTTATTTAATAAAAATGTAAAAGACTTTAACATATTTTTTAATATTAATATAGAAAAAGCAGATGATATATCTTTATACAAAATTAAATTATGTATATTGCCGTTAATGCAAATAGCCAAATTATTAAATAAAATTATTAACAAAATAGCTATAAAAAAAAAATTTAATGATACAAAATATTTAATAGATTTAATTTATAAACTCCAAGAATATTTAAATAAAGATGATATTAATAAAACAGTTTTAACATATTTACTTAAAAATATTACTATCCCATTATTTGATTTTATCAAAAATTATATATTCCATGGTAAGGTAAAAGATACATTTAAAGAATTTTTTATTCATGAAAATAAACATATCACACCATTTTATAAACAAAACAATAAAATTTATTATATTAATCATAATTTTTATAAATATATTTTTAAAAAATATATTGATTTGTCTACAAATTATTGGGGTGCTAAATATGTTATATTAAATTCCAAAGTTCCAAAATTTTTAAAATCAATTGCAAATCAAATATTTATTACTGGAAAATATATAGACGTACTTTTTACATGTTCAACTCTATTTAATTATAATACACCATTATTTTTGGACTTAAATTATTCTGAAAATAATTATAACGATTCTTCTTGTTCATACATACCTGGTAAGTTACTTCTTCTCAATTATGAAGACCCCACATCAAATAATAAATCAAAACAAAATAATCAAATTAGCACATATACAGGAAACATAATAAAATATGAACAACCTCAAAATAAAGTTGGAGATGAATTTTCCACAGTTGAACCATATATAACTTATAAAAAACAGAGAAAAACAAATCCCACAGGATTGGGTATAAATCAATTAGAAAATCGTTTTAGAAAAGAAAATAATTATTATGATATTCAAAATAAATTCAATCATCAATTTTTAATTGATCAAACAAATAATAAAGAATGTTTTTTATTATACGATTCAGAACAAAAAACTTATGAAGAACTTATACATAATCAACATTTATATGCATCCAAAAAAATGTTCGAATTATACATAAAAAATATCGATATAAAAGAAAAAATTAGACATCATTTCTTTTTCTATTTTTTACAAATTAGTGATTATTTAAAATATTTTTATATACTATCACATGACCATTTAGAAAAATTATATAATCATAAAAAAAATAATATACTTACTAAAATCAAAAATTTTTTTGATATATCACTGAGATCATCAGTTTTAGATAATTTAAAATATAGAAAAGACTATAGTATTCATGTTTCTGATATTTTAAATATTACAGATAATATCAATCTTATTATTGATTTAAAAAAATTCTGTAAATTTAATAAATCTACTCGAAATAATATTGGAGACAATGATGATACACATCGAAAAAAAAATAATAACATAGAAGATAGTAGTGATAATAGTGATGAAAATGATAATAAAAATAATCATAATTTTGACAATAATTTCCATTCCCGCACACAAATAAATGAACGAACAAAATCACCAATTAATATACAAACAAATGTAAATGTAGAAATATATAAAGGACTTATTTTATCATATCATAATGTATTTCCATATAACTTAATATTTAATAATATAACTATATTTAAATATACTTTAATATTTCGTATACTAAATTATTGTAAATATATTGAACATAAATTAACCGAAGTTTGGATAAATCATATGTATATTAAAAATGTAGATATGACTAATGAATGTAAAAATAATTTAATGTTATGTATACATACTAGAGAATCTATGATTCATTTTATCAAATGTTATATTTATCATATTCAAAATGATGTCATCAAATCGGAGTATATGTCTATGAATGAAAAATTAAAAGATACATTTATTTTTGATGATATTATTTATATTCATAATAATTATCTAAATAATATTTTTAAATATTCTTTTATTATTAATCAAAATATTATTAATTCAATTTTAAAAATTATTTCCATTGCTCATATATTTACAAGGCATATATTAAAATTCAGTTTTAACAAAAATGACCCAGCTAGCGATATTACACGATGTCGACCTGAACGTGTTCAGAATAATTCAATCAATAAAGATTTATCAAATCAAAAAAATTTTAATACAAATAATAAAACTGATAAAAATAATTATCAAAAAAAATTCATAAATGAACTATTACGAGATAAAGCATATATATCTATGATACATAATACAATAAAACATTATGATAAACATTTTAAAAATTTTTTCTTTCTTTTAACTGAATATGTAAATAATAATATTGATGACTATGCTCATAATTTTTTAATCAAACTCGATTATAATTTTTATTACACAAATAAATATAAACAATCCTTTCAAACTAATTCATCTAATTATCATGCAAAAGATAACACAGAGTGGGCACCTAATCAAAGTCAAGATCAACATCAATCAAAAAATTATTTATTACAAAACCAAAATCATATTTCTATTAATACCACTAATAATGAACATATTGGAAAAATCAATTCTTCTGATTATCATTATGGAAACAATACACATATACATCGTCCCCATAAAGATGCAAGTATTAACGAAATTCCTGAGCAAGTTCGAAATTATAATAACTACATAAATAATAATAATGCTTTGCCAATTATACCGGACATTTCTCCAATCTCAAATCATATGGCCAATGTACCCATGTACACAGCAAATGATGATATATCCCCTTTGACGGGGTATCCCTCAAATCGCTATAATAAAAATAATGAAACAAATTTAAAATATGAACTTAATCGAAATAACTTCACAAATATAAACCGTGATAGCAACAATACATATAGCCAAATTCATATACAAGAAAATAATTATAATAAATCAAAATTAATTGATAATAATATCTTAAATGAAAATAACTATACTACATTATATGCCAAAAACAATCTACAAAATATTCCAATAAATCATGATAATTATGAACATGCAATAAGCAATTTATCACCTAATAACATTAATTATGCGAAATTGAAAAAACATGCTCCATATAACAACAATAACAATAATAATAAGCAAATTAATAGTATAAATGTAAGCAACATCGATTTGAACAGCATTGATAACAGTATGAACAACAGCAGAATGTTTAACATTTAACCAAAATAATAAATTTATGTGTGCATATCCATTTTTTTTATGAATGGTCAGAAAATTAGCCAAATGCTAAAACCATATTCTAAAAAGAAAATATTGAGGAAAAATAATCAAAATAAAAACCTGCTTAATAAATACCTATCAGCATACACATATTTATATTAACATATCTACAACCCTATTATATATCTGTATACTTTTAATATATTTTCGAAATTCATTTATTCGTTCATTTCGATTTTTTTTAAACTATAATGTGCATACAAGATTATACTATATTTGTGTTTTTCGAATTTTTTTCGTTACTTAATTGATTTATCCATATTTATTCATCAATATATTTTTTCACATTTTTGTTCGTAAAAATACATACCCATTAATTTAATATAATTTAATTTTCTTATTCAACATCGATTTTCGTCGCGCATTTAATTTATTATACAGTCTCATATATGTGTATATTTTATTACTGTCAATTTTTTTAATCCCTGAATATAAAATTTTATGACTTATATCAATATCGCAACTATTCGATGAGCTTTGTTAAGTTCTTCGTATTCTTATGTTTAATTTAAAAAAATACAAAAAAAATAAAGCTTATATTATAATATCCATAAGTTCTCAAATAATCGAAAAAAAAAATATATATTATATTCCCCATATAATTTATCTTCATTAAGTACATATATAAAGGGGTGAATTATTAACAAAAAAAACATATACTCATAATAAAATATTTATGTTTTAATTTTAGTGGTATTTCATAAAATGGCATGTAAAGTTGATAAAGCTTTAGAGCATTCTACCCAAAATGAAGCACCCTCAAAAAATTATATGAACAATTTGTGTTATTACAAAAATAATGAATTAAAAAAAATAGACTCATCATATTTTCAAGATAAGTATTTAGGATTATTTTTTGGAGCTTCATGGTGTAAATATTGTGTATCATTTATAAATAATTTGAATTTATTTAAAACCTACTTTCCCTTTTTTGAAATAATATATATACCATTTGATCAAACATATACAGATTATATTAATTTTTTAAAAAATACTAATTTTTATAGTTTACCTTTTGATAATTATTTATATATAGCTAATAAATTTAAAGTCACAAATTTGCCATCTTTTATTATTATAGCACCCAATAATAATATCCTTGTTAGGGATGGAGTGCAATTAATTAAAACTGACAACTATATAAACAACTTCAAATCCTTGATAAAAAATTATACAATACACCCCAAAACATTCAAATCAAATAATCGATTTTTCGATTTATTCTACAATTAGTTATGTTGCATCCTAAACCTCAAACAAGTCTTAATATTTTTTTTTCCATGCATAAAAAAAATCAGGCATGGTCATAATTTTTTGATATTTCACTTAAGTTAATTGCTTGACATGTACATAATAAAAGTGCCATAACCATTTTCCTAATTTTTTTTTTTTTTCTAATTTTCATAAATTTTACTTTTATATTTATAACTTTTTCGAAAATATTTTTTAATTTAAAACTACGATCACCCATTATTTGAGCTACAAAATAAATTCAGTTTTAAAAAAAAATACAATGTTGCACAAACAAGTTGTATTTAATAAAGTTAAAAATAAACACCATATAAATGTGTGTGTAGATAGCCTTATCAAATGGTAGCAAAAATAAAAGAATAAACAATAAAGCACTTGAATATATTCCTTATTATTTTTTATGTACAATAATAAAAAAAAAATTATATAATTAAGCAATGATACAAATTAAATTGAAAATGGGTCAATTGTATCAATATTTTCAATTACATTTTTTAATTTTTTTGAAAATTGTGCTAAAGTTGCCCCGTCTATATATCTGTGATCTGCCCCATATGTTAAGTTCATATTATTGGCAATTTCAAAATCATCCAACGAGTTTATTTTATCAATTCCACTTTTTAAAGAAATCATATTTTGAATCTTTGATATACCAATGATACAACCTTGATTATCAAATATAATAGGAGTAGCAAACGTTCCACCAATAGCCCCATAATTGCTTATTGTTATTGTCCCATTTTCAATTTCATCTTTAGATAACTTCATTTCCATAGCCTTATTACGTAAATTTGATAAATCTTTTTGTATATCTATTATACTTTTTTTTTCTACATTTTTTATATTTGGTACTAATAAACCATGAGGTGTATCCATAGCTACACATATATTATGATTATTATAAACTACATAAGTATTGGTTTTTGCATTAAATTTTGAATTTAATATTGGAAATTCTTTTAAAGTATTTGATATTAATTTTATCAATATACTAGAAATTGTTATATTATTTATACCATTATCATTTTCTATTATTTTACTTTTAATTTCTTTTCTTATTTTAACAATTTTTTCAACATTATACACTTCATTTAAATGAAATAAAGGAATGGTTAACGAATCATTCATACTTTTACACATTCCAAGTTTGATTCCTTTTATTTGTACTTGTTCCAAAATGTCCATTTTTTCATTTATATTATTTATTTCACCACTTTTATTTTCCTTATAATACAATTCAACATCCTCAATAGTTATATTATTTTTATTAAAATGTTTTGCAATCATATTGATATCTAATTTATATTCTTGTGATTTTTTTTTCGTGCCTGGAGATGCCTTAACATTTCTTGGCTTCCCTTTTTTTTCAAAACTAGTTTCTGCTTCACTTTTTTCTGCTTCACTTTTTTCTGCTTTGCTTTTTTCTTCTACGTTTTCTTCTTCGCCTACATCATCCTGTGTGTCTATTTCACAAAAATAAGAACCTATTTTTATAATATCTTTATCGTTTGCATACTTTTTAACAAGGGTCCCATTATATTTACTAGTTATATCTACAGCAGCTTTATCACTTTGAACAGTTAGCAAACTTTCCATTTCAGAAACTTCATCCCCTATTTGTTTATTCCATTGTGTTATTTCAACTTCTGATATTCCTTCTCCAATATCAAAAAGCTTGCATTTAACTATTTTTAAATTAACATTACTAGTATTTATAAATCGGTGCCTATTCCCAAAGTTTATTTTTCTTAAAATTTGTTTGCAATGTTGCATCATCATTTTTTCCCTAAATGATTAAATTCAAATTATCAAGGCTTTTCACTTAATACTAATTTCCAAACACACTTTATATTAAATAATAAATTCAAAAAATATATTTTTAAAAGCTGTGAAAAAAAAAAAAAAAAAACTTACCATATAAACATGTATATATTCTTATATTATATGAAGGTGTTTTCAAATTATTCTATATATAGTAATGTAAAAAAGGAAAAATGTAAAACTATATTATATTTATTACATATATATATATATATATATACATATAACATTTGCTAAATTAATTTTTATATTAATAATTTATTCTTAATTAAAACGCAATATATATTATATGCACATATATCCAAATATATTTTTAAAATACAAAAATTTATTTCCTTTTTTTATACCAATATAAATATGCACATCAAAATTTTCCTAAATATTATCAAACTGTTTTAAAATTAAAAAGATTAAATATGCATATAAAAATATTTTTTTTAACTCCTTTATTTATGAGAATAAATTTTTCACACTCACCACACACCAAATCAAAAAATCGTAAAGTCGTAAAATTATGAAATTGTAAAGTTATAAAATAAATATTTCTTTCTACTCATTCTGTTTAGCCTAATATAAATTTCCCCGGTGAAAAGACTGAACATTTATTATGCCAAATTAATGGATATTTTTTTTTTTAACTTAAAAAATATACAAAATAACTATTTATTGTTTAAAACGATTTAACTACCATTTATTATGTCTAATTTACAAAAGTTTATTTCACTCAAAAATAAATACATTTTCAAATGATGCAGACAAAATAAAAATGTGAAAAATATAAGAATATATATCCTCATGATGGCTTGTTAAATAATTTCAAAACATATGCTCAAATTTTTAAAAATATTTGCATATAACTAATTGACATTTTCTTCAATCTAATTGTAAAATAAAAACAAACTGCTAATATACAATGATACACCTCCCAAAACAAAATAACGATGATGGATTGGATATTCAAATAGAACTCGGGTCAGATAAAAAACTAAAAATTATTAAAAAAAATACAAATAAAAATGAATCATTTAACGACGATAACAAAATATGTAATATTATAAAAAATAATCAAACAATATATGATAAATCTGAATCAGGTATGCAATTATATTTAAAATATTTTAAAATAAATTTTGAAAAATTTTCGAAAAATAATTCATATATTGTATATAATAAAAAACAAATTAAAGAAAAATTCAAAGAACAAATAAATAATATTATATCATTATTAAATGTTAAATATGATTATGCATATTATATTATGAAATGTTATAACTTTAATTCTGAATCTTTAATTGAAGATTGGTTTACTGATTCTACAAAAGTTCTTAAAAATACAAATTTGACACATCTATCTGAAAATGAATTATATGAAAATATAGATGCATCTAAAATAGAATCACAAAATTATGAACACAATAAAAATTATACCCTTAATCAATCTGAAAACAATTGTGATCAAAATATTAATTTTATTTGTCCAATATTATTAAATGAATACTCTATAAACGATACATATGCATTAAATTGTGGGCATCGATTTTCAAAAAAATGCTGGATATCATATTTAAAAATAGGAATAGAAAACGATCTTGATGAATATATAATACATAAAAAATGCATACATACTGAATGTAAATATTTTGTAAAAAAAAAAGATTGGAAAATTTTATGTGATAAAAATATGTATAAACAATATAAGCAATTGTTGTTAAATGTTTATATTAAAAAAAGTTCCAATTTAAGAAATTGCCCAAATTATGAGTGTGAATATACAATAGAATCTATGTTATTAATAAAACATACAAAAAATTCTAATAATTTTGATAAATATAAAAATTTAAATATAATTTGTAAATGTGGATACAACTTTTGTTTTATATGTTTAGAACCATTTCATAGACCAGTTAGATGTTCAGTAATTAAAACATGGAATCAATTACAAACAAAAGGTGATCAAAACATTCAATGGATTAATGCAAATACAAAAAAGTGTCCAAATTGTAATAAACCAATCGAAAAAACATCAGGATGTATGAATATTAAATGTATGTGTGGGTTCAGTTTTTGTTGGCTTTGTCTCAAAGAATGGAATAGCCATAAAGGTGGGTTCTATAATTGCAATAAATATTTAGAAAACACAAATGAAAACGATACTAATAAAGATAATGTAGATAAAATAGAAAAAAAAAAATCGCATTTTGAAGTTAACAAATATAATCATTATAAAACAAGATTTGATGCACAAGAACATGGAGAAAAATTTACCATCAATTCACAATTACATTTTTTACATAATTTCTGTAAAAATAATAATTTAAATATTAACAAATTCAAAAATTTCGAAGACTCTTTAATTCTAACAATTAAATATAGACAAATATTAAAATGGTCATATGCACTTTCATATTTATCTAATTGGGATAATTTAGATAAAAAAAATATGTTTGAATATTACCAAGGAGAATTAGAACGAAATTTAGAAAATTTACAACAAAAAATAGAAAATATTAATCTATCTTTAATTATTAATAATACAAATCATAAAAGTTTACAAGAAATAAATGAGTTAACAAAAGTAAATGATGTATATTTTAAAAATATTTCTAGTTTTATTGAAAACTATTTTTCTAATTAGACATACAATTTTTTATTTATCCAATATTAGATGTAACTTATAAATAATGACAACATTTCCCACTATATAAAATCTATCATTTTTCATATTTTTTTTCAATTTTATAAACCTTTTACTTTAAAAAAATCATATCTTTTGAGGAATAAAAACAGAATACATTGATATTGCATCTATTATTATATTTTCCTTTCTACTCATTGCTCTAAGATAAGACATCAATTCATGATAATCCGCATCGTCAGACAATTCAATTTTTTCTTTTTCTATATTAGCCATAAAATCGAAAAATGTGTATAAAATGTGAAAAAAAACGCTAATAAAAATGTGGATAAATATGGATACAATATGAACAAAATCACAACTTACTTAATGCATACAAAGTCAATTTCAAGCATCCTGTATGCTCTGTGTTTGTTGATGCATAACACGGCCCGTGATAATTTTTTTTATTAAATGTGTTTATACCAACTTGAGATTTATTTTCGTCAAAAATTGAAAACTTATTTATTATATTTATATATGAAGGTATATTCCATGCTAATAGATGATAAACTATATTTGAATTATCAATACTACTTAATGTAATAATATAAGACTTTGTCATATTATTATTATCTATCCATTCTATCATTGGTAATACGTTTTCACCTCCACATAATTCTCCATAAAATTTTTTATCCAACAATTTTGCTTCGCTCGATGAGCACTTTTCTTCCCCATAATCTAAGGCCATAAAAAGGAAACAAAAATACATAAAAAAATGAGAAAAAAATACAAAAAAATGCATAAAAAATGAGAAAAAAATGAGAAAAATTCAAACAAATGTTTGCATACATATTATCATTTTCATTTTTTGCACACCCACCTGATTGTATGATATCTATCTTAGCCAAAACTAAAGCGACACTTAAGAGATAGCATAAGAAAAAGACAAACTCTAAAAAATTCATTTTGCAAATCATAACAAAAAAAATATATACCCTGTATTTAAAATATTCTATATATTTATATGAATAGACATATGTTTACATATTTTTTTAATTATATTTTTATAATTGATTATGCCTTTTTATTCAACTTGTATTTACCAACATCTCAGATCTTCCCTACATTAATGTAAATACAAATTATATTTTTAAAAAAAATTGTAACATTTTATATATTTATGTGTATATACACACCTTTATATATGACTATCCCACATATCCGAAATCCAAAAAAGTAAAAAAAAAAAAAAAAACACCTTACCAAACTAATTGCTAATTTTCTCATAATATTCTTCAAAATAAAATTATTTGGAATTTCATATTTTTTGTCTTTTCAATATTAATGAAAATATATTCAAATAAAAATGATAATATAAAATTGTCAAAAAAAAAAAAAATATAATATACTTAATGGATAAACACCTGCACACACATACTCAACTTTTTCAAACAATTTATGCATAAAAATGCAAGTTTAAATACAAGTATGTAAAATAAATCTTTTTAATAACAATAAATATATTTTAATTCAACCATTTATATATGATTAAATAGTCTATATATTTCACAATCTTATAACACTAAGAATGTGTATACATATTCATTACTATACATAAACATGTTTATAAAGATCGAATTTGATAAATCAAACGATCAGAAATAAACCAATTCAATAGTTTTAAAATACCATATTTTTATTTTGAAAGTTTGAAAATTCATTTATCTTGATTACAAAAATAATTACAACATTTGTCTTCAGAATTATCACTTTTTTTTTTTCCTGAATAATCCATATTTTTTTCATGAATAAACTTATTATTGAAATTCGAATCAAAATTATTTTTATTATATTTCTCTTTTATATATTTATTATTTTCTTCTTGAACATTTTGCATAATTATTCTGTTATAACAGTTTTCTATATTTTTTATATTTCCAGGTTTAAATGGAGAAATAATATGATGGGCTGATTTTAAAAAATCGCTATTTTGCAGTAAATCTGTTGAAAAGCTATTTCTATTTTGTAAGTTTATGTTAGAATTCACACTTACATTAATAAAATTGTTATTATAAAGTTCATGAGTTCTCAATGTATCTGTAGATATCCATTTATTTTGTAAATATGTCATAACAAGTGGATGGTTTTGGGACAAATGTGCAACTGGATCCTCTTCTAAATTCGTTCTTTGATGGTTTATATCACTTTCATTCATAAAATTGTTAAAACCTTCTATATTATAAACCATTCCATCTTGTATAAAAGAAATACCATTTTCTACATTCGCATCCATTTTATTTCCACACACTTCTACATTCACATCCATTTTATTTCCACACACTTCTACATTCACATCCATTTTATTTCCACACACTTCTACATTCGAATCCATTTTATTTCCCCATATTTCTACATTTTTTGAATTTTCAGATTCGATTTTTTCCGCTTTCTCATTTTCATTTTCATCATCTGCCTTCTTTATACCCTCATCGCTTCTACTTTTTGTTGTTTCAAAAATATTTACATTTCCATCTTCTCTTTTTTTTGATTCTAATTTATCCATTTCATAACTCACAAAATATTCCTTTTCAACTTCTTTATCATTCATATATTTTCCTTCGCTCAAGTTTTTGTATTCCTCTGTCGTTTCGGCAACATTATCATGGCTCAACTCAGCTAAAAAAAAAAAAAAAAAATACATGTACATATAATGCTTTGGAAATATTCCCAAACAGTGTATTTCCATCTTTCCCTTTTGAATCTCTTTGTACATACTTCTATAATAAGGATATAAATTTCCATATTCTTTTTTTTTCTGTTCGGCTAAATGAGAATTAACTCTAATCCACATTGCATGAACATCATCTTGTGGTAACTCATTTGGATTAATAGGGCAGGCTTTTTCCATAAACTTTTTATATTTAATTTCTATATCACATGGTACTGGCTTAATTATATCTTGTATTTTTAAATATGGTCGTTCTTTAATACAATCTACTTGGTATATATCAGATATCCATTTTATTTTTGGTATGATTTTTCTCCTGACTGGTACAGGCACAAATGTATCTCTAAACTTTAATACAGGCACATCTACATTAACAACTATAGGTTTTGGAACCATATATGGTATTGGAACATCAACAGAAATAGGAACATGTTTTTGTACTTCTATATTTTTAACAATTTTTGGTTTAAACACTTGTTCAATTCTTGGAGTTGGTAAAATTGAATTCAAATTTTCATTTATTTTCATCATTTCTATATTATCAACTACATCTAATTTTGAATGTCTATTTGAATTTATTCCCATTCCAGATTCATTCATTGATCTTGTAAACATATATGGGTATATTTGTTGCACCCCTGCACATATGTCTTCTTGATTTAGCATCATATTTGCTCCAATATTTGTACTCATTTCTTTGTCCATAGATATATTTTTAATAAGTTTTGTATCTTTTTTATTATATTTTTCATAAATATTTTCACCTTCATTTTCGACATTATTTTCCTCAATTTCATTATCTTCATTTTTTTTCTCACTTTCTTTATCTATTACTTTTTCTTTTCCATCCTTTTCATCTTTACTTCCTTTGGGTACGTACCTAAACACAAGCATGCCAAAAAATTATAAATCATAAATTGTAAAAATACAAGCAGCAAAGCAAATCCCCTTCTATACAATGCATTCCCGTGTGCTTTATTTATTTTTATTTATTTATTTATTTATTTATTTATTTTTTCTACGAACTTTATCACATATTCCACAGTTTCCACTTCCTGGAACCGTTTCATCTCCTTAACTTCTGGAACTTCAACAAACTTTTCGATAATCTTTCTTTCAATAACTGGTTTTTTTATAATATTTTCTTTAATCTCAACCTTTGGAGCATATTTGAATAAATATTGTATTCTTGGAACTTCTACAATTTTATCCACAAATTTTACCTCTGGAACCTCCACAACCTTAAAAAAAAGTAAAAAAAAAGACATAAAAAAAAGACCCAAAAAAATAAACAAAACTACTATACATATTGACAATGTTTCAAAATATGTTTTACCTTTTCAACAAACTTGGAATAATATTTTGGAACTTCTCTAATCTTACTTTCATATGTTATTTTTGGAATAATCGTTTCTATTGTTCTAACAAATGGCACTTCTACAGTTTTAGTTACAGTATCGACAGGTTGATAAGCTGTTATAGCAACCTTAAAAAATCAATAAAAAAAAAAATATATATTTTTTACTTTTTCAAATATTTCCATATATCTGTGCATATTTATTTTATATTTGAAATATACTTACATATTCTCTTTCTGTGTGTTGGCTAATTTCCACAGATTTTGTCATATCTGGTTTTCCCTCTATAATGTTTTTTAATTCCTTTGTATTTGTTCTCGTATTTTTTTCATAAATATAATTATTTTCATCCTTTGTATATTTATTGTCTTCTCCCAACTCATCATGACAGCAATTACTATTTATTTTACATGCATCAAACATTTTAATTAAATGGGAAAAAATAAAGAAAATCACAAACTCTAACTAAATGGACTATATAATTTAGATAACCAAATGTGTGTATATATCCTCTTTAGCTATTTCAATTATGTTGTCTACTTTGAATAAAAGAGATAGTTTTAGTGATATTCCAGTCTTAATAAACAATTTTTATTTTAATGTTATTTATATTTATATCTAAATGTATGTAACAAATATTTACAAAAATATGTATATATATAATTAAAATTATCAGATAAAATACACACGCAAAATTGTCTTCATTGTTTAATTATCATCGCTTAAAACCATCAACTTTGAGAATCTTTATCTCGAATTATTTTATTATTTATTTATTTGTTATTTTTTTTTATTTATCTTTTATTATATTGGATACTTAAAACTTATACAAATAAATTTCGGTGTGTGCAACATTTTTTTTTATCATTCATATTAAAGATTAATTCTGTTGTAGAATAAGAAATGGGATTACTAATATTTCTAAAGCCTTTTTAATTATTTTAATTCGAATAAAAATAACCGAACAAATATCAAACTAAATTATTGAACAAACCAAGTAGACATATTTAAAATATTTCTATACTAGCTAATTATATAAAACTTCAATCACTTTTTCAATCAATTAAAATTAACAATAGATAGAATCATGAAAATTAATGTTATATATATTATGCCATTTATTCAATACAATGTATAGAATATTAATTCATAAACTATCCCTTTATATGAATGTATAACATTTTTTTTATGAAATGGAAGAATAAGAGGGGGAATAATAATAAACCCAAATGCATTAATGTGCATTTTTACATACATATGTTTGATCTTAAAATTGCAAAAAAGTATAACATTGTATAAACACGCATTATTTTATACTACTAAAAATAAATGGCCGTATAATTATAAATATCTCTATATCATGTTTTATTAATTACCCTTTGTCTAAAAGGTATACATTTTTTTCGCCTTAAAATAAATACCACACCTTTATGAAAATAGAATAATTTATTACAAGAATTTTAGACCAATTTAAAATTCTTTATTTTTATACCACTTTTACAGTTTTACATCATAACTTCCAACTCTAACTCTTGACACATTACAAATTCAGGGGGGGGGAATTATATTGCCTCCAAAACTGTTTATTTATTTCATTAATGCATTTTATTCTTTTTTCCTTTTTTTATCTTGTAAAATTAATGCTTAATTTTCTGTGTTAGTCAGTTATCACAAAAAAAGAAAAAAGAAATTATACATTCATTTAATGATTTGTGAAATATACTAATCAATACTAAAGAAATAAATAATCAGTGTGCAACAACATATTTACAATATATTTAAACAAATAATAATTTATAACATAATTAGAAAAATTTACACACATTTTTAATTTAATATATTTTTTATTCTACTATTGCTATTATTATTATTATTATAATTATGCGGTTTTACCCTAAAACCCATTTACTTGCCTAAATTAAAATCTGGCACTACAAATATACACTTAAAATACTCATTTTTTTTTATTTTACACAAATTCTACATTACATATGTATTAAGTATAAAAAAAATAAAAACTCGGACACAAAAAAATATTAACGGCAAGGTAAAAAAAAAATATATTAATTTTATTTCCCTATTTTACTAATTTTTATGCACACAATTATTTTGTGCATGATTCTACAAAATTACGACATGTTTTTTTTTTATAAAGTTTAATTTTATATATACACTCAAAAAAAATATATATTTCTCATTAATAAACAAAATATGTGTATATATGTGAATAAACACACTATACATATATTATATAGTACATTTATTACAAATAAACGTAATAAGCATAAATTAACTTAGTTTCATTGAACTTCAATATATATTTAAATTATTTTAAAAAAAAATAATTTGACTCTTGTAATTTGTTTGTTTAAGTGTTTTTTTTTCTTTTTGTTTTTTTATAACCTGTCTACATATTCACACGAAAAAATATATAAATATATGATATATATATTTTTTTTTTTTTTCTGTTCTTTCTATAATATGTTTTAATAGACTTTAATAACTTATCATATAGTATGGGTTTTAATTTCGTGTCCGTTTGTCTAGTTTAAGCTTGAGCATTATAAATAATATATTTTTTTTTATTTCTTTTATGCTGTTTGTATATATTTATTATTTTTCACATAAAATAAATAATATAAAAGTATATAATTTATACAGAAACTCTTTTTCCGTACGATTTATTCTTTATAATCTTGCGCAAATTATCCGCCAATAATATTCCCTTTGATATACTGTTATTTTGTGGCATTCAAAAATATTTACGCTTTGCACACTTTTTGTCAAATTAATAAATCCTTTATTTAAGGCCTGGGAAAATCTAGCCAAAAAAAAAATTTCTTAATTTTCCATACAAAATGAAGAACAATTGTGGAGAGGGTTCCACATATAACAATCAAGGATATAAATTTTGTGAAACTAGCAATTGTGGCACTAAATATGTGGATCAAAATGGGAAAACAAAATCTCAAGGCGACCAACAATATAACATAATGGATAATATATTTTTAAAAGAATCAAATAATGGAAACGATAACAATTATTTAGACAAAGTCCCAGAAAATGCAAGAATGTTAAAACCGTTAGTTCAAGAAAAAATCATTGAAATAATGAAACCAGAAATAGAAGAAAAAATTATAGAAGTTCCACAAATTCAATACGTAGAAAAGTTAGTAGAAGTACCTCATGTTATTTTACAAGAAAAACTTATACATGTACCTAAACCAGTTATACATGAAAGAATAAAGAAATGCCCAAAAACCATATTTCAAGAAAAAATTGTTGAAGTACCTCAAATAAAAATAGTAGACAAAATCATTGAAGTACCACAATATGTATACCAAGAAAAAATCATACAAGTACCAAAGGTAATGGTACAAGAACGAATAATTCCAGTACCCAAAAAAGTAATAAAAGAAAAAATAGTTGAAATACCTCAAATTGAATTAAAAAATATTAATATAGAAAAAATAGAAGAAATACCTGAATATATTCCAGAAGTTGTTAAAAGAGATGTTCCATATACACAAATTATAGATAGGCCATTTCATGTGGAAAAAATTGTAGAAGTACCACATGTACAACATATCTATAGAAATATAGTTTCGCCACAATATAGACATATTCCAAAACCTGTCGAAGTACCCATGGCACATTATAGAACTTTTCCTGTAGAAAAATTGGTAGATAGAAATGTACCTGTTCCCGTCGAAATTCAAATTGTTCAAGAATTTCTATGTCCTAAAATTGAAGCAAGATATAAAGAAATACCAGTACCTGTTCATGTCCAACGTATTATAGAACACCCTATACCAAAAGATGCTATGAACAATCCATTCTTATTGCCATTATATTATCAAGAAGACAATTTTAACACATCAAAAAATAGTACTGTGAATGGTAGCAATACACCTCAAAACAACAAAGGATGTTTTATGTTCAATTGGAATAAAAATCATAACCAAAAGACTATGAAAAGTAGAAACAATTCAGTCGAATTATTATTACATAACGATAATAAAAATAATGAATTTTTTAACATAAATGAAGCTAATATCAATCCAAACATAAATTTAAAAACTTCTATCAATCAATATAGTGGTAATACATTCAGAGATATAAATAACATACCTATGGATGCAAATATTATGAACATGCATGCTTTAGGGCAATGTCAATCTATAAATCCAATCGATAATAGTAACAATCAATACAACTTCATTCATAATCCTGCAGCCATGAATTATTCCTCACCAAACTTTAATAGCGAAATACCATATAACCCTAATGCCAGTTTAAAAATTAGTAACTCAATGAGTTACCCTATGGAAAGCATTCCACTAAAAAAACCATATCCAATCGTTTCCCACATTGTACCACCCGTCTTAAACGAGTAACTTTGGCTTCGATTTTTGTGCAAGAAATTAACAAATTAAAGAGATTACCAATTAAAAAAATTAGAAAATAAAAAAAATTAACAAAATTTGCAAAATTAAATAGACCAAATTAAATACATAGAGAATCACAAACACAGACAAATTAAAAACAAAATTCGAGTAGAATAAACGTTTTTTTGTCAAATTACACCAACAAATTGTTTTTTAAAACATACGCACGTGCATATATAGCTACATACACATTTTATATGTATACAATATGTCGTACTCACTTATTTGTTTATCAGAATAATTAAAATTGTCTTACCAAATAAAAAATTCAAGAATTTTTTTGTTGTTTTACTTTGACAAGCCACGGCGAAACCATCTATTTGTGTGCATTACGCATATATGCACAACTTTCCCTGTTTTGCTTAAATAGTCAAATTTTATTCACTTTGAATCTCCGATATTTCAGCTGCTGCTGTAATTGTATTCACAATGAACATTCTCTTTTATTTGATCACGTGCTTATCTACTTATTTGCTTATTTTGCACACAAATATTTTCTTGTTATATTTGCATTCTTGCAATATATTTTTTTTTTAACATTTTTATTGCTTCATTGACAACTATATACTATTAATATATTTTTACTGTTATTATAAACTAGTTACGTTTTTTTATTTTAATAATTTAAAAAAACAAACCCAAAATTTATGAACAATCAGAATATTATCGTTATATTCCCTTTTTTATATTTATTAAGTGTGTACAATTATTTATAACATTACGAGTAATCATATTCTCTATGTTATTAAAATTATTGCAATTATATATATAAAGAAAAAAATGGCAATAACATAGATCTAGCCAATCTTTCATAATGCTGTTAGTACAACAAAAATAATAATGATTAAAAATAAATAGATAGCTAAAATGCATAAACTTTATACCTTTAAAAAAAAAAAAAACTTAAAGGCATATACTTTTTATAGCATACATATTGCCTTGCTATGTCAGGAAGGAAATATTAAATTTCTGGTTTCCTTACAAAGTATTGCATATATTGGAATATAACTCAGGATTGTTGATCTTATTTCATTTAAAAGTAAAAAAAAAGAAAATTACATTTACAAATCAATTTATTTAGTTGTATTACACATAAAGAACAAAAAAATAAAATTAAATATGTAATATCGAAAATAAACAAAGTAGAACAACATCAAAATATAAAAAAATATAAAATGCACACATATGCGTGTTATATGTACGCACCGGACCAATGTATAAAAAGTGTTAAAAAATTCAGGCAAGCTTAAAATATTAAAAAATTATGGCACATAATATTAAAACATAAATTATGTAATTTTTAAAAAATTCAACAAATATTTACTATTATGCATTTAAAAAAACTGAAAAGTCAAATTGTATGCGAAATGTGTATATACATAAAAAAAAATGCAACATATATATATGGGAATATTGTATAAGTGGAAATATTATATACAAAATTAAGTAGGAAAATATGGTAGCATATATAATCTACATATTCCTTATCCTAACCAATTTATAGTTCCTTGTTTATTACCAAGGCTTATTTGTGCATAAAGTATATGACCCGAGTATATTTTTCCACATAAAAAATTTAATTTAATTTTCATTTGACAACTCTCGTTTAATACTCGTGAGAATTTATCATATCTTTAGGAACTTTGGAGGGTAAGTCAAATCCTTCAGCTTTCATTTCGATAAAATGTCTAGCTAGCGAATACTCGAAAAGATCAAGATATCCATCTTTTGTTATATCTGCTAAATTCCATATTTTATGAAGAACTGAACTTGGTAATTTACTTTTAATCAAATCAGGTTTGACTTGTTCTCCTGATAATTTTCCAAAATCATTTGGACCAAGTTTGTAAAAATCTTCTGAATATTTTGAAGTATCTATAGGACTTAATAAATATTTTTGTTTAACCCATAATGGTATTTCACCAGAAGTTAACTCTAAAAATGGTGTTAATTTATTTTCAACAATAGTACCTTCATTTATTCCAACTTTATACATATCAACAGTAGCAGACTCTTTTGGAATCATTTCTAATAATTGTGGTATATGTACATTTAATACTTTATTTATTTTTTCAATTTTTTTAGTATCTAATTTTGGTATTTTCATCCAATCAATATCATGTAATTTTTCTTTCATAAATTGAACAGGTGGAAAATCACCAAGTGGTAAATTATTTTCTCTTGCAACATCTTCATATATTTTATCTAAAGATTTGATTAATCTACCTTTTATATAATCTTTTCTAAAATATGGTAATTTTTGTCTTAAATGAGTTAATAAATAAATATGAACTTTTAATGTTCTACAACGTTTTATAAAATCATTTAATCTGATCATAGTAGAATTTCTTGGAATTTTAGATAGCTCTTTATATAAATCAGAAGCTTCATCTTCAAAAATACTTCTATTTTCATCATACATTAATTTCCGATCCCAAAATGATCCTATATAAACTCTATTTACTTCAGGTGTATTTATAACAATACCTAATGACCACATCAATGATCCATATACTCTCATTAATTGTTGTGTATTTATAGTATCAGCTTTATTTAAAATAATACGAATTTTTGAATCTTGTCCTTTTATTGCTTGTATACATCTTCGAAATTCGTCAGATATATCTAACTTATGTGCATCAAAAATTAACAAAATTAAATCAACTCTTTGTGCAAACCAATATATAACTTTTTCAAAATCATACCCTCGACTTATTTGTTTTATTCCACTTAATACACCGGGAGTATCAATAATTGTTAAAGATTTCAATACGTCACTATTTGTATTTGAACATTCTAATTTTGAAAGAAAACTATTACCAAAACTTTCTAATTGTGAAAAAGGTTTAGTAATATCACTAACTAATGCATTACCAGGTATTAATTGTTCTTTTTCACTATACATAACTGCGACAAATTTATCTGTAGTTGGTTCTGGACCTATTCTCATTCCGCAATATTCTTTTTCTATTAAATGCTTAATAAATGTTGTTTTTCCTGTTGAATATTGTCCTAATAATAATATCATAGGTTTTGATAAAAAGTCACCACTTGTGAGAAGTGGTTTATAAAAATGGTAATAATTAAATTCATTTTCTAATTCTAAAATATATGTTTTATATAATGAATATAGTCCTTCTAATACATTATCATAGACAACTGTCTCTTCGTCGTTTCTATATAGCAACTTCTTCATTCTTTCAAATATCTATATATATTCTTATTTACTATAATATTCTTATCTAATATAATATTCTTATCTAATATAATATCCTTATATAATATAATATCCTTATCTAATATAATATCCTTATCTAATATAATATCTTTATCTATTTATGTATGTACATAAATTTTTTATTTCTATAATACAAATAAATATCTTTTACTTTATTTTAATTATTTTTTCTTCCACCATTCTATACAACTTATTAAAAAAAAATAATAATAACAATTTCCATAGACATATACATACATATATATATATATATATAATCAATTTTTAAACGTCATCAATTGATAAGCGAAATCAAACTATTCCAGTGAAATGCATAAGAAAAAAAAAATATATATATATATATATATATACTAATGTACATCAAAAGCTTTGCCAAATCTGGGCACATATATCATGAATACATAAAAATTATATGATAAAACTTTGGGAAAATATATTTTAGCAAAAATATAGTGACTATATTTTTTTTTTAGAAAATTATATATTCTGTCAAAACTGTTACGAAACAATGTAAAATATTTTGCAATGTTAAAAAAATTATTTTAATAAAAATGTATAAAAAGAAAGAATTTTTTTAAAATTATATGTGCTTATTACTTTTGAAATGTAAAATTCACTAATTATACAAATATACAAATTTTATAAAATAAAAACAATAAATAAAAAATAGATAATCTTTACTACTACTACTACTACTACTATATATATACGAAACTATTTTTATACACTAAAATAAAAATGTTATACATAAATATCCAATAATATATATATGTGAACACTCTAAAAATAAGTAAAATTCTAAATATAGAGAATTTTTTTTTACTACATAATTATAAATAAAAGTAATTTTTTTTCTTTTTTTTAGTTATGTTGTTGGGGCAGTATATAAATCCCATATTATTATTTTAAAACTTGATGCCTATATTGCATATATATATATGTATGAATAATATATTTTATTTGCGTATTAAATTTTTAATCAATTCATAGTAAAAAACTTGCACAGGTTTTATATAAATATATAATTTCATAAATAGGCTAGCAACTCAATTATATAATATATAAATTTAGAATGCATATATTAAATAAATATATAATAAATGTTAACATTAAAACTTATTGCTTAAATAGGAGTATAGTTAAAACTCCATTAGGCCTCTTAAATTTTACAATTCTAATACTTTAAAAAATTTTGTATAATTATATAAAAATATTATAGAGGAAAAAAAAGGTTTTATTGAATTATTTACAAAGTTTAATTTTTTTGTAAAGGCACAAATAATTATAATATTTTTACTTTTTATTTATAAATAATATAGCTGTTTTATTTCGACTACCTCCTCTTTTTCAACTATTTTTCATCTATTATTTTTCAACATTGCAAACGAGTCCACACAAAATAAAGCATAATGCTCGCCGAGTTAGAGCAAATAAATATATTGCAAAAACACATAAGATAAAATAGATCCAATAAATCTTGTTTTCATAAAACATGCAACAGTTTTAAGCAGTTTAAGTAAAAAATATCATTTTTAAAATAAGGAAATGAAATATTTTACACCTTGAATAAAAAAATGCATTAAAAAAACGTGTTACCTTTCTGATAAAAATCAAATAAATTAGAATAAATATAGCACACACATATTATATATAGTTTCATAACAATTCAAACCAAAGCTTATAAAAATTTATTATTTCTTAAAAGCTAAAATTAAAATATTCTTTTATATATTTAAGGGAAATTATGTAATATAAAACAGAAATTTATTTGTGCATTTTACGAAGACAAATTATAATTCTTACACATTTGCATATATAGTTCTATATTTTATTTTTAAATAATATATTTTCCTTTCTTTACTTTTCTATAAATAAACTTATTTATAAAATATTTTAAGTCTATTTTATTTTTATCATCAATCATATGTTGTATTTCCACAATTAATTAAATAATTGGAAATCATATATAAAAATTGAAAAATTTATATATCCCGTTTTTTTTTTACTTCCTTATATAAAACTCTTAAATATAAACAAATGTTTGTGCTAAAATTAAAAAAAAAAAAAAAAAAAAAACTACTATAAACATTTTAAAATAAATCAAATATCCTTTCTTCATTCTATTTACATTACTATATCTAAATATAACACATAAAGAGGATATGTATGCACATAGTTTCCTTTTTAATGTTAAAAATAAATTATATGCTTTCTAAAATTGTAGTATAAAAAACAAAAATTCAAACAAAATGAAGCACAATAAAATTTCATGTTATTCCATCCCTTTAGTAATATTATTAAAAAAATTTATAACACAAAATCAGCATTAAAAAATATATAAATAATTTTTAACATACCTTATAAATTTATCCTTATGCTTGATTGTCATTTTCCACCTTTTTTTTTTATTTTTCCTTTTTTTCTTTCCCATGTTATATAATATGCACATCGAAATATTCACAAAATAAAACAACTGGAAATGCTTCCTTTTGATAGATCTTTTTTTTTACTTTTTTAAATTTGATGAGCACACATGAATATAATTTTGTGCTCATTTTTGTTTGTTTTTAATTAAAAACTTATTTTTATCAATTATCTATATATAAATATATATTTTTTATACATATTTTATTATTATATTTTTTCAAATATATTTAAGTTATATATTAAGAATATAGGGTACATATGCCCATATAAAAAATGCGAACAAAAAAAATAATGTTAGTTTTTTTAAGATCATGCCTTTTGGTTGGAAACTGAAATAAACAACTTCATTTTCTATTTTAACAAAATTATTATCTCAAATTAAAGAAAAAAAAAAAGAGACAATAAAGGCATATACAAGGATATACTAAATAAAATGACAAAAATATGCTAAAGTTTTCGAAATATTTTTACAGCAATATTGTTAATATTGGTAATATAAAAGGGAAACAAATAATTAACATATATGTTCATAACCTTATTTTAGGTTACTATTTAATAGAAAATAAATATTACACAAAATGTAAATATGCTATAATTCATTTCAAAAATTTTAATTTCCTCAAAGATTACATTAATGAAAGGACTGACACTCTCACTTTTACAAATCACAAAGAATATCAAGAAAAACATATTAATAATAAACAAAACATTTTTTATAACAAAGAAAATAATAATTACCATGTCATAGTTAATCCTATTATATATTCACAATTAAAAAATATTTTCCAAATAATTCACAAAACAAATACTTCAATTTTACAAAACATTTTAACAAAATATAAAAATGTAATTCCTATACAACACCACCAAATAATTAAAAGTAATATATGCATATATAAAAATCAATATCTATTTTATCTGCAAATCCCAAATGAATATATAAATATAATTTTACCTGAAATACAACTACACTTTAAGAAAGAAAAAACAATTGGGATATTTAAACAAATTAACAATTTAGACATTTATGCTTTGATATCACTTTTTCATATTCACACAAATGTTATGAAAAATGTGAATACTATACGAGGCAACTATGTTAGCACCGATAGGGTTGAGTTCCATGGACTCGTTTCAGTTTCCCTTTCTGATAAAATGACAAGTTTTATTTTAAATAATTTGTGTGTGCAAATAGATAAATTTTTCTCAAATTTCAAAACAAAAGAAATAAATACAACAATGAATAAATCAGGTTTTCATAAAATATATCTAGAATTGTTAGATATACTAAATATTTTAATAATAGAAATAAATAAATATATAAAATTTATTAATTTCATTTTAAACATACTTCTAAAATCTTTTCATAAATACAAACATCATTATAATTATACATATTCAGTTAATTTATTAAACACATTGAATCAGATTATCCCATTTCATATGCACTCATTATATTTGGTTAGCTCAAATGAAGAAGATATTTCAAACACTTTTATAAAAAAAATAGAAAATAATTATTTTTATATACAAAAAGAAAACTTTACTTGGAATAATATTAACAAATATTATGGAGAAATCAATCCTAATAATTATCTTTCTGAAATAAAGAATGAAAAAGCATTTATCTCATATTCTATGGATACGGAATACTGGAATGATCAATTTATTCATTTAAACTACAATATTGAAAATAATAAATTCTGGACACAATATTGTATAATATTAGTAACGATTATTGTTAAAAAAATTAAATATGTAATGCATAGAAACGTTTTGATTGATGAAATATATGTCTTGGAAGCAATAAATACACTACTACATATAAAAAATAAACAAGTTCTTAATTTAGATACACTTATTGATACAAAAGCGCCATTTTTGAAAAATCTATATGCTGATAAATTGGAAAATTCAAAGGGAACTGATATTGATGCCCCTAAAAAAAATGAATGTTCAGAAAAAAAAAACAACTTTTTACTTTTTCTCAATTTTTCTTTTAATATGTTAAAAAACTTAAGGTACAATAATACGAGCTTAAAAAATTTAGTATCTAAAAATAAAGATAGAGTAGAAATTTTTTTAAAAATTATTTCATTAATAAGCAATATTAAATATTTATTAACAAGCAATATAAATAAATGTACATCCAAAAATTCGATGGAAAATGTAATAGCTGTAAATGATCATTTTATAAAAAGACAAAACGAAAATATAAAAAATGCAAAAGTAATTAACACACTTAAAAAAAATATTAACCTATTTTGCAATGAAATCGTACTAGCGTTTTCAAATTATCATACAATGTCAAAATCTTTCAGTACTGATTTTTTATCCTGCACAAGCCAGAAAAACGTTGCTATGTACATGTCATACATATTTAATGATATATATTTTCAGAATAATTCCCAAATAAAAAATATAATCCTTAATCACTTTTTAAAACATTATAATATTTTAAATTCAAATTTGGAAACATATAACAAAAAATATATTTATTTGCAATATATAACTATTTATAATCTTATAAAACTTTTCCATAATGATATTAATAATACATCGCCAAATTTGTACAATATAGTGCTAAATATATTTATGGAATGTTTCAATAATAATACATGTTATAATCTTAAAAATGACAAAATTTCCAGCATTTCCTATAAAAAACAAAAAATTAATTATTATCTACATATGTTGAATAAATTATGTTATTTTTACTTTTTATCAAAAAAATATATCACAAATCTAGAATTTCTAAATCATATAAATCATAATTTTTATTTAACATTTCATTTAATTAGCCAATATATTGAAAAAAATATAAACACACAAGATTATTTTACTAATTTTATTAACAAGTGTGCAAATAAAATCATAATTATATTAACTGTTCATAAATTTTTTAATATTTATTCAGAAGATCTAAATATGTGTGTTTCAAATTTTATTCAATTAACTCATGAATATATTACTAAGGAAAATAAAAAAAAGTTTATTTTATATATTATTCCATTTTTAAAATTCCCAAAATCGCTCACTGACAATTTGAAGCGTCTCCTAATCAATGCTGATACAAATTTTTTTGAGGAAGTAAATATACAAAAAGAAATAACTGGAGAAAAACAGTTGGCTTTTCAGAATAATAATCTGAGAAATTTTAATCAGGAGGATATTTCGTGTGTAGAATGTGAGAAAAATGAAAGTAACTTATTTAAAAATGAACAAATAGTGAGTAATAATGCCGAAGGGGTTAATGTAAATAATGAAGATATCTTTAGAAATAAACAAAATGACTTAGGTAATATTTTTTTAAATTATTTTAAAGAACATAATTATGCAAACCAAAATGTATATCCAGTCTCACATATTGAAAAAGATTTAACAGAACTAATTGAGAATTTAGGAAAAAATAAAAATTTTCAAATAAACAATAATACTTTATATAAAATATTAAATGAATATATGAAGGAAAATAAATTAATTAAAAAAGAAAATATCATACTAAAAAACAAATTAAATTTCATTGTACTAAATTTTGAACAATTTATATCATCATATATAAATAGTATAAGTAGCAATAATAGTACCACATCAACACCTACCAATAATTCGACTATTTTTCATTGTAAAGAAAATATTAGTGCAATAAACACATTAATTATGAACAAGTCAGGTAAAACAATAGAAAAAGATATAAATAAAAATATGGTAGTAGGGAAAAATGATACAATTCAAGAGAAAGCAAATTATTATAAATATGATAAAGATAATGTTAATAAAATAAAAAACATGTCTACAGCCTTACAAATACAATTCGATTATCATTATGTTAATGCTAAAAATGAATATTTTAATGAATTAAAAAAGTATGAAAACAAAAATTATATAAAAGTAAATAATATACTTTTAAATATGTACATGTATAATCCTTATATTTCGGCAAAAAATAATAAAAAAAAATTAATAATTCTACCATATGATACTTATAAAAATATTAAAAAACTTGTTTGTGAGGGAAATGAAGGAGCAAACGTATTTAAACGTTTCCATAATTCTGTATACTTTTTTTTTGATAAATTAATGATTTTTTTTTGTAAAACGCGTAATTAAAAATATATAATAAAATCGAAAAAAAAACAAAATATACAATTTTTGGCAATATAATTGGTATCTTTGTCCACTATGTTGCTAACATATTTAGCGTATTACTTTTTTTTTTTTTTTCATTATATTTGCTTAAAACATTTAAACTTACATTGTAGTTAATTTTACTGTGTGTTTGTACCATATTAACATATATGCAATATAAAAAAAACTTTTTAAAGACTCATTTTATTATCCTTTTGATATATATTATATTTTCCCATTATGAGAATTATTATATGCATATACATTTTCATAATATGCAATTAATTTTTTCCTAATAACTTTTTAATAATTAAATTTATGTATTTGTTCTGTCCTATATATAAATATATCACTTTTTATTAGTTGAATAAAAAAAATAATATATTCCACAAATTACCAAAACTGCCTACACGCTACTACATATATATAATCATTATGTATATTGTACCTAATTTTCTAAATGTTACAAATCATAAATGGAAAAAAATATAAATATTATATTTTTTAATTTTTAAGGATATTCATAAATTATTTGCATTTTAAAACATAAAAATATTTATGTTTTTTACGACGATTTTTGCTTAGCCGTTTTATATAATACTATGTAAATAATATATATATATATATATATAGGCCTTATAATAATATTATTGCTATATGCAAATTGCGCTTATATGATCCGGAAAAAAATTTAAAGCCCACTTTGGCCTCCAAAGGGGGAAATAAAAGCACAATATTTTTAGTATATTTAAATTGACTTTTTTTGTTTATTTAGTATCATTATTATTGTATATTTATATTTTACTATTTTTTTTTATACTGTTAAAGCGTATATATATTGCCACTATATACAAGTAATTCTATTATTGCATATACTTGAAAAAACTGGGGATATTTTTTAAAAATACCTTACCTATTTTATAAATAAATATAAACATAAAAGATAAATAAAATAATAATACAAATAATCAGTCAATATACAAAAATTTAGCGAATAAAAAATATAAACAATTTTGTATATATAAATAAAAATATTTTATATATTTTTATTGTTGATGTTTTAAGAAATAAATAATAAAGCAACATAAAAAAAAATACATTAAACTATTATATTATTTATAATAAATAAGCCATAGAAATAATAATTATTATAATTAAG
Source organism: Plasmodium berghei ANKA (assembly GCF_900002375.2). Taxonomy (NCBI): domain Eukaryota; phylum Apicomplexa; class Aconoidasida; order Haemosporida; family Plasmodiidae; genus Plasmodium; species Plasmodium berghei. The sequence goes on from NC_036162.2 coordinate 112,318, forward strand.
ATTTTATTAACTTATTAATTGTAATTAAAATTTATTAAAAATGGTAAATGTTCCAAAAACACGAAAAACCTATTGCAGTAACAAATGCAAAAAACATACCATGCATAAAGTTAGCCAATATAAAAAGGGAAAAGAAAGATTGGCATCTTTAGGAAGAAGAAGATACGATATGAAACAAAAAGGTTTTGGAGGTCAAACAAAACCAGTTTTTAAAAAAAAAGCAAAAACCACTAAAAAGATTGTACTTAAATTGGTAAGCAATTATAATATTAAAATGTGTATATAATGAAATACAATAAATAATAGTATCCATATCTATTCCGTATAGATATATATAGTTACCGTTACTGCATCGCTTATATACTTTGGTACTATTTTCACAAAACCCTAATTTATATTATATCTATTGTTTTTTTTTCATTTCAGGAATGTACAAAATGTAAAAAAAAGAGATTTCAAACCTTGAAAAGATGCAAAACATTCGAAATGGGCGCTGACAAGAAGAAGAAAGGAGCAGTATACTAAACCTGATATATACAAATATACATTTTTTAATGTTACATATATTCTATATATAATAAACGATTTTTATATTTTTACACGTTAAATATGTATTTACAATTTGGCGTTACTATGTATGTATTATATATACATAGGCCGCACTAATAACACAAAAACATTATTTAAGATTCTTGAACAAAACTTTTAACTGTTTTTTAAAAAAAAATATAATTTACAACAATGTTACCTATATATAGTAAAATGTTTACCACATATGTACCAATATATTAAATATATAAACATATTATTACGCATTTTCGCACATAGAAATATACATATATATGTACAAAATGGTGGCATATAGAATAATTCCCCTTTACTAAAAATAACTAATTCTAAAGGCTATATAACGCCTTAATGTGCATTGCTCAGATATTGTTAATTCGTTTTAATTTCGAGAAAAAATATATATATAAGTTCTAAAATTTTGTATATTATACAAAAAAAAATATCTTTTCAAATAATATAATGAATTATTTGACAATGGTTTCTAATTCTCCTTTGTTATACAAATCTGAAACGATATCACAACCACCAATGAAATTATTTTTTACATATAAATGAGGAATATATGGCCAATTGCTATATATTTTTATTGCTTCACGTAAGTTCCTATTCTTCATTACATCAATATAAACATAATCTTTTACATTTACTTTGTTTAGTATTTGAACTACCTGTTTATAATTATATTCATATAAAATAAAGAGAATTAATGTAAAATTTTATTATTTATTCTAAATTGTGTGCATTTAAAAACAGAAAGTGAAATGAAAAAGTTAATAAATTATTACGCTTGCACTAAATCCACACAAAGGCTGCTCAGGCGTTCCTTTCATAAATAAAACGATTTTTTCTTTCTCAAGAATATCTTTGATTTTTGTTTTTAAATTCTGCATTCAAAAAATAAAGCAAAATTATATTTATAAGTTTAATATATAATATGCATACATGAGGAGGGACTTAAAACGTGAAATGCTTGCCCTTTCTTTGGCTTGTATTAACCTGATATATTTCTGTCTTTTCAAAGTCCTTAAAGTCAGTGACATTATTATTTATCATGTTTTCATGTGTTTTTCCTTTATTATTTTCCGAAGAATTGCTAAATTTAGCTTTTTGAGTACTCACGAATCGAAATAAGTTACTATTCGTGCCCATTACGACTTTGCTTAAAGGTAAAAAAATGGTAATTTTGTTTTTTATTATCATTTTTAAAAAAATATGACATGTTATGTATTTTTATTGAAAAAGACACAAAATAGCTAGTTTGAATTATTTACACATATTAAAAGTATATTTTGTTCATAATTTTTTATTTTTATTATTTGGTATGGCTAGCTTTTTTAAAAAACGCTACAATATATAATATATATTAGGAGAATTAACCAATGCTGTATACTATTATAATGTCATATAATAATTTAAAAATACGTGAAGTTTCACTTATAAAATAAAAGTTCTTTAACTATATATCATGCTTATACATATTTATGTACACCTTTTTGTGGGCCATATCTTAAAGATATTGGTTTATATTTTTGGAGATCTACTTATATGAACAATTCATAATAAAAAAAAAATTATTTCCATAATTAATATATACCGAGGTTTTCATATTTTTTTAATTTTTTCATATTAAAATTTTTTTTTTTAAAAAAGCTAGCAAAAAAAAAAATACAAAAAATATTTTCGACAAAGGATAACGAATATTGTATATTTTGTATTATAAAGATCTTATACATCCAGATAAATTATCTTTTGGACATATATTCATTTTAGCAACTTTTATATTTATTTAAATATTTTACACAAATAAATAATTTGGATATTTACAGAAATATTTCAAAAGCCTACATAACAATAAAATATTTTTAGATTTCCCTTAAATAATATTGTAAAATAGATTCCCAAATAAATGACAATAATTATTAATATTCTAATTCATAAAAATATATTCTCAAAAATAAAGCTTCGATATCGTCATAGCAAGTTAACTACATATATAATAAACACGAAAAAAATAAACTAAAAAAAGTAAATTTTGTAATGCATATATATTTTATTTTTTAATTTATATTATAAATATAATAAGCCTTCTATTATTTATTTTTTCTTTTGATTTACATATTAAATATATATACATATAAACATAATCGTAATAAATAAGGAAAAGTTCACAATAAAAAAAATAAAGTTTACACACGTCATATGTATGTAAAATATTTATATAATATATAAATATTTATAATCATGCGTAATGTTTATTTAATTAAAGAATACTAATACTAATAATATTACAAATCCTAATGAATTGCTTACAATATTAAATATACTTGAACATTTATCCATTTTACAAATTTCAGTATCAATATCTTCTAAGGTCAAATCTTCTGCTTTCTTATTTGAACCTTTTCGTTTTCTAACTCTTATACCAGAACCACATGTTACGTTACATTGAGACCATTCCTCTGTGATACTATCCCTGATCTGTTTAACAAATTCTAGTATTTTTTCCGCGCTTGGGATATAAGAATCGTCATTATTATTATTTTTGTTATTGTTATTACCACCTGGCTGTGGTTGTGGCTGTGGTCGTGGCTGTGGTTGTGGCTGTGGCTGTGGTTGTGGCTGTGGCTGTGGTTGTGGCTGCGGCCGTGGCTGTGGTTGTGGATTGTTATTTCCTTGTGGTGGTGCTGGGTCATTTGGGTTTGGTGGTGGTGGGTCATTTGCGTTTGGTGGTGCTGGGTCATTTGGGTTTGGTGGTGGTGGGTCATTTGCGTTTGGTGGTGCTGGGTCATTTGCGTTTGGTGGTGCTGGGTCATTTGCGTTTGGTGGTGCTGGGTCATTTGCGTTTGGTGGTGCTGGGTCATTTGCGTTTGGTGGTGGTGGGTCATTTGCGTTTGGTGGTGGTGGGTCATTTGGGTTTGGTGGTGGTGGGTCATTTGGGTTTGGTGGTGGTGGGTCATTTGGGTTTGGTGGTGGTGGGTCATTTGGGTTTGGTGGTGGTGGTGGTTGTTTCAATTTATTATTACGCTCTATTTTTTCGTTTTTTTTCTCATTTTTTTTTCCTTCGGGAGCATCGGCAAGTAATCTGTTGACTGTATTTCGATTGTATATTTTTCCATTCTTAGAGTTAAGCACGTGATACAATTTATTATCATTTCCTTCATTGTAACATAGCTCGTTTAAGTTCCTTTGGGCTTGGATGCTTTTATTTTGTCCATATCCTGGAAGTAGAGAATTAACTAATAAAAGTGACGCTACAACTAAAATGGTACACTTCTTCATTTTAAATATATGCGTGTATATATAGATTTTGTTTTTTGTTAATGTTTTTTTTTAACTCCTTTTATAAGGATTGTCTTATGTGAGGGTTATCAAAAAAAATAAACTAAGATATATATTACGATAATTTGTTCACATATATATATTAAACGTTATTTTGGGTTATAAATATATATTTTAAAACGAAAAAAGAAAAAAATATAAATGAAAAAGTACAAAATATTATATATAAAACCAAATATGCTTACATATATACAATTGTAGAAAAAATAAAATAAATAAAATATTATATAAATATGTGTTATATATTTTTTAATTGTATATCAATTATTTTTTATTTAATTTAAAACATATTTTGGAATGAAAATATAACGATTTATAGCTTTATATATATATATAAATATGTTGATATATTGTTAATGCAGAACATATTCCAATAAGCTCATGATATAGAAATAAAAAAAGGTGCATGCAGAATTATATTATATCTTACAACAAGCCCTGATCTTCTCTTTATTGATAAAAAACTGCATGCAAATTATTATATTATTTATATTTTCCATAACGCAACCTTATATTCCTCAATTACAACCAACACATATGCATGTCAATATAAAAATATGCATATAATATTTGGTACCTTTTTTATTTTAATTATAAACAAATAATAAATATATGCATGCATAAACATTACTCAACAATTTTATACTTGTTAATTATTTTTACCCAACTTGAGGGTGAAAAAGAAATATATATGCACACATATATACAGGCTAATATATATAGCCACAGATATATATAATATCACTTATTATAATTATTTTTTATATTTTAAAAAAAGTTTATACATATATATGCATGTTTTCAGCATTTTTTCATTTGTCTATGGTGAAAAATTATTATAATTTTAAAAAAACTCGAATTAAAAAAAATATAATTATTTTTATCTTTTAAGGGCAGCACACTACATGATAGAACAACTCTTATGTGCATATAGCCCCATTTTAGCATTGCACAAAATATAACCATCTTGCATATTTGTCACGTAGGGGAATATACACACAAATATAAATAAATAAATAAATATATATATGCTAAAAATAAGAGCATAATACCTGGACAAAGTAAAAGCGTGCTCATATTTACTAATTTGTGTATATGCATTTCTATACATGTAAAGAATAATTTATGATATAATTATTTAAATAAAAATTATAGTTATTTTTCATTTGGTAAAGTTTGCAAAAACCCAAGTTATTAATCTAGATAAATATATTTTTTTTTATGAACAATCATAATAAATTGGTTTATGAAATTAGCTATTTTTATGCAACATGAGGACACAAAATGCACGATTTGTACCAACGGATATAATATACAATTTATAATATATTGTTTATATTAAAACGGACATTCACATATATATAAATAGAGAAATAAAAAAGAATTGTAAAATTGAGGATGCTTGTAAATGCATTTTATTAAAACAAATATATCAGGGAGTATATGCTAGTATATTCCATATTCCCTTTTATGTATATGCTTGCATAAAATAAGTCTTCAGACATTTAAATATATATGAAACATAATGAAACAATATATACTTTTTATACTATAAAAAACAGTTAAAAATGAGAATAAATATGTACAGATTGAAAGAGGAATTGAAAAGATAATGAAGATTTAAAATTTAGTGGGTCAAAAAAATAAACAAATTTCTCAACAGTTTAATTCTTTTATGAACATATCAAATATTAGTTCCTAAGGTTGGTTTGTCTCTTTTTAATTTACTCACATTTCTTCTTTTTTTTTACAATAATATAAATAATCAAAAAAAATTACAAGTTTAGTAATATTATTTTAATACTAAAAAATATTGATTATAACGAGCATAAACAACGGGGGAAATTCAAGTAAAATATTTATAGATATATTCTTTTTATGTGTTATTTAATACTTGGCTTGCTCCCTAATTTACATACCTCATTCATTATTTTCATATATTACACATTTAAATAATATTTATATATATATATATATATATATATATGTATGGATATAATTTGTTGAGACTATATTTTTATGTTTTATATTGAATTATTTTTCCATTTTATACATACGTATTTTCAATAGTGGTTTATATAATTGTGGTAAATATGAGAATAGGGCAATATATTTTTTCAAATACCTCTAATTCATTTTTTTTTTATTGTTAATTTTGTAAACAAAAAAAAATATATAAATTAATTAAAAATTATTCTAACAATAAGTATTGTTTAATTTTTAAACTTCCCTTAGGGATAGTCTCATTGCATTCCCGATTTTTTTGCGCTTAAGCCGGAAATTTTATTAATATATTTTTTCGCTATTTTATTTTACTTTATTTTATTTATTTTTTTTATGATTTTTTAATTGAATATTCTCCTTACCAATGTTGGCTAAAAGGCAATTTTTTGGAAATAATTCCCATGGAATAGTTTGATTCCATCTCTATAATATTCCCTTTCTCCAACCTCATATGTATATTTAATAATATACATACATATTTTTATAAGGACAATAATAACTAAACTAATATGTATGTGCAAATACTCATAGAAAAGCAACTTAACACATCCTTAAAGAATATCCATACAAAACCATGATAGACTTTGAAAGATATCTACACTTGACGTTGGATAAGGGAAAATATTATTCCGTTTTCGAAAATATTTTAATTTATTACACTTTTAAGAGATATATTAAAACATTTTTCTCTACTCATTCAAATAATTATAACATTGAGATATGTTCTTGTAGCGAATTAAGTTTAAATAATTTAATTTTTTCAAACTTGATAAATTTCGATTTTATTGTAGATTATGAAAACAAACATTTAGTGACATTTTTCTCGCGTATTATATTAGGGGAAAAAACTAAAAAAAATAATAAAACAAATTTTCAAAAATATTGTGAAATAAAAAAAAAAAAAAAAAAAAATAGCTATCTAGCCAAATGGAATGTCAATCTTTTGAAAATACTTCATCATTATTACACGTCGGAAAATAATACTGAAAAGAAACTTGAAAAAAAAACTGATAAACAAATCAATGATTTATTTCATGTATTTGGAACATATATCATAGCATTGTTACATTTCGAAAATAAAATTATCAAAACAAAAGACAAACCGTTATTTTTATTTTTGCTTCTTTTATTGTTTACGAAAAAGTCAGTATGTAAGAAAAAGGGTGGTGAAAAAAAACAAGACAAAAAATACATAATTATAAAAAAAAGTCAAAAACAAAATACCTCATTTTCTGATGGAGAGATTTTTTATGAATATATTAATAATGGATATTTTCAAAACATAAAATATAGTTCTATAAATAAGTTAGTAGACAATCATTTACATCATGTATATATATTTGATGAACAATATAACACAAATGTTGTTGAAAACGAAAATAAAAATGGAAAAGAACAAATAGGACATGATCATGTGTGTGGAGAAAAAAAAAAAAAAAAAAAAAAAAAAATTATTGTTTTATGTAAAAAGTCTTTATTATTTTTAAGTAAAATATGCTTAGATTATTTAAAAAGAATAAATTATAAAATATATGAAAAACCTCATTTAGTATTTACAAAAGCGAATAATGTCCCTTTAAGTTTTATCAGAACAAAAAAGAATTCCTTATTTAGTAACTATATTCCATTAATAAGTTACATAAAAAATATAAAAAAATCAAATATAATATTTAACATTTTATTGATAAAAACATTTCATAAGTGCAAATTTATTAAGACAATTTCAAGAAAAATTATTGATTGCCCTACATTTTTTAAAAAATATTTAACCCTCTTTTATTTTAAGTTTGTTTGTCGTAATTATGAGCAAATGCGTATAATGAATATACCTATTCTTTCGCAATATTTTCAAATATTAAAATCAATAAATAAATATAAAAATATAAAATCTTTGTCTTTTCAAATGTGCAGTGAATACTCTGAAACAAACTTTTATAGATTGTTGTATAAAAGGGAATGCAAATGTAAAATAAAAGATATAAATAAATATGCTAGCAATAATACTAAAGACAAAAATGAAAAATATATTATCTTTACAATAACATGTGCATATATATGCCTTATACTCAATAACAATTATTATAACTTATACTTTTTATTTATTATAATTCTTTTAAAAAGTGGGGATTCGAAACTTCATGATAAAATAAATTATTTTGTAAATCAATTGATAGAAATCGATCCCAGTAATCAATATTTATGGAATGTGAAAAATATGCTTTTTTATATATACATACAAAAATGTATAAAGAAGTATATATATCTTACTTACATGTATGAAGGGAAACGTGAGGATATGAACATTTTCTTACCTCAATATTTTATATGCACAAATAATGTAAAAAAAGAGATTAAGAAAGGCATTGTGAAAAATTATTCTGAAATTGAAAGTTTTCAAAACGATTCGTTTGGCAACATTAATAATTACCGAAGAATACAAAAAGGAATATGGAAAAAACAAAAAACATACTTAAAAGGACAGCGAATTATTAAGCCATTGCTATTCTATAAACACTCTTCTCACAACCGTAAACATATAATTGAAAAAAAGTGTAAACATAAAAAGAACGAAAAAAATACACTTACTTATTTTAATAAAAAAAATTTTAAATATATAAAGAAAAATTTAAATTTGTTTTTTAAAATTTTGGAGAAAAAAACATATAATTATATGGCAGCTTCACACATTTTTATTTTTTACAACAGCTTTTATTTTTTTCCCTCTGAGGAAACTATGTTTTTAAAAAATAAAATAATCCCCAAAAATTATAAAAATATTTTGTGCAAAAATATTTATTATTATGCAATTCATAATTCCTATCTTTTATTTTGCATAAAAAATTTATATCAAGATATTATTGCTTATTTAAGAAATTATTTTGTTGTAATAATACGAAAAAATATCTTCGTATACAATTGTAGCTTCCCTATTGTTCAGAAAGGATGTTTGTATTGCAAAAAAAAAATAAGTAACCATATAAATGGTTATAAAAATTGTACAAATTATACAAATACTGAAAGTATTAGTTATCAAGACACAAAAATAAAAAAAAAATTCAAATCCTACGATACTTATTTGTTATCATTTTATCCCAGCGTTGATAAAAAAGACAACCCACTCATTCAAAGCTATAATATTGCTGACCTTTTTTATTTTTCTTTTTGTATTAATTGTAGAAATAAATTTTCTCACAAAACTGAAAAATTAAAAAATGCCCTTTTATTTAAGAATGATCAAAGAGAAAATACACACAAGTGTGCAAATAAAAGTCCAGAATATATACATGTAAAAAATATTTATTTAGACTTTTATTTAATCAAAAATGACAACAATATAAGCAAAAATATCATTATTTCAACATCCCTTTTTTTGTTTAAAAAAATAAGCTTGTTTTTAAAAAATTACGAAAAATTCTCAAAAAATATTATTCAACTATTAAGTGCTTATTATGGGGAATTGTGGTATTTACATTTTTATGCTACCGGATTAAGAAGTGTTTTATATTGTATGCGCAATTGCAATTTGGTATTTCTTGAGTTATTTTATAATTTAATTTTGCCACTATTATTTTGGGAAAAAAAAAAAAATTACACAAATATAAATGAAGAACCACACATATATTGTTCTTATCACCAAGCCAAAAATGAGATAAAAAAAAATAAAAATTCAGATAAAATAATTTTCAATTTTTTTTTCAAATTAGACATTCATTATATTAATCAACTAAAGTTTTTCAAAAAATGTTACACAAATTTTAGGGCAAAATTTGAAGGTAAAAAAAGACAAAATAAAAGACATACTATTATAAAACAAATCAATAAAGTATTTAAATTTTATTTAAGTGGCGACAAGCCATTTTATTTTTACCAAGGAAAAAAAAAAAAAAAAAAAAAAAAAAAATGGATAACTATCAATTTCTACATTTTGTCCATTGATATATATAATTTACACACAGACATTAGTACAACAATTTTAAATGCTCATAAAAAACTGGGGGAAAAAAAAAGTAGGCAAAAAAAAGATGAACAAACAAAAGTGAGCAAAAAAAAATTTAGACAAAACATAACTAGCCAAACAAAAGGTTATTATTCAATATTTTTTAAATCTATAATCAATTTAATTTATGAGCATTCATTATATATATATAGAATGTTTAAAAAATATGGTATTGCTGAAAAGAGTATATCGTTTTACAATAGCAATGAAAGAAATAATGATAAATTATTTACACAAAATATTATAAATAATAAAAGTTTCAATAATATAAATAATTGTAGTATTGGGAAATATAATAACATAATAAAATGTGTGAAAAAAAACATTTTCGAAAATAATCACTTTAGTTATACAACTCGAAATAGCATACTAAATAATTTGGTTATTACACATATCGAAACAAATAATTATCAATATTATTTTAAAAATTTGTTTCCTTTTTTTTATAAAATTTATAGAGATATATATATATTTTTTAAAATTATGAAAAAAAACAATTTCACTTTATTTTATGTCTTAAAAAATTATTCCTTTTTATCCAAAAAAATTATAAAAAAAAAAATATTTTTTTTAAAATTTCTGTTTTCACATTATTTTATTTTATTCTTATGTGAACATAAATATGTTTTTTATTTGTTAAAAAAAACATACAAAATGTTAAAATATGTCTTTTTAAAAAAATAAAATTATCTATATATTTTCTTTTTGTATATAATTTATTTTCTTCATGTAATTCTACATTATTCCGCTGAAAATTCACTCATATATATATATTATATTTTGTTTATTATTTTGCATGATTCTGTTTCAGTTTTATTTTTAATTTGTGGGTGTAACAAAAGCTGTTTGACATACATGATTAAAACAAAAAAAACTAAGTTGTAAAGTTAATTAAAAAATTTTGTATTTCATAAGACAAAGTGTTGAATAAAAATTGCCTTTACGAAATACTAATTAAATGTATAAACTAATGAAAAAATAAAATAAATTACAAATAGCTTATTCTTAACAAAAAAATGAAAGTAAAAAATAGAATTGTTTCTATAGAATCTGCAGCTTGTTCGCGATGTTGTATTCAGGTCGCTATCGATATTTGTTTTATAGCTTATTCATTTTTTTTTCATAATTTTTGGAGATTAGTCAAAGGTTGTCTTTGTTTTCCTGCTTATATCCATATATTGCACATGCACATTTTCTATGTTTCATATAATCGTTGATTATATACTGAATACGGCTATTTAATAAATCATACAAATTCATATATCGTGTTTGGAGTTTTTTTCGAACTTTGAATTCCTTTTCTAGTAATAGCTTAATTTTACAGTTACTATTTTTTATTTGCTTTTTTATAGTCTCTAAACTATTCCTATAGTTTATTATTTCTCTTTCATATATATTATTTTCATTAAAGTTCATAATATATTTCATATTATTTTCTTTCATTTTTTCTTCGTTTTCTAACATTGATAATTTTTCTTCCAATGTGATTCTGATCCCATGTTTTTCACTTATTTCTATTTTTAATAGCTTTAATTCTTCAATTATTTTTTTTATTTTTTCTCGATAATTTTTTTCATTAATATCTTCATACTCTTCATTATTTATTTCCTCATTCAAAAAGGTTAAAGGGAAGTTATCAAAAAATATTTGTTCACTCATTCTGTGTATTAATAAAATTATCCATTTTCATCACTCAAGGAAACAAATATGAAAAAGAAAAATGTCGATATATCAATAATAGCTCCTTTTCCTTGTCTATATGTTCACATATCCATATATCAAAACTTCTATTGAAGCATTCATAAATACAATGTAATTTTTGCTAAAAATATTCACGTTTTTAGTATATCTTAATTGGATTGTTTGAAAAAATAAATAAGCTAAAGGATGCAATAAATTTACCCATATAGATTTTCAAATAATCGTTTATTCAGAAATATACTTTCCAATTTGAATTTTTTCACAAAAATAATAACCCCATATTATTTATGTTATTTTTAAATAATGCTTATGATATATAAACTTGTTTATTCATCAAATTCAAACATATTTATTCGTTAATTACAACGATTGATACCTTATGTTTTATTAGAAAAATATAATTATTAAATATTCCAAAAATATGAAAATTTTATTTTATTTTTTTTACAAAAAATTAATGCTTAGAAAAAAATATAAAAATTATGTGGTATATAAATATGATAATTATTCTCTCCGATTTGCAGTGAAAACAAAATAAAAAGAGAAGAGGGAAAATAATGCGTATTGTTTCAATTTCAAAAAATTATTTTCTACATTTTTTTAAATATTAAATAAGAATAAAAATATATTTATATAAATTATATATTCATTTATTCTTTCATTAATTGGTTTTTTATACGCAAAAAATTGAACAAGTTTATACCACAAATAACATATAAGAAATGTATCGTTCATATTTAGATACTTTTGTTTAATGATTATCCTTTGCCCCCGAATATTTACAAATATAGATTTTTTTTTATTATAAACAAGAATAATGTAAAAATTTATACATAATAAAAGTTTACATTTTTGTGCTTTATACTTTCCCCTACCAAGCTTCATATTGGCGCACTAACCATATGATAGCATGCCGTATATTTATTTTTCAGTCTTTGAACAAGGAAGACATATTATATATACATATTTTTTTTTCCTTAAAAACAGAAAGGTTTATATAAATATTTATATTTATTAATTAATTCAATTATTTTTGACGAGATGTTTTACAATATAAGACACATTTAAGAAAATATTATGCTTATTACATGCATACTACTTATATATAACAATACCTTTGCCAAGCAAATTCAGTGTATATTTTTAAAATAAAACAAATTAATAAAAAACTAAACAATTTTTACTAAAACATCGAAAAAAATACAGATGAAAATGCATATATATACACCTAATGTTGTGTGCAGTTGTAATAAATTGCGTAACATATTTATCTCACTAAAATGTTTTTTTCCCCGACTATAAAATTATCAAAATGCTTTACATTTATTGTCAAATCATTATTTTTTGAAACATCTTTAATAACTTGTGATACTTTTCGCTTCGTATCATCGAGCATATATTCCTATAAAAAATGAATAGCAAAAAAAAAAATGATTTGATCGAAATTAATAAATAAAAAATATACACACACAATAGCTAGTCAACGAAAAAAAAAAAATTCCAGCTAGCTAATAATTTTATTATTTTTTGGGGGGACTAATTAAACTTACCTGCTCGAGCAATACTACAGTGTTGTAAAATTTTCTCATTTTGCCATTGATCATATTTGTAATAATATTTTCAGGTTTATTTAAATCTTTTAACGAATCTCGAATAATATCCATTTCTTTTTTTACAACATTTTTATTTACTTTATCAATCGAGACACTAACAGGCTTTGCTGATATTATATGCATACATAAATCATTTGCAAAGTTAATTATATTTTTTTCTTTTGTTTTTAAGTTTTCATTTAAATTGTCTATTTCTATAACTAGCATGACGCCAGATAGTCCAACATTATTTCCATCAACTATATTATGAATATAAAAATGTAAAAATTCGTTTTCATTTTGTTTGACATATTTTGAAAATCGTCCAATCTTTATATCTTCACGAAATATATTTCTCAAATAATTTAATTCTTCAGAAACAGTTCCATTAATTTCACCATCAAAATTTGTATATGGCGATTGCATGATCTTATCAATAGCGACTAAAGATGTATCATAATTTTCTACTGAATCATTTGTATCAACATTTGATGGAATAATCTCATTATGTAAACAAAGTTTTGATATATTTTTAAGGAAAGTAACAAATTTGTTATTTCGAGCTACAAAATCCGAATCTGTTAACAATTCAATTAAAACAATTTTATCATCCATAATTTCTGAACATATCAATCCTTCTTTTTGTGTTTTAACACTTGTAGATATAAAGGTCCCATTTTTTGTATTTTTTCTAACAAGTTCTATAGCCTTATCAACATCGTTATTACACTCTTTTAATGCATTATTGCACACTTGGATACTTGCATTAGTAACCTCTCTGATATATTTTAATCGTTTTAGGTTTTCATTCGAAGAATATAACCGATTTCTTTTATGAATATTTTTATTTTTTATTTGTTTAATACCCGTTATTAAGTTTAAGCTGCTCGTTCTCTTATAGCATATTATATGTAAAGAACACGTCAAAACAAAAACAAAAAAAAATTCAAAAAATAGGGAATATCTCATTTCATCAGTTTACTCAACGTTTTGTGGGGTATTAATCAAAGCATCAAAATTCAAAAAACGAGAAAATAAATAAATATATACAAAAAGCACAAACTTTTTTATTCCCCCTAGTTATATGATCAACCCATATCCATTCACAAACCCACCTTTCCTAAGCCACAACTATATATGCTATCTTTGTATATATTCTGAATATTTTTTTAATAACATACTACCCTTTTCTTAAACTATACCTCAGTACAATTAATTTGTTTTCCTAGCAAAATATTTAAATTTCCATTATACAAAAAAAGTATTAAAATAAAAATTTGATAAAATGGAAAAAATATTATTAAAGGAATTGTGCTAGTACCATTTTAAAAATAAATTTTATTTGCAGTTTTTTAATATTTAAGCGCAAAATGCGCAACTAAAAAATATTATAAATAAAAAAATAAACAAATATATGAGTTCACAGTGTGATTAAGCAAACGGAAAACACACGTACATATCAAACCCATTGTTAATATTTAAACATGTATATAAATATATGTACATATTTATTAGTGTATGGATATATTCAATCAATCATGTATATATTATGTACGTGTTCATTCACAAAATTGAATCCACAAAAATCTTTTAATTTATTATTACAAAAAAAATGTATACATATTTATATAAATATGTATCAATGTTTATTTAAAGAATATTATTGTGAGGGTATGCACTATTCAGAAAAATATATCATCAAAATATAAAGCTATATATATTGTGTATGAGGGAAACATACCCAGAAACTTTATTTCGTTCATAACTTTTCAATTTCACCCCTCCTGTTCAACATTATAATTAAATATGTTGAACTAATCCTCTATCAAACGACACTATATCAATGATCTGATATATGTCAACCAATCTTCATCAACTTTATATTCATTTAATCTATGAATACCAAAAGTACCCGAATTGACAGCGTCTTCTAACTCTTTATTATTACTGTGAATTATATCATTTTTTTGTTTCCCTTCTAATAATATACCAGATGATTTATCCATATTAAAATCGATAAAGGAATTCAATTCAGTATAGTCTTCATTATAGTCTTCAATATAACTTTCTTGTTTTTTATTATATGGTGGATTTATTTGATATTCTTCTTCTATTTCATTTTGTTTAAAATTTGATTCGATAGGGTTATCACGTTTTTTCGCATTTTTATCATTGTCTTTTAATTTAATTGATAAATAGTTTTTTTCTATAATTGGTAAGTAAGGTTTTATATTTTTTTTCATTTCTTCAATTTCATTTAATATATTTGAATTAATTTTTATAACATGACTATTTAAAATATTATTTTTTTTTATGTAAATACCAGTCCCTTGATATTTATTATATAATTGATGTATAACTGATTTTTCATATTTTAACAAATTCATAAAATTTTGAAACCATAAATAAATAGATGAAATCTGTTTATTTATTACATCTTGAGGTTTCCCTTTAACAAATATATTTTTATAAATATATATACTACATTCATATATTGTTTTATTTAATTTTTCAAAACTATCAATCAATTTGTTAATATCATTTTCCTTCATATATATAAGTGTGTTCTTAACCATTCGCATGCTGCTTCCTTCATCTTTATAACCAATGTTACACATTTGGTTATATACAATCCTTATATTGGTAACTCTTCCTTTTTCATTCGAATTTAGAATAGTATTATCATTACTACTATTGTTATTATTATTGTTGTTATACTGACTCAGACATATTCTTTTCACATTTTCTTTTCTTTTATATTCCCCACTACCTTTTATTATTTCCTTTTCGTTTTGAATCCTGCATAAATCTGTTTTATAATTTTCTGTACCATCTTTATCCATTATATTATTCATACTAAAATCATGTTTTTCATATTTCTCTAAAGTCTCAGATTTAGAATTGTCTCTGATTGGTTCCACAGTTGATGTAGATGGTATTTGTTTCATTTTACAATAATTATTATTTTTCTCAAATTCTACATCCATACAAGGTGATATATAATTTTCATTTTTCAATGTTAGCTGTTTATGGTGCCACTGTTCTGTAACTGATAAATTATCACATTTAACTTGAAGATTATATATCTGCATTTCTTTTGATATTATAGATGTATTTCGTCTGTTTTGATATGGTATGTTTAAAAAGAAATTTGGATTTTCATTTTCATCTAATAGAGAAATAAAAAAAAATTTACACACTGATATTTTATTTGTTGTAACTATTTTATTCAACTTCATATTCATTAACTGCTCCAACATTAATGTGTGTAATTTATTACATAACAATCTATTTATTTTAATTTTAAAATGAATATTTTTATCACTATATATATTATTTAATCGCCCTATTTTTGATATCAATGCCCCGAGATAATTACTATTATTAAAACTTAAATATGTTTTTAAAACTTCGAAAAATATTATTTGAAAAGTATTTAACGTACAAGCAGATGAATAAAACTTATATCCATTACTTATCAATTCTTTTTTTTTTTTTATTGAATTATTTTCATATATATAAAAATACCTCTTAATTTCAATATTCAATGGATTTACCAAGTTTACATTATAGCTATTTATTAAATAGCTATCATCTATATGTATATATTTTTTTTTTTCTAAAAATTTTTCAATCAATAAATTTAAATAAAAATTTATTATCATATTTGTATTTCCATTTTTCTTTAATGTGCTCATCAAAGCTAATAATGATATAATTGACATGTTTATGCTTTCTTTATTTTCTTCTATATTTAAATTTATTCCACTATTAAAATTGGAATTTTTTATTTTTTGCTTATTTTTTAATATACTTTTATTTATATATATTTTTTCCTTTTTTTTTATTTCATCTTTTTTTAACAATCCTAAATCTAACACTTCTTTTTTTGTCATTACCAAACTCCCAAATGCTACAAATGGTTTGTATATTATATGTTTTTTCTTTTTATTTTTATTCAATTTACAGTTACATGTGTAATTACATCCTTGATAATTTTTACAATCTTTCTTATCTCTTTCCCGTGTCTCTTTTCCTTCATTTTCTTTATTTCTTTTCCTTTCCATATTTCCTCTAAGTTTATTTCCTTCAAAACTTATTTCTTCCTCCTCACTTTGCCCATTAAGTTTGCTCAACTCATCTGTTAAATCGTTTTCCAAGTCATCATCTTCTTCCTCTTCTTCATCTTCTTCATCTTCATCATCTTCATTGGCTTCTCCTAAATGTTTTACATCGTCAACAAAATTCCAATTGAAAAAAAAATTTTCTGAATAATTTTTATACATATTATATGACTTATTTCGCAGAAAATCATTATTTTTATTATTTTTTTTAATTTGCTTTTCTTCTTCTCTTATTATTTGATTTTTTTTTTTTTTTTTCAACTGAGAAATATAAGAGCTAACTAAAAGGGATTCGTCAATAATAATTATTTCGCTAGTCAACTTGCTTAGATGAATATTTGATAAAAAAAGGGACATTAAACGAAAACATAATAATCTAAATACTCTTTGAATGAAAAAAAAAAGAAATTTTTTTTTTAAATAAAATAAGCCATAGCCAAAAGATAAGTATTTCAAAATTAACATAATTAGCAAACTTCTATAAATGTATATTTTTTCATCAAAATATTCTTGAACAAGAAAAAAGTCAGATTTTATTTCTTTATATAGAAGTTTAACAATTAAGTTTAGATACATTCCTTTTCCTTTTTCTTTGTAAATTAAATATTTTTGAGTTATTTCATTTGGGTAAATTGGGGTTGTTCCTTCATTTCTGTCTACTATCATTCTATTCAGTTCATTATCAAATTGACTATGTTTATTTTTTCTATTCACAACATTCTGATAGTTTATCTTTGTTCCTGTAATGCCTTCATTGCAAAGACATGTTTTCATAAAAAGATATTTTGATTCTCCATTTTTGTCATATTTTTTTATTTCAGCATCGTGTATTTTAAAAATTTCTTCATTTTTATTAAAATCTATACATATACTAAGATTAACTGGGAAAATCTCATTTTTTACGTCAAAAGACTTTTTTTTTACATCATCATTTATAATTATTACACCATTTAACAACTTAACTAATGAAAGGAAAACTAATGGATATATATCTATAATAATATTGGTGTATTTATTTCTTCGTCTCTTTAAATTGATGTTTTTTTTTTTTTTATTATTATATTCTATATTATTTTTATTCCATTTCATTATATTATTCATTTCATGTAAATATTTTTCGTATATTATTTCTCGTTGATCTCGTTCAACCATATCAATATTACAATTTATTATATCATTTTTATTTTCTCCTTCTGAAATACCTTGTTTTCTTTTTTTCCTTCTACGTTTTTTTTTATTAAACTCAATTTTATTTTCAACATTTTCCTTAAAAATTTTTCCGTTTATTTTTAAAAGTATATTTCCTATTTCTATATTGCCATATCCTGACTTGTATTTATACAATTCGTGTAAAATATGATAAGCCAAATCTTCTTTGAAAAAATATAAATTATCAATTTTGTTATGTTTATTAATTATTACATTACTAAGCTCCTGTTCTATATAGCTTTTATTATTATTATTATTTTTTTTTTTTTTCAAAATTCCTGTACAAATCATATTTTTTTTTTTTTTTTTATCGATTGAAAAATAAGAAACTAAAACATGTTCACACACAATTAAATCATATTTGTACATAATCATCATTATTTCCTCAAGATTTAATTCTCTATTTTCTATTTCTTTCCAATTTTTATTCAAATCATTAATAGCTTCATGTTTTTTACCAAGTTTTTCAGTCTTTGGCTCACCATTCTCTAAATAGCTATCTTTCCAATTTTTTTTTTTTATCATTTCATATTTTTTTTCTGTATCGCTATCTATTTTTACATTTTCTACACACACATAATTTTCATCATATATTTCACAATTATCCAGCTTAAAATATTTAGTCCGATTTGTAAACAAGTCATACATATTCCAATTGTCAAATGGGGAAGATATAATATGGTAACAACTGTCATCAATGTAATTATAAGACATTATTGGGTCGATTAAAATTTTTCCATTATTTATCATCATGTATATATATTTGTTTTCTTCACTAAATGATTTATTATTGTTATTGTTTTGCTCATTTTTGGTATAAGTGATTTCCTTTATATTTGCGTCATCATTTTTTATTTCATGTTTAGATTTCTCTTTCTTTTTTAGGGTGTATGAAAATTTAGTGAAATGCATAAAATACATTTTAAAATTTTTAAAAATTAAAGAAAAAAATATTAAATATGACAAAAACATACATTTGCATGGTTTTGTGTACAATCGCTTATCAAAATAGTTTATTTGGTTGGTTACTTCATTTTTTATCTTTTCATTTTTGCTTCCTTTGGTGCACTGAGAAAAATAAAAAGAATATATGTCCGCTAAACTTATCTCGACATCTTTCAAATTAATGCAATTGTAATACTTGCTGTCTATACTACACCCATTTCGTGTCATAATTTCACCTCTCTTCAAAAAATAATTCAAAAAGTAAATGTTTTGTAAATATAACCGAGTTGTATCAAGTCGAATTAATATGCTTATAATGATTTCACTTAATTCGTAATCGTTTGAAAATGTGTAACATAGAAAAGATGCTAATTCTTCCTTTTTTATTTGATGTATAAAACTTAAAAATAATAAATCGAATACTATACTAAATATATTACTTCTCTTAAAAGTTTTCAAGCATTTAGACAATATATAAAAAGTGCTATTCACAAAACTTTTATTCATAAAATAATAGCCTTTTTTATTTTTTTTAGAAAAATTTGAAAGTAGAGATGATTTTTTTTTTTTTAAAAGACATGAATTATTATTTTCATCACACTGTTCCAAATATTCTGTATCGTCATCTTTTGTAAGTGTACTATGAGATGCAATATCACTATTTTTATCATAATTATCACCAAAATTTTTAAATTGATCATCTGTTTTCAACATAAAATCATAGTTTATTTTGCTATCTTTTGGATTGATAAAACAATTTTGTTGAGCAAGACATATTCTTGTATTATCTACTAAAGGATTTTCCAAAAAATAATCATCTAATCCTGTCCCATTATTCTTTAAATTAACAATTTTAAACACATTTCGTAACCAAATATTTTTATATTTTTTAATCAAATTTATAGAATAAAATTTGATATACTTAAATGTAATATCTGTATAACCCTTAAATTGCAAAAATAAATTTTTATAAATATTTTGTATTTTCTCATTTTGAAAATATAAGGATATATTTTCATTAAAATTAAAAGAAATTTGTTCAATCAACAATCCAATAAATATATAAATAAAAGAATAATTTTCATTTGTAAATTTATCATAAGAATTATAGAGATTTTTCTGAGAATAATTTATATCATTTTTTTTTTTTTTTTTTTTTTTTAATATTTTTTCATCTTTTTTTAAATCTGCTTCTTCACATTTTTTTCGTCTCCCCCTTTTATTTCTCTTACTTAATTGTTTCAAATATTTTTTTGCATGATTTAAAGATCTAATAATTTTTTTATAAAAATATCGACTCTTTACTTTTAATTTTGAAAAGTTATAAGTTACTTTTAAATTTATTATATTTGGAAATATATGCCTAATTATATTCACATATATACAATAGTTACTATTAGCCATATATAGTATATAAAGAATGATTAAATCTTGTCTAGGAGAAAATATTTTTTCAGTTCCTTGAATTTTGGAATTACTATTTTGTATATTTTGAGATTTTCTTTTATTTCTTATAACGTTCATACTTACATTATATAATTTGTTAGTCTTTTCTTTGTTCATATTATCTATTCCATCATCAATAAAACTAAACTGAATTTTTTTGTTAGCATTTGTATTGGGGGTATTTTTCATATTATCATTTTCTTGTTTTAATTTTGAAATAAATAAGTTAGTGTTTTTGAGCATTCGCTCATATAATTTAACAAATTTTCTAAGTTGGTTTGATAAGCATATTATCTTTGAAAAAAAGTGTAAATACAATGCACAGACATATGGATAGTTTAATCCTGTATATAATGATTTTCCATTATTTTTATGAAGGACTATATTTATTACAAATAATATAGAGTAATTTAAAAATTTTTTATTTGATAAAAAACCAGTCATTATATTTATCAATATATTTATGTCTTCTAAATATGATGTATTCTTCAATTTGATTTTATATAAATGTAATATAAACCAATTAAAAAAAAATATATTAATTCTAAAAATAAAATAATCATGAAAAATAAATATTTTGCTTATAAAAAAAAATAATGTTTTCATTTCAATATCATTACATTTCTTGTTTAATTCCCATAAGCATGGGGATAACTTTTTCATGGTGTTATATAAATATACTTTGTTAAAATCTAAATATTTTGATTTTTTATAAAACAAATAAGAAAACAAAATTATACATTCATAAATATTTATTCCTTTATAAAGAAATATTAATTTTAATTTATTTAATATTAATTCTTTATTTATATATTTTAAATTTTTTAAATTTGTATAAATATAATTATCATCTTTTACTAAACAACAATTATTGTCTACCTCATTTTCTAAATAATTTTTATAACATCTTATAGTATCAATTACATTTTTGCAAAATATATTTGAAACATCTTCACACTGATTATCATTTAATATTTCAGTATTATCATATATTATGTTTTCTTCTATCATTTTTTTTATGCTGCAAACGCGAAGAAAAATATTATTTATATTAACAAATTTTTCATCAATTTTATTTTCAATTTTATTAATACTCTTATTACTATCTACATATTTTTTCACTTTCTCGTTTATACGATTAGTGATTTCCCTATTTTCATTTTTGCCTATATATACATTATTACTAGTATTCATACCAGAATCGTCATTTTGACATTCATTTGTTTGACTATTGCATATTTCGACATTTTCATCCATATTAGATGTATTGTCATTATGACTTGAGCTATCCGTTCTCGTTATATCTCCTGAAGAATATTCTGACAAATATACAGAACTATAAAATGAGTCTGAATCCATAGATGTATCTACTTTACTTTCTCCATTTGATGATTCATCACACCTTAGATGCTGACTAAAATTTTTAATATTTCGATTTGTTTTATCATTATATTCATTTTCAAAATTGTTATCATTTTGTTTAAATTTATTACCTTCATTTTTATTTTCATTTATTCCTTCCCCTTCATTATTATCAATTTTATATTTTTCTTTTTTTTCAAATAATAAATTTTCTTTCTTTATTTTATTATAATTCTGTAAATTCATTTCCTTTCGTTTTTTTCCCTTAACATTTGCTGCCACATCTTTTTCCCCATTTTCCGCCGCATTTTTTGCTACATTTTCAATATTACTCCTATTTTTTAATGAATCGTCATCATCACTATTATTAGTCTTTTCTTTTTTTACATGATTAATTTTGTTGTTATATATATTTTGTTCTTCATCATTTTCTGTCAATTCTTCATCTGTTACAGAAAACTCACTTTTATCTTCTTTTTCATTTCCCAATTTTATTTCATTTTCTATAACATTACTATTACATTCTGATGATTCAATCTCACTATCATTAATATCTGTTTCTGAATCTATACTTTCTAAATTTGTGTTCAAACTATTTTCATGAGGTTCATTTTCTTCATATTCCCTCGAATAACTTCTAACATTTTCTGTTACAGAATTTCTATTCCATTTTTCATTTAGAAAATCTATAACAGTTGGCCTTTTTTTCTTAATTTCGATCATTTTATTTTTTTTATTATGAAAATTATTATTTAACGATTCATTTTCATTTCTCTTTCGTTTTCTTTCATTTTCATTAAGTCCATTAGTAAAAAAAGACGAATCAGAAGAAAAAGAAGAATTAGATGAAATTGACACATTTGATGATATACATGAATTTTGATCATTTGTATTTTTTTTTTTTTTTGAATAATTTATATAACTTTTTCTATTAATATTTCCAGAATCGCCATTTTCTTCTCCATCTTCTTTTTCAAAACTGTTTCTATAACTTTCTTTGTTTGTTGATTCTCTTTTTTTACGACTTTTTGAATTATGATATATTTTCATTTCATTATGATTATTATTAATATTTGATTCATTTTCTTTTTCATTGAATATTGAAGACTTTTGAGATAACTCATTTGGTAGTATATTATTTCTACTTGGTCTTCCCCTTCGATTATGTTTTTTTAATTTCGTATTATTTTTACAATCATTATTTATATTCATAGAAAAATTGTTTACATTTTTTAAATTATCTCTTTTATTTTCAGAAATAAAATTATTATTATTATTATCATTAGCACGGCCTATATAATTGCTACTTCTTTTGTTTAACATTTTTTGTTTATTTAAATTGTTGTATTTATTAATAATATTGGAATTATTCTTTATAATATTCCTTTGATCATCATTTTCATATTCTTGGTTTATATAATAATTTATAAAATTTTCATGATCATTCAAACCACTAATATTTCCACAATTTAATGGATTGATATTTGTTACATTTCCCATTTTATATATATTAGGTTTTTCATATTCACTATTATTATAAATATTTTCCATCAAATTTTTATTATATATATTTTGTATATCCTCTTGGTTATTTCCAATATTATATTCTTTATATATATTATTATATCTTGGGTCAGTAGTTAAGTTAGTTCCTTTATATGTGTTGTTATTTACTATATTACATGTATATAAATTTTTTGTTAAATTATTATTTTGTTTTGTTTTATTTTCAAATGTCATTATATTCATATTTCCTTCTGGATATGTTCTAACTAAATTAGGAAATATATTTTCTTTTACATTTCTAATATATTTCATATTAATGTCTATTGTTGGGTCAGTTATACATATTCTTGATTTATTTTTATTTATTTCATGGCCACTTCCTATTTTGATCACTCCATTTGGATTATTTCCAAGAACATGTGTGTTTTTGTTAATATGGTTATTATTTATGGAATTTGTTATATTTCGATTATTAGTATTATTATTAGTATTTATGTTTGAATTTATTATATTATTTTGAGGAAAATTGAGAGAGGAGCTATTAATAACGCTCCCTCTTTTTCCATTCATAATCTTCTTTTGATTATTATCAGACATATTATTTAATAAGCAAGTATTTATATTTGAATGATATAATGAATTGTCAAGAAATCGATTATTTTGTCCTTCTTTTATATAATTATTAAAATTACAATTATTATTTAAGGCATCATAATTAATTTTGGTATATATATCAGTTCCAACTTGATTAATATTATTATTTAATTTATTCTTCAAATTATTATTTAAAATATTAGGATATAAATAAATATCATTAGTATTTATTTTATTATTACCCATAGAATGAACACTCAGATTCGATCTTATGTTTTCCACTCCTTGATTTATACGCGGAATAGAAGGTTGGCTTACACTTCGATTTAATGTGTTATTCAAATTCAGTGCTATGTTTTGATCATAAGTTTGGAAAAAACTATGATCAATGTTTTCACTAATATTCGGTTTTAAATGGCTTGCAAAATATTCATTTGCAATAATCGGAATTATACTCCCATTTTTTATTCCATCATTTAATGGGCCATAATTCTTTAATGTATTGCCTATGTTTGCATTTAAGTAGGTACCTATATTATGAAAAAAAAATTTTTTTTTTTTTTTTAATCGCCATATGGAATAGTAATACTACACACGTTATGTTAGTATGGCTGTTCGTTATGCATTATTTTTTCGTTATTTTTTCGTTATTTTTTCGTTATTTTTTTCGTTATTTTTTCACTTTTTTTCCCTTGCATTTACTTGCGTTACCGGGGCAAATTGTACACTTCAAAGAGGAAGCATCATATGGCTTGCTGTAATTATTTTTACTGTGTGCATTTTTTATATCATCATTGAAAAGATTTATTTCAGAAGGATTTTTATTAAAACATGTACATTGCATACATAATTTGTTTTTATAATTGGAAGGAATATTATTGGAACGATATGTATTAAATACGTTATTCCCATAATTTAAATTATTTTCATTTGTGTTATTTTTTGGGTATATAAAATTATTCGTTAATATATGATTCCCATTTGCTTGGCTATATTCCAGTTCATTAATTGAGGAATCAAACATATGGTTGATAATACTATTAGAATTGCTATTATTATGGATGTTAGAATACCTTTTGCTATATTCGTAAGCTAAATCCCTAGTATTACTACCAAACATGTCTGATGTATATAAATTATTTGCATGATTTATATCATTACATAATTTTGTGTTAATTAAAAAGCTTTTTTCTATCCCATTGTTAATATTTCCATGATAGTTACATATATTTTCATTCATTTTTTTTAAACAAATTCTAAACAAATACAAAATAAAATAAGTTAATACTTTTTCGGTTATTTCATTATTCTTAATACATAAATACGCGATATTTTTTATTTAAAAAAAAATTATAATCATCAAGATTGTTAATTATATTGTAAAATTAAAACAAAATATATATAATAAAAAAACAGTTAAAAATGAATAACATAATATCCATATATTCCGCTAAAATGTTGCAAATCTTCATTTCCTAAAATTTGCTCTCTATTATTACCTTCATAGAGCTTGTATTTTTTTCATTACAAAAACAATCTATTTTTTGTATCATTTTAAATTTTCAAATATTTTAAAATTACATTCACAGATTTGTGCCTTTTTTCTTTTTCTGTTTTAAACTTGGGAAGATAAACTCATAATAATTACAAGCCGAAAAAAAAAACATGTGTCTACACTTATCATATACATATAATTATACACATACATAATGTGTGCATTATTGGTTTATGTTTAGTTATTCCTTTTAAGTAAAATATTTAAATAATAACATCATTTTGTGAAATTAAATTGATATAAAATATACTAAACGCAATACATTTTAAATTGGATCTATTAATATATATCGAAAGCTTAGAATATATACATATTAAAAGGCCGGAAAAGAAGAGAAATAGTGGGATTAAAAATTAATGATAAGACATATAGATATATTATTATTCTTTTCGCGAAAAATAATATATAAATTAAGGTAAATAAAAGCTTTATAATCTTTCAAAATTTATAAAGCTAAAGCAAATTTATTTAAGCCTTTCACAAAAATTCAGAGTATAAAGCATATCAAATTATGCATAAGATATATCTACTTCTCTATTTTTCGAGTTTGAAGATATATTTATATAATTGTGCAAATATTTAGTGAGGAACAAAATAATATATAATTTATTATTTAAAAAACACAAAAATCGACAAAATTTAACTATATATCCATGTCTATGTATTTGTATATAGCTAAATAATTATATAAGAGAAATGGATCTTTCATTTATATTTCAGTATATCTTTGTTTTTAATGTTTGATTATAAATATGTTTTTCATCAAGTTATACAATACATACCTTTCATATTTATAATATATTTTCATACAAGGGTAGACATGAATACTGTTTTATTTTATTTATAAATTATAAATACTATAAAAATACATTTTTTTTATAAAATTTAGGAATTATGAATTTCCTATTTTTTTCGTTTATGCTTAAAAGACAACATGTACATCCAGTTATCTCTAAATAATACGTAACTAAAATTATAAAAGATATTTAATGGAGTGTTAAAAAAGACAATTTGTTAATCATCTGAACTAATATCTGAGAAATATAAAAATAATAATCATATTGACAATAATAAGGTAATAATGTTGCCTTAAAAAATTCACAAACAGCAAACCTAATAAATTAGCCAAAATAAATCCCCACTAACATAATGCATCTTTTTCTTACAATATTACCTGTCATGTTAAGGCTTTTAAATTACTTTTATGCATTTTGTTATATTTCCCCATGCACACTGCATAATTTTTTTTCTTTGTGAATATTTTTATGTATCATTCCGTAAAAGTATTCATGAAAACATTGTTATAAAATATTTTACCTGAACAGTTAATATTTTTTTATTAAATAAAAATTTCATATATAGCTATATTATTTCTACAATACCATATATGCATGTGTGCATATTTTATATCCCCTTAATTTTACTTTTTTAATTTTACTGGTATTATTATGGGATGGCGTAAAAAATAAATAAATTTTGTTTGTTCATTTAAAAATACTTATAAATGGATATATGCATATTGACGCATTATTGAAAATATGTATATATAGACAAATATATTTGTGTGATATTATATATATATTAATAGTCAATTTAAAAATTGCTGCATTTATTGACACTTTTATAGTTCTAAATTAATTGCTATTATTCAGATTAATTCGCAGCCTTTACTTTAATTATTCGATTGATTATATTTATATTTTATTTTTATTCATTGTTATTACTGTTACCATTATTTTTTCCCTTTTTTAATTTAGTTGTTTTATATTGGATAGTTAAATTTTATTGCACGTTTTCAATTTTATTCATTCGCTTGTTTTATATCATTAATAATAATTGAAGAAAATATGCTCATATTGTTTTAAAATAAAATAAATTTATATCCTTCCCACATGCACATATATATATATATATATGGATTTATACATTTGTTTAACCAACTAACCTTAACATATCTTTTTACCATAAAAGAAAGGCGCAATTCGTTTTTTTTTTTTTTAAAATTATAAAATAATGGAAGTAGCAACATATATGCTACAAAATTTTATCCTTTATTTCTATATTAGTGCCATTTTAAAATAATAAATAAACAAACAAATATGCATATTTTTTGCTTATGAGTTCGCAGATACAAACACATGTCTAATTATACAGAGCATATCTATGTTTTCCTTTTTTTAAATTATTTTCTATAAAAAAATTGAAAAATAAATCAATATATAAAAATAGGAAAGCAAATTTTCACAGATATTATCCTTTCCTGTATGCATATATATATATATATATATATATTTTTTTTCTCACATGAATTTTTGTCATTTTTAAAAATAATTCATTTAAAACGGCATTTAGAGGGAGGTTTTTCCATAAAACGGCAATACATGAAATAAAAAAAAATATATAAATATATATACTATATTATCTACTGCTTAAAGAATGAATTGCATCAAAGAAAATGAAATATGTGAAAAAAATTGCAATAAAAACAGTTGCATACTTAATAATAATGAAAAAGAAAATGTAGAAAAAAATAGTTTTGAAAATAATTACAATAATTGCTACCTGAATGAAAAAAAAAAAAGTAATAATTTTTTAAATAATGAAATTTTAAAAAGTTTAAATGATAATTTTGATAATCCTACCGACTTTAGCAATAATAATGAAGAAAATAATTTAAATAAAATTGAAGAAAATTTTACTAATTATAATAATAATAATAGAAATTCAGAAAACAATATACTAAATTATAACGATAAACAATATCGTAATAATATAGAAAAGGGATGCAACCCGTTGACATTCCCCATTGAAAGCCTACCTAATACTATAGATGATATACCATATAACGAATTTACAAATAATACAAATTATAAATTTAAAAGCACCTCCGATCATTTTGCAGATAATTTAGATATCCCCACAATGCATCATAATACAATGGCAGATGATTGTAATGCTTCAAGCAAGAATGTTGATAAAAATAAACAAAAAGAAGATGTAAATCATAATGAAAAAACAATTTATAACAGTGAAGAGAATTTAAATAGTAATTATAAAAATGAGGAATTATATAATTATGATGACACAACGAAAGAAGAAACACAAGATGAACACAATGATAATACTGACAAAAATGAAATAATTGATGAAAGCCTCAATGCGGATAAACACAATAGTGATGATAATTCTCCAAATGATGAATCAGAAGATGAAACTGATCATAATATTTGTAATTCCCAGGAAAATAATAAACAAATAAAAATGGATATTCTTAATATGAGTTCAACAGAGGAAAATACAAGTATTAAAGTGGAAACAGACAATTGTGATGATTATAATAAATCTCAAAGAAATGGGGAAAATGAAGAAATAAAAAATGATAATCAAGACAATATTGACGATTTGTGTAGCCAAATAAAGGGCCTTCAAAATGTTGTAGAAAACATGAAGAAGGAAAAAATCCACCTTTTATCAAAATTTAAAGTGTATACATTAAATAATAAAAAAGAAATAGAAGAACTAAAAATAATATGCAAAAATAATGAAGAAGATATTAAAAAATATATTGAAGAAATAAAAAGTAAAAGTTTAGAAATAGAAAATTTGAAAGAAGCATATTCAAATGATGTGAATGTTTTTAAAAGTAGTATAAAAAAAGAAAAAGAACTAAACTCTGAATTAAGAGAAAAATTTGAATTATTAAATAAAACGAAAGAATGTATCGAAATGGAAATTGAGCAAATTAGAAAAAATAATGAAAGTATAAAAATGGAATTAAAGGCAAAGGAAAAAATTATAAATATGTTAGAAAATGAAAAGAAGGAAGAAATGGAAAAAGCTAGACGTTTTGCAAACATTGACATAAGTGATCAAGACGAATTAATAGCATTAAAAATCGATACAGAGGTATTAGTATGTTTTAAAAAAAATAATGAATATTTTATTATACCAAAATATTTATTTGAAGAAAACTTTAAAAACATAAAAATACCTGACCCTGTTCAGGAAAATTTTGAAAAAAAGCTAAAGGAATATAAAGATGAGCAGATTTTAAATATAAAAAAATTGGAAGAAGAAAAAAAATATATAGAAAATGAATACAATGAATATAAAGTTAAAGTAAATTCACTAATAAATGACACAAGTGAAAATTATAAAAGTTTAGGTGAAACAAATATCAAAATACAAGATTTAAAAAATAAAATATTAAAATATGAACAAGACATCAAAAATTATAAAACCGAATTAAATAATCTTAATGAAAAATATAAACTAATACATCAACAACTTTGTAAGGAAAAAGAATTATCAGAAGAACAAAATGTAATTATATCTTCGTTAAAAAAACAAAGTAAAAAGGAAAAAGTAGAAATAGAAAAAAAATATAAAGAATTATTCGATATAGAAAATCAAAAAAAAATTGCAGAAATTAAAGAAATGTATAGTAATAAAGAGAAATTATTGCAAGAAAAAATTGAAGATTTAATTTATCAAATAGAAAAATTAACTTTTCCTAAAGACGATAAAACTACTGCTCTACGTTCAAACTTAACAAAATTGGATAATCCCCTTAATGATATATCTAGTACCGATGATATTATTGAAAAGGGGAACATATATAATCAGGAAAACAAAAATCATGGAAATTATGCCCTGACTGTTAATAAAAATTCAGTAAGTGAAATGAACGAACAAGGTAACGTTGGTGCAGAAAGCGTTGACACATTTCACCATGATTACATAAATCGAACTGGAGAAAATTTAGAAACTGGAACTGAAAAAAACAATAAGAACAAGATAAAGCATGAAGAAGACACCAAAATACCAATATACCCTAATGAATATAAAAAAATAAGGAAAAAATTAGAAACGTATGAAATTTTAATAGATGAAGAAAAAAAAGAAAAAAAAAAATTATTAGAACAAATAAATGCATTAACAAATCAGGTAAAAAATTATGAATCAATACATGGAAATTATGAACATGTCATGTATCAAAAAAATATTCTTTCAAATTTTATATCTCAAATACCATCACATATAAAAATTGATGATTACGTTACAATTATTTATAACTCTTTCAACTTTTCCAACAAAGAAATTGATTTTATTAATTCCAAGAGATCACAAAAGTAATATTCATGAGTTAGCTTTCTGGAATAAATTTTTTCCCTCATTTATTTTCATTTTGTGTTATCACTCCTATTATTTGTTTTTTTGTTCCTTGTGTTATTTCATATTACTATTTTAGTCTTTTTTTTTTTCGTTTTTATTCACTTATTTATCCATTTATTACTCGTTGTTTATTTCATTTTTAGTTGCTTTTATAACGATGTTGTCCACTTTTCTCATTTGTTGATTTGTCATGTGTATGATTTATTTGCTTTACAACAAAAATGGGATGCACCCCTTATAATTTTTATCCATTCTTTGGACAAAATGAAATTATTAATTAGATTTTTATCATTTTACTTTTCATTTGCCAATTTTGGCATATTTAACCCTTTTATATTATAATATTTTAAAACCAACGAAAATCGTAAATCCGTTTAATTGGAAAGTCATATTCACGCAATGCCATGCTCTCTTTTGTTATGTATGTGCAATATTGTTTGAATGTTTTATGTATAAACATATATTTTAAAAATATAAATACTCTTAGTTTAATTCTATTAATACAACAAAAATTAATTACTGACAAGTAAAATTATAAATCAAGTATAATAAAAGGATTAAAAAAATAACAAAAAAAGAAGGGAAAAACGATGTTAATAAAAATGATTTATTAGCGAAATCATAAAGTATGCTTAATTAAAAAATGAATAAATAAATAAATAAATAAATGGGTAAGTGTAAACGTATAAAAAATATATACATATTGTATATACAACATACACACCCCAGAGCATACATAAGTTCATATATATGTATACACAATTTATACATACACACACAAGTATACACATAAAACGAGCTAATTTATGTTTTTTTTGCCAGTAATCTTTACAAACCCTACATATACACATCTATATATATTATATATATAAACATGCATACATGTGATTATGGATTTAAACAAGTTTTGTTGACACTGAGTCATCGTCTTCTTTCAAAACAAAATTTCCACATTTACAAAGTATAAATAATACTATGATAAAAAATATACATATAGAAATGTAATTTGCAACAAAATTGTTTACTATTGATAACAACATGATCACAGAAATAACAAATATTGAATTAACAAATGACATGAAAATTCCAGCAAAGTTGTATATGTCATATTTAGATTCTTTTATGTGCTTTTGGAAATTGAGTAATAGCCTAAAAAAAAAAATATAAAAAAATAAAAATAAAAAATAAAAATAAAAAACATATGCAATGATGTGGACAAGACAAAGATGTAGGTAACATGCAGACTTTTTTAAAACTTACGTTGCCTTCAAATTAGTCGAAAAAAAGATATAAAGGAAAGAACATATTGTGTAAAAAATTAAGAAAATGTAAATGTTCAAATATCGAATTAGAAGGAAAGGGAAAAAATATATAACAAGAGAGAATCCAGAAAGAAGCATTCCCCTGAAAGAAAAAAAAAAAAAAAAAAAAAAAAATGTGGATGCGAATATATAAAAAGTTGAGGATAACGAAATGAATAAGTGATATGTGTTGTTACATAGAAGGCTCCTTTAGGGCAATAAGGTTTTTTTTATTGCAATAATATGAAATATTTTCAAAACATTTAACCAAAGATATTAAAATAACTGCAATTAAAACTTTCATAAATAATGATTCAACATAAAAGAACTCGCATGCAAATATTGATGTAAAAGGAATTAACATCAATGTCGTTATATCTTCAACACTATTTAAAAACGATAAAGAAGATAAATAAAATAGTAATTTACAATCATTCGAAATATTTTTAAAATTTGTTTTAATATTATTAAAATGTTTTTTGTATTGATCTTTTAATGTTATTATTTCTTTATTTGAATATGGATCATAATTATCATTAATATTATAAACTTGGCTTTGAAGCACATATACACTAGGATATGTATTGGTATAATTAGTAGCATATTGATCGGATTTATTACTATAATTTTTTTCATAATATTGATCAAAATCATTTTCATTTCCTTCATTGTCTTTTATATTCCCTTCTTTAATATTATCTGGACTATTTTGAAGTTCATAATTATTATCATTGATATGCTCTCTTTTTGACGATGATTCTGCCCCTTCAAGCCCAATAGCATATACAACTAAACTTATAATTGATATAAAAGCAAAATATAAGGATGTTAAATATACAAATAAATCTCTATGATATTCTTGAGGAAAAAGTCGACCAAACAAGTACATAACAAATACAATAAGTGGATTAAATATAGTGAATGATACATCAAAAAAAAATTGATGAAGAGTTAAATATTTTCTATTGGCTTTTTCAGTAATTATTATATCATATTTTTTTGAAATATAATCAATTCCATTATTATCCATATCTACAATACTAGATAAGTTTATACACATATTGTCAACTATTATCAATAAACAAAATAAAAATTCAAATGATCCATCTATATAATATTTTTTTATATAATCTTTATATATAGAATATAAAATGGGTATGCATACTCCCCATAATATTGTTCTTGTAGTATTTGTTGCCAACAAAAAGAATTTTATATTTTGTTTTTTAATTAAATATAATGATATTGGAGTAAATAGTAATAAAATAAAAAAAGAAATTATTCTGTATACATAAAATATTGAATAATGCTCAAATAAAAAAAATAAAATAAATGGAGCTATAGCCCATTGAAAAGATGTTCTAATAATATTAAATATTTGGCCAACAATATATTTTTTCAAAACTTCATCATTAAAAAAAGAATCTCCATCAATACTACTACTTATAGAATTTGCATGATCAGATGAATAATTAATTTCATAAAAATTATTTCTTTTATCATATTTGTTAATATTACTATCTTCATTGTTATTTCCATGTTTTTGTTTTATACCACTTTTTTTTTTTTTCAAATTTTCATAAATTGAGTTATATACTTCACTAAACTTTTGGTTATCTGATTTGTTCTTTTTGTTATTATTATTTTCACCATTTTTATTTTTCGATTTATAATTATTTTCATCTTCATCTTCTTTTTTATCCATTTCATTATTTTCATTATCATTAAATGAACGATATGGTACATTTCCATTTTCGTCAGTATTTTTATTATTATCATTTTTACTTTTAAATATACCACGTTCATATTTATTTTTTTTCTTTTTATTTCGCCCATCATTATTCAGCAAATTATCATTTAATTCATTCTCCATATGTTGACTTACTTCATTTTCGCATTCATAATTTTCTTGTACATTACCATTTTCACCATTTACATAATATTCATTTCCTTCATGGTTTTCATTAATGTTTATATTTTCTGTATTTCCAGTTGCATAACCCACCATCTTTACATGAAAAATAAATCAGCGTATAATGTTATATTAATAAATATTAGAAAAGTGTATATATATACATACATAAATATATATAAATATTATGTATATATATTTTTTTCAATAATTGAAAATTGAAATTTAAAAAATTGAGGAAAAAAAATTAAGAAAAATATAAATTTAATTTATACATGCTTGTAAATTAAGAAATAAAAAATATATAGGTATTAAATAAGCATATAAACACCATAACTATATAGTACATATATATTGTGTTTATTTTAATTTTTTCCTGTTTTTTATTAGTTATTAATCGGCATAAAAAAAACAAATAATATATAACACAATTACTTATTTAGGGGAAATATATTTTTATATTTTTTTAAAATCATAGGAAAATTTTAAATTAAAAAAAACGGCAAAAACTGTTATAACATCCCTTTGTGTATTTATATATAGCACACGATCATTATATATTCTACTTTTTTTAATTAATTTAATTAAATTATATTGCTTCGACATTTATCAAGTATGAAATAAATAATAATATATTGAATAATATATAAAATAATATTTACATACATATATAATACATTATATGTGAATAACTTAATTGGGGAATATAGGGAATTCTGTTAACTATTTTTAATTTTTTTTTGCCCCTGTTTTTTTTTTTTTTTTTTTAGTGATAGAGGCGAGGAAATTTAAGGAATTTGAGAAGATGCACTATTATATATATAAAGACAACAAAACGAAGAAAATGTAAAAATTAAAATATAGAAATTAAAAAAAAGGGCATTAATATTGTACTACTAATAATATAAAGATATAACGGGCTTTACAGCATCAAAATAAAGAATAGTTAATTAGTAATGTGAATGAAAAATGAATAATAAATGAGCGCATATACATAATTTAAATATATATGTTATTATATTTTCCCATAAACTTAACCATTTTCTTTGCACTATATAATTTTTACTTATCCAATATTTATTACATTATTTATTGTTTATGTTACGGTAACAATATATATTCATTCTTTGCCCCTTTTTCTATATAGTGCATTTAAGACCCCCACCAAATGTCAAACAATTTAAGTTATATGTACTGTACATGTATATGCATATAATGTTATAATTATACAATATATGAATATACGCATTAATATGCTATATCCACATATATTATATGCATTTTATTCAAAGGAACATTAAAAATTTGTGCTCGTAAAGGTTGTGTAATAATTTTCTTATTCGTTATTTTTTTTGACCTTTATTTTCTCATATAAAATTACTGAAAATTGCATTTTTTATACATATTTATTTTTATTTCATTTTATTTTTATTTCATTTTATTTTTATTTCATTTTATTTTTATTTCATTTTATTTTTATTTCATTTCATTTTATTTTTATTTCATTTTATTTTTATTTTCTGAAAATGGGTAATTAGGGTTAACTTAAAAAATAATATTCATTCCCTAACCCCCCCCAAAATGAGTAAATACTATATTAGCAATATTGTCTTGGAGTTTTAATATTTTACTCCGCTTTGTTCATACATTTTTTATCTATAATACAATTATACATGTTTTTCACGAATTTAAAATGGCGTATATCTTTAAGAGAGAAGGGTGTTATAGCAAAAATAGATTAAGTGAGGTGTTTCGAAAAAATAAAAGTTTTGTTAATCAACTCATGTATGATTTAACTTCTTTTCATTATGAAAATTATATGAAAAATAAAATTCACAAAAATATTATGACCAACTATAACAGTAAAAAAAAAAATAATAATAACTCTACATAGTTCAAATAAAAATATTTGAAAGGGCACATGTGTACATATTTTGAGTACTATACAAAAATTGCTTATAAAAAATGTTCGTGAAAATTCACAACTTTATATTACTTCCCTGTTTTTATAGATATTGAAAAAATCCAGTCTATGCTAAATTTGATAAATGGGGACAAAGAAAATGCCTTCAAAATAAAAACAGGTATTTTTAATTCCTTTTATTATTTTTCTCGTATATTCTATTTGGTTATATTTATTCTTTCTCTTTTTTTGAACAATTATTTTCTTCTTATAGGGCACTTTTACTTTCGTAGCGGGGTTCCAGTAGTTACACCTTATATTCAGCAAACTAACGAATTTGCTGAAAATAATAATTATATATATAATTTTAAAAATTTAAAAAAAAAATATTTAAAAGACGTTTATGACTCGTATAAACACAAAATAGGGGGTACTGATCCATCGGTTCCTCTTTTTTACAAACATAAATAAAAATCTTTATCAAAATAGTCTTACATTCTTTAATACCTTTGTTTAACGATTACAATATTATGCTTGTCTATAAGCTTTTTATTTTTTTTTAGTTTTTTTATTCTGAACAAGGAATAATTTTACCCTTAAAATAATGCACACTTATCCCCATTATTACCTGAGCAAGACAGGTTTTTTGGGGGTATTATTCTTGTAGTACAGAATAAATAAAATACCATCCTATATTTTGCATTCAAATGTTTATATGAATTAAAATAGTAAAATTGCTTAAATATTAAATTTTATGTTTTTTCAATTTATTCGTACTGTTTTATTATTTTTTGCATGCGCAACTAAAAAACAATAAAAAAAAATAAAATAAATAAATAATAAATTAATTTTGTATTTATCTTCATCATGGATAAAAATTATGGGTTTAATATTCTACAATGTGAACATTTAATCGCTTAAAAATAATGAAATTAGAAAAAAAAAAAAAAAATTGTAGGAACAAGCTGAAATTTCATAAAATATTATAATCATAAAAATCATGAAAGCGAAATTTAAATAACGATGCATATAATATATGCATATAACAACAAATAAATATACAAGGTGTGCAATTGCACACAAATATGAAAATAAAATGGAGATCCCCCCCCCATGAATGCGTATGCATAGTGTGGAAAAATGCAAACATGCTTTTTTTTAATTTAAATTTATCATTATATTTAAGTTAGTTTTTCCACACTAGGCTAGTTAATTAAAAGGTCGGAATATATAGCATTAAGGTTGACTTCTAAAAACAAATCGTTGATGTCGTTTTCGACAGGGTTCAATTCTTTTAGTAAAATAAGCGTCTCATCTTTTGATTTTTTCATAGAGTATTTATAAAAGTTAATTTTAATTTTTTTAGCCAAGTATACTAAAACGAAAGGTATATTCGTATTCGAATGTATCGATATTTTTTTTTTTTTTTTTTTCGTATGTTTTAATATATCATGGATATCGTAATTTGTTAAGCATTTAGCATTATTCCAATTTTTGGTAGGATGGTTATATATATCAGAATTTGAATCTTTATCAATATTTTCAATATCTAAAGCAGATTCCATGGCATTAGTATTATCTAAATTTATATTATTATTTATTATTTCATCACCAGATGTGTCAGGTAATATTGTATTATTTTTTATTAAGGGATTTGAAAAAATACTACTTGTCGAATTACCTGACGATGTGCTTAAATTATAATTAGATGAAGTTTCATCATTAATTGATTTATATTTTTCATCATCTATATATTCATTTAGATAATGATCACAATAACTTTTATTTTTTATTTCATTATTATAATAAAGATTTTGTGTGTCAAATGGTTCATCTATATTTATAGATTTTTCATTATCATCATTTTGTTTATATTTTTCTTTATATCCACTACAACTTGTATTACTATTATCACTACTACTGGTAAGTGCGTGGCCCATCTCTATAGAATCATTGTCTTCTGTATAATCTGAATTACTTAAATTATTTTCATCTTTATTTGTAACAATTTGTGAATTTTCATTATTACCTTCTTCATTTATACTATCATCTTGGCTTGGTCTTTTTGCTGAACTATGATGGCCATATACTTGTTCAATTATATCTAGAAAAGCAACAAACTTTGATTCATCATTTTTATTTTTGTTTGTTATTAAATTTTTTTTCATAGTATATTGTGAGGATAACATACTCGGAATGTTACTTCCAATATTATTATTAACATTGGAAGTAATATTTATAGAATTGTTATTTGTATTATTGTTATTTTTGATTTTTTTGTTATTTGCCATTAAATGATAATTATAAATTTTTTCTTCTGTATAATTAAGAAAAATAGTAATCATATTATTTTTTTTTTTTTGTTTCATACTATTTTTTGGCATTTCGTTTTTTTTAGAGATATCTATATCTGGTTTAATATCTTTTTCAATTTGTGGTGAATTAGCATTTGGTATTGATTCATCAACA
Organism: Plasmodium berghei ANKA; assembly: GCF_900002375.2. Lineage (NCBI taxonomy): Eukaryota > Apicomplexa > Aconoidasida > Haemosporida > Plasmodiidae > Plasmodium > Plasmodium berghei. The sequence goes on from NC_036162.2 coordinate 151,022, forward strand.
ATAACAACACCTTCTTTTGTATAATTTATTGTTGTTATTCCATTTGTTTCAACACTTTTATTAATATTATATTCACTAGAACTTGTATCAGGTTCAATAATATTATGTGAATTTTGAATTGAAATATGATTTTTTATCATATTATTAATTGCTTTATTATAAACTGCTGGCGTTATATAATTACCCATATCTTTATGTGTTGAAAATGTATTTTTTTTTATAGATATGTCTTTAAAAAAAATCCAAGAATAAAAATTAATAAAGTTTACATTTCTTTTTACTAATATGTTAATAATAATTAACAAAGTTCTTAATAAACATAATACATCACTATTATCATATGTGTTAAAATCATAAATATAATTATCATCATTTTTGTCAACATTTTTAAGATTTTCAATAGCTATTTTATATTTAATGCGTTCAACATGATATATTTGTAAAATTAAAGAAATAAAAGTAGGTATAATTATATAAATTTCATTTTCATCATTTCGTATTATTATAGAACATATTAATATTAAAATTTCTCTATATAATTTTAAATCTGTACAATATTTTAAATATTCAGATATATTTTCTGCAATTTTTGGGAGATAATTCAAATAAAAATTCCAACTTCCTGATAAAATAATTAATGATAATTTATTAATATAATTTATTCTAGAATTTATAATATTAAATTTGAGAGAAAATATGCTACTAGTAGGTGGTAATAATAAATCATCAATATTTGCTTCATTTATTTTTTTAAAAATATTTGATAAAGCTTGGGTGCATCGTATATCAAGATTTGAAATACAATAATATAAATCGGATATTATTTTTTTTATATAATATCTACAATTATAATTATAATCTAATAAAAAATTTATAATTAAAAAAAATGGATATCTATAAAAAACGTTTTGTATATTATTATTATATAATAAAGATATATACTTTCCAAAATTTTCATAAAATAAATTAATTGCTGATTCTGTAATAAAACTTTTTACACCAATTCCTACAAAATTGTTATTATTAGAATATCCATTTATCAAATTATTATTATAATAATTATGATTTATATTGTTTAAATTATTATTTCCTGAATTTATTTGTCTATTTGCGCCAGAATGTGTATTATTCGAAATAGATACGAGATTATTATTATTATTATTGTTATTATTGGTATTATTGTTATTATTTCCAATTGTATTATTTCCATTATTTTTTTTAACTTCATTTTTATTATGTAAATTATTATCAAATTCATTTTGGCTTTCTTCAGCATTTTTAACATTAACTGCATGGTAAAAACACATTAACAAAAATGCTAATGAATTAATCGCTGCTATTTCTGAATAATCGTTTATATTAAAATGACTCTCAATTGATTTAGAACTATAGTTATGAATTATTTTTTTTATTTCGTCATTATCATTTAAGTTAATAAATTTTGATGTTTCATTTTTTTTTCTGAAATATTTATTAATATCAAGGTTTGAATTATTTTTAATATAATATATATTAAATGGATATACAAAACTGGGTAATGGTAATTGAATGTTATAATTATTTTTTATATTTTTTGCATAATAACTATATAGAGATATTTGAATTACAATATTAATTTGTTCAATAATTATTTTTTTCTGTAATTTATCATTAAATAAATAAGCATGATTTTTTTCAATTATAAATAGAATATATAAAAACCATATACTACTCATAACATTTTGAGAATTTAATGTTATTTTTTTTATTAACAAAAATAAAATATCAACAAAGCAATTAATAATTTTTTGAGATAATTGACATATATTTAAATATATATTAAATAAAAAATACATAAATGTGTTAATATTTATTTTATTTTTATATTTTTCATAATAATTTACAATATCTTCTAAAATCTTTACAAGTATATCTTCATTAAATTCCGTTAATAGTAGTAAAAATAATGATAATTTTTTATTTTCATAAATGTGTTTTTTTTTTTTTTTTTTATTTAATTTTTTTAAAAAAATTTTATTTTCTTTTTTTCCATGCTTTTTCATGTTTTTTAATTTTTTTAACATATTTTTATCTCTTTTTACAATATCATCTTCATCAAATGTTCCATTTCCGTCAATACTACTTTGCTCACTTCCACTATATTTGCTTGCTTCAATTTTTGTTTTATATTTTTTTTTTTCACAATCATCATCTTGTATATTAACCACATCATATTCTTTATCTACACCACCTGCATCATTATCATTAACATTATCATTACCATTATCATTACCATTATCAGATTTGTAATTAGGAATATTTCTTTTAAATAGTGAATACAAGTTGCTTATAAATAAAAATTCATTTCTTGTAATAAAGTATGTAATTTTACTAATAGAAATAATGTTGATTAAACACACTTTTAATAGTGAAATTTTTTTATTTTTTTTTTTCAAACTTGAAATATATCCATTATTATATTTACTTAAATTATTACAATTTCGATTTCCATCTCTATCTCCTAACATTTTATTATTATTCCAATCCGAATTATAATGCACTGATTTTATTAAATAGTTTTTATCTGTATAGCTATTTTCATTATCCACACCATTTTGAGATGCATTAAAAATGTTTTTTTCACAAAATTGATAACTATTACTATGCTTTCTTTCATAAATTAAATCAACTTTATTACCTTGAACTTGTTTTGGATTATCATTAACAGATAAATCATATTCGTTAATTAAAAAATTTCCTGATGTGTTTTTTTTATCATAATACGATTGTATTTCTTTTTCTTCTTTATAATAACAATCGTCTATTCTTTTATCATTATTTCTGGTTTTGTATGTATCTTCTTCGTTTTGTTCATAATTTTTATTATTTTCATAATTGTATTCATTATGTTTTCCTTTCCATGATGTATATTCCATATTATCATACTCATACAATTTTTTTTTTATCTTAAAATTATTTACAGAATTGTCATCGTAAATAATATTTATTTCTTTGTTTGTATTATTATTATATATAATATTTTTGTCAAAATTTGCATCGTCGTGTTTATCAAAGAACTTATTTTCTTTTACATTATTATTTATTTTATCATAATTTATATTTTCTTTTTCCATAGAATTATATTGTAAATTTTCTTCTTTTAATGCGTCATTCATTAAATCATTAGTTTGATATACTTTATTATTTTGAAAATTTGATTTATATTTTTTTGGATCAATATCATAACTAAATGTAAAAACTGAATTATCATTTCCTTTATCCATACTTTCATCTCGGTCAAATATATTGTGATTTAAATCTTTGTTATAATTTTCTGGATTATTATGTTCACTATTTACTTCATTATATATACTACTATTATTATAATTATATATACTACTATTATTATAATTATATATACTACTATTATTATAATTATATATACTACTATTATTATTTATTGAAATGTTTTTATTTTCGTCACAATTGATCAAATCTTTATCATTTTTGTAATAATAATTTAATCGCTTTTTAAGAAAAACATAAAGATTAAAAATAACAGAAAAAAGTGTTGATATATTTATATGTTGCATATTCAGATATTTGTCATCAGTTTTTATAGAAAAAATTACACAAAAAGGCTGAATAGGCACTTTATTTTCCATTAAGCTATTTTCTATTTCTTCAATTGAAATACTATTATAATCATATTTATATTCCTGTTTAATTTCATTTTTATTTTCACTAAGTAATTCATCTTTATATATTAATTTAAAAATTTCTAACAAAAATTGACAAAATTTTTTTATAAAAAAAATGTTTTTTTTTTTTTTTTTATCCTCGATTTTTATAATATATAATAAATCCAAAAAAAATACAGTCAAATAATATGTTTTCACACTTCTTTCTGTAATTATATTTTCTATTAAATAAATAATACTTTTTAAAACTTCTTTATATATTACTTTTTCATTTGTATTTAATATTATTGTCATAGATTTCCTTAAAACACTAAATATAAATACATCATTTTTTATTTTTTCATTATTTGCATTAATTATATCAAAATAATTATTACTAGCTATAATAAACTCATCATAGTTTGTATATTTTGTTGATAATTTATTTTCTTTCATTTTTATTGATTCTTTATCTTCATCTTTTAAAACAATTTTATTTCCAATTCCAGTTGTTAAAATAGATGGTAAAAATCCATAAATAACCAACTTTTCACCATTATTTTCATATCTAAATAAAACATACCTAATAAATCGAATTAGTTGTATTTGTAAAATATAATATTTTTTAATTGTAAAATAATAAAATAAAAATAAAAAGTGATGTATTGTTTCTTTATAATATATATACAAAATTTTGTTATATTCAAAATGTTTATTTTCATTTAAATTAAATATTTTATTAATAAGTTCAATAACATCTCTTTTAAATTCAAGTAGTTTATTTTGTTTAAATAAAATTTTATTATTTTTTTTTTGTTTTTTATTTAATTTATTGTTATCTGAATAATAATTAATTTCATTATGTTCGTTGGTTTTATTTGATTTAAGATTTATATTAGAATCTAAATTGTTTACATCTTGAATTCGTTCATTAATATAAAGTATTTTTAAAAATAATATAAAGAATACATCTAAATAATTTCTAAAATATAAAGAACTTATATTCCCTTCGGTACATATACAACACACAATAATATTAATATTTTCTTCATAATTTTTTAAAATAATTTTTTCTCTATAATTATAAATATTTTTACTAATTTTATGCTGATATAACCATAACATAAAATTTTCAATATTACAAAAAAAAAAATTTAAATAATCAAATCTACATTTTAACTTATTTAAAACAATTTCATAATTTTTTCGAATATCACAAGGTATATTTTGTCTATTTTTTATTTTATTTGGAATAGATTCTTTATCAAATTTTTCTCTATTTTCGATATTGGAATAATAAAAGTTATTTTGGTAGCCTATTTTTTCATTTCGATAATCTGTTTGGTTTCTATTTTCATATTCATTTCCAAATATATGATCATTATTCACAAAACTACATCTTGAAATGTTTTTATTCTTTATATCATATTTATCCATGGGTTCATTATTATCATCTCTGTTTTTATAAATTGCCATTTTTGAATTTTCTACTTCTTCTTTATCAAATATTTGTTCTATGCATGTTATTAATTCAAACATGCTTATAATAATGTGATCAAATATATATGGTATATTTTTTTTATTACTTTTTAAAAATTTGGCTATATAAAAGTTTATTAATATATTTCTTTTTTGATAAAGCTTAAATAAATTATGAGTTAAATTATAAAAATTTGAATGAATAATATGAAAATCACTTATTTTATTATTTATAATATATTCTAAAATTATTTTAGTATTATGCATTAATTTATCTGAATCTTTTGTTTTTAAAGATTGTCTTAATATATTTAAGCAATAATGATTATGACAAAAATTATACATATAATTTATATCAAAGAATAATTTTATAAAACATTTATTATGTTTTAATATTTTTATATAATTAAATATATATTTTACTAATTTGTTGGAATATATTAAAATGTTTGCTACAAAATTTCTATTAAATAAAACTCCCGATTTAACATTACTAAAATAATTTCGAAATGATGAAAAGTATATACTACTACTTCCATTTCGCCCATTATATTTTATTAAATCGTCAAAAAGATTTTTCATTTCATTATTTTTAAATGAATCATATATCATATATTCTTTTATATTATCCAACTCATTTATACTAAATTTACGTTCTTTATTTTTTTCAATTTGATTAATAATAAAATTATCATCCTCATAATTTTTATCATAATTAAAAGATATTTCCCTTTCGATTTGTCCATTGTTTTTATCATTTGAATATGCTTTATTAACTTGTTTATTTTTTCCTTTAATTTGATTAGGATTATTGTTATTTGTTGGAATTGATATATTGTTGGATTGGTTTGAATTTGTTGAGTTTTGTGATGTTTTTTTTTCCTCAGTTTTAATTTCCCTATAATTTAATAAAACGATTTTGTTAAAATTAATTCGAATAATATTTAAAAATAAATATGCCCAAAAATAAAACTTATTTGTATTTTCTTTATTGCAATTTTTTAAAATATTGATTAAAAAAAAACTACAACTATCATTTATTTTATCTTTTTCTATTAATATATGATAATTAAAAAATAAAAATATTATATATTCATAATTATTTGTAAAAAAATGAAATTCTTTATTTTTAATAATAGCATCAATTAAATTATATTTTAATTTACTTATATATTTTTTAAAAACATATTTTAATTTTTCATCCCATTCAAAACTTTTCTCTATTTTTGAATTTTGATTCTTTACATTTAATTCACAATTAGGATTATTTCTTTTCATTTCTTTAATATTATCAAAATTTTCGGCATTATTTTTTATATTAATCATAGAATTTGATAATTCATGTTTAGAATTCTTATCTATGTCACTTCGACAATTTTCATAACTCGATTGAATTATATTATTTGATTTATCAACATTGTATCGATAATTAAAGTTATTTTCAAAGTTTTGATTATTTTCATTAGATAACTCATTTGCAAAACAATTCACAACTCCTATATCATGAATAGCCATTTCTTTAAACAATATTCCAGTAATAATTAGAAAAAGAGTTTTTTGTAAATAAAAGTTATTATATTTAATTACAAAAAAATGAAAATAACATAAAGCAGCGTCCTTTCCAGGTATTAAGCGAATGAAATTTAAAAATTGATGATAATCGTTAAATAGATTCATAGATAAATGATTTTGAATCATATTAATTAATTTATTATTTAAAAAATTTACAAATATTAGTAATGTTGTACTGAATACAAATACAAAATAAAAATAGAATTTTTTATTTATTTCTTGGATATATTCAAGAAAATATGTCATAATATTTAACAAATTAATAAATTTTTTTATATATGCATTTATATTATTCTTAAATAGTTCTTCATCATTTTTTAAATAGTGAAATGTACACATAAATATATTTGTAATAGTTTCAAAACTTATTAATTCGATATTTAATATTTTCTTAAAATATTCATTAATATTGCTGTTGTCTCTATTTTTATAGAAAAATTTTAACAAATATAAAAATATTTTTTCCATAATATATTTATTAATATTTATATAATCTGTATTTTTAAACAAAATAAATAAAACTTCTAATATGTCTATTGGATTATCATTAAATTTATTTTCAAGAATATCTATAATAGTTTCATAATAAATTTTATAACTTTCTAAATTTATGTTATCCTTTATGTGCTTATCATCATTATTTTCATACATATATAGATATTTAAAAATTCGTCTATTTAATCCCATATCTGATTTGTGTAATAAAAACATTACATTTCGAATTATTATTTTTTTACTTATTTCATTGAATAGAATACTATTTGGTGAATCATATTTATTTTCTTCACAATATGTTTTGTTCAAATTTTTTTTATAAGATTTGCCATTAACTATTTTTGTATTAATATATTCTTTTTCATTTTTATCAATTTCATTAATATTAAATATGCCTCTTTTGGGGAATTCATTATTAATTATATTTTCTTTTTTTTTTCCATTTTCAAAAGAAGTATTTTTTTGAATTTTATCATTATTATTATTATTAAAATGGCTTGTTGAAAAGCTTTCAGAAAATTGAGAGCATATGTTCCTTTTCACATTTATATTTCCATCTTTTATTCTAATATTTGAAACATTTTGTCGCAAATTATCATTATAAGATGTTATGTTATTTTTATTTATAATTTGACCTCCTTTATTAAATCCAACTCGGCTAGCATTATTCAAATTTTGAGATAAACTCAAATCGACTTGTACATCATATAAAGGAAAATTATTTATAAGTAAACTTAATGTAATTCTTTGATTTAATATATTTTTATCATTTAAAGAAAATATTAATGATGATAATACTAATTCATCTTTATAAGGAAGTAATGTTCTTATTCTTTCTTTGGATAATAAATAAATTTGTGGACTAAATGAAGTTTCTAAAAAGTTTAAAACATTTGTTCTTATTTCTGAATGCCTTAATAATAATAACCATAAATTATTAAAAAATATGTTTTCCCCTATATAATTATTTATTGAATATATATAAAGTAAAATGTTATTATCACTATCTACTACATTAAAAAGGGATAATAAAAGAGCATATGTAAACATGTGAATATTTTCTCTCAAATTTAAAATTGATTTTATATTTTTAAAATATATTGTCTTTAAACTAATTGTACAATGTAACATAAACTCAAAAATTCCTGAACATAATATATGGATATTATCCATAAAATAAGTTTTTTCAACTTTTTTAAATATTGATCCATATATAATTAAAGCTTTTGAATGAACTCCAGATGGTAACATTGGGTTTAAACATTGTGATAACCTTCTAAATAACAAAAATTTTGATGATATATCTAAAAAAACTTCATATTTTTCTATTGTTAAATATAGCTTTTGTAATATGTTACTTAAATCAGCCCATTCTTGTACTTTTTCGAAAAGCAACAATATATTTGTTACATCATTGTTTAATTTCTTTCTTAAAGCTCGATTCGATTCGGATCCTTTTTTTATCATTTTTTTTTTTTTTATATTATATCTTTGTATTAATGCATATGGTCTATAGGATGTGTTTGAAAATTACACAATTTTTCAAATTATGGATAATAATTTGAGATGTAATGAAATACAAAAATACAAGTTCTTATGTCTGTTAATTTACATGTACACATAAAATAAAAATAAATCGCTAAATAAGCGAGTTTTAAATTTTTTCACGATTTATTCCTTATTTAATTCATAAACTATATTGCTCACAGAAATAAAAAAAAAATAAAGAATAATCAACTTTATTGCGGTTATTAAATCTATATACTTTTTTGGGGAGGGGGGGGAAATAGAAAAAAATCAAATTATATATGATATATAAAACATTATAAAGAATGAATTTGTAAATATAAATATGTATATGTGTGTGTTATCTCTTAAAAATGCAGTAAACTTTTCAATATAAACATGTTTTTACAAAATGTTATCCCCTTTTTTTTCACATTTATATGTAAATTTTGTATATCTTAAAAAAAAGGGAGTGAATAGCATTATACATACATATATAACATAATTTTTTAATAATAAATTTTAAAATATTCAAAAGTTTAATTTAACATATAAAAAGAATACAGAATGTTTTAAAAACACAAAATGCATTATTATTGCAAAAATGAAAGAAAAAAATGCTTAAAATGTATGTTATTGTAAAATAACAAACTTATGAAAAAAAAATATATATGTATACATTCGCAGTTATGAAACATATCACATTTTATAATATTAACAATGTATATATAAATATAGTTAATTGAAATAATATAACAATAAAATTTTAAAAAATCCTATTTTTTTATTTTAATATAAACACATTATAAAAGCAACATGGTTTTTATTTTTTTAAATCTCGAAAAAAATATAACAATAAGGCGCGCAAAATATATAATATAAAATAATTATACATAAATATAGAAAATTATAATGTAATAATATATTTTTAAGTATATTATTTATTATGTAACAACACATTATACCTTTTCCCACTATATCTTGTATTTTATCTATATATCATCTATATAAAGTAAAATAAAAACAGTCAAATAAAAGATTTGTGAATATTCGTTTTTTCTTAATTCATGTACATATTATTATCGCATAATAATACAAAATTTAAAAATATGCATTACTCTTTTATGCATATAATTTTCATATAGTACTCAAAAATATATGATAATATCCCCATATATATATTGCTCATAAACTTGTAAATATTTTGATAAAATATAGTAGCGAAAAATGAAATATATATTATATATATATAATTAATTCAAAATAAAAAATTTGTTTAAAAATATTCTAAATTTTTAAAACACAAATTTATAAAGTAATTATAAAAAATTCGATTTATTCAATTTTTATAAATATATACCAAATAGGTTTAAAAACAAAGAATATCTTAATGACTAAACAAAAGGAAATGCCAACAGATTGGGGAAGTCAATAAATTTTTTATCGCTATCTATATTGTTATGATATTTTTATTTAATTTTTTTTTTACTATTCTCATTTCTTTATACAAATAAAATGGTAAAGAAAAAAAAACAAAAACTTATGATAAATAGTAACTTCCTATTTATACGTAAAGCACATACATAACTTTTTTTTTTTTAATTAAATTTTTTATTTTATAAAATATACTAAATCATTTTAAGTTCCTTATAAAATGTATTGTTAAAAATTTGACATAATATTCTCAAAATATATATACAAAAATAAAAACGTCCACATAGCATATAATAACAAACATAATTTGTGCAAGTTATATAATTGTAATTTATTGTGTATATTTGCGTTAATTATTTTAAATAATTTCTTTATAATGGCATAATATATGTATTAAATTAAAAGAAAAAAAAGTGTTCGTAGTTTTTAAAAAGTTTTTAAATATAAATGCATTTATGTATGCAAACATGTAATACGTATATGTATGTGCGGAAAATATATTACAAAAAAAATGTGAATATATAATTTGTCTAGTATATTTGGATATCTAGATCCAGAGTGCAATAAATAGAGCAAACGAGTCTAATATTCGTTCTAAAGTTTATTTTTTCATATTTAGAATAACTGGACAATGATCTGATCCATAAAAATTAGTGTGAAAAACACTATATCCATGTATCTCTATATTTTCAATTTGATTAAGTAAATTTTTAGAAACAATAAAATGATCGATTCGCATTGCTCTATTACATGATTTGCCAATAAGAAATGGACAGCGCCATGTATAAATATTATCATTGATATTAGTTTTTCTTTTATATGTTGGATCGTTTTTTATTTTATAATTTTCAAAATATCTATATGAATCGATTAAATCGCCATTTTTTAAAATTGTTTTAAAATTTGCTCTTTCCGCATCTGTACAACCAGGTTGTCCAATGTATTCTTTAGGAACATTTCCTTTTTTCATTTTTCTAAATTCTATAGGATGCGATAAATCAACATCTTCAGGTGCAATGTTTAAATCTCCTGTCCATATCAGATTTTTATTTTCATTTTTCATAAACAAAACAAATTCTTTCATTTGATTGTCAAATAAACTTCTTCTTTTAAATTTTGTTTGGTCAAAACCATTATTAGGCGAATATGTAGATAATAAATAAAAATTTGAAAATTCTAATAATATTATTCTACCTTCATCATTATGTATATTAGGATCTGTTTCAAATAAAAGATTATACCGAACTGATTTTACTTTTATAGATTTTTTAACTAATACTAATTGACCACTATATTTTATATTTGCTAAACTAAAATATCCATTATATTCTTTAAAATCATTTTTTAATATTTCCTCAACAATTTTATAATCTATCAAACTTTTTTGATCTGTATTTTTTACAGATCCCCTATTTCTTTCTTCCCCTTCATTTTTTTTTCCTCCATATACTTTGTTATTTACATTTTTTGACTCATTTTTTGAAATGTTTAAAGCCGGAAGCCGAACTTCTTGAAAGCACAAAACATCTGCATTTATTTCGTTGACGAATTTCATAAATCTTTTCCACTTTTCTTTATTTTTATACCTTACAGTAATGCTATTCATATTCCAAGTTACTATTACATTTACATTTTTCCTGACTTGTTCAGGCAATTCATTCTTTTTGTCATTTTCTAAACCACCTCCAATTTTTTCATTTTCTAAACCACCTTCAATTTTGTCATTTTCTAAACTACCTCCAATTTTGTCATTAGGGTTTACATCTTTTATTTCACATTCCTTTTTAATAATTACTTTTTTTTCTGTTTTGATAGTATCATGAATTGTTGGAATTTTAAGGCCAACTATTTTATCGTGATGTGTTTCCAATTCCTCTGATTTATCATTTTCAAAAGCAGAATTAAAACTATTGCAGACGTCAAAAGTTTTTAAAACATTATCCTTATTATTAATTTCTCCAATATTAGCAGTTGTGGGGATTCTACCCGATACCCCCCTTTCATTTAATAAAACTAATCGAGTTTTTTTATTTACATCAAAATCACTACCCCCATCCAAATAAGTATTTTGTCTTTTTTTTCCATTTGGGATATTTTCCATTATTTTTAGTTTATTATTATATTTTTCCCAATGATTTAAGTGAAATTCTTTTAATTTGATTGTTGACAAATAACTATATTTTTTGTTAAAAAAAAATAAAATCCGAAATTTTTTTATATTCATTAATATGTCTTTTCATTGTTCAGAAAAAGTTATTTTTCATATAATATACACATACATGTATTCCTAATTGTTTATTTTATATTTTGGATAAAAAAAAAATATATAATATTCTTTACGAATGTTATCTTCAAAAATGTATATTTATTATTACTTTAAAATGCGAAAAAGAAATGAATATACACAAAATGAATTCTTTAAAATAATCGAAACCAAATAAGCCAATACTTGAAAAATATTTATTTTACTAAAAACAAAACACAATTTATTTCCTTTAAAAATACAAGAAAATATTTTAAAATTATTTAAAAAAAATTGTTTTTTAAATTAAAATTATATAATGTGTGTGCATACATAAATCAAAAAAAATATTTTTTTTTCATTTTGAATTTTATTAATATCTTTACAAAATCATATATTCCTTTAGCTTGTATTTTCATTAAGATTATTTAAATGAATATGGTAAACTGTTAAACTAATAGCATTATTAAGAATAAATGGCAAAGAAATTCGTATAGTCAAATCACAGTTTTAACCTTTTCAAAAATAAACACACATACTACAAAAAGATCAAACTATATTGAATTTTAACGAATTAAAAGGGATGCTTATTCCTAATATATTAATTAATTTTTTATTACTTTTTTTTTATTATCTTATCTTTTTGTTAAAATTTTCAATTATATATGTAAAAAAACTCTCCCTTTTTGAGCCCAAATAATACACACATTCCTCCTTAAATCTAAAAGGTAAATATATATTTTGTGATCTTTATATATTTCATTTTACTATTCCAAAAATATAGCAATTATATATATTCACACAAGTTTACATAAATCTAAAAAAATATCAGTCTAATTAGTGTACTATATTTATTGGTTTTACATATTATTCAAATTTATTTTTTTCATACAATTTAATAATAAGACTTTAGTACCAATTTTGCATAATTTGATATATTTAAAGTTATAATAAAGTTACCAAGTTAACTTTAAAATTGAAAAAAATAAAGAATTATTCACTTACATATATTCAATGTGAAAATCTTATATAAGTTAGATTTGGAAGGAAAAATATATTTAAAAAAAAACACAGATAAATATGAAAAATATGTATATATGCTTTTCCCTATTTAATAATTAATTTTATAGAAACCTTAATATGACTCCCCTTCATTTGGTTGCGATAAACGTTTGTTAGCACTTGAAAGCATTTCTTGTCTTAATGCAATTAATATGGTTTCAATTGTATAACTTCTGTTCCAGTTTTTTAAAATGTGGAGGTGGCTTTTCATGACCTGAAAAATGAACAAATGGCCGAGTATATAATGACCTCTCATTTGTATTTTGTTTTTTTTATTTTTTTCTTTATTTTTTCTTTATTTTTTTTTCTTTATTTTTTTTTTCTCATTTTCAAGCCTTGATCTTACATTTCCAGTGCTGTCAACACAAGTCATTTCAATTTTTGTGTCAAATTTAACAGTTGGAGGAACATCTGGATAATTTTCTCCGCAAAAAACAGTTAATGAATAAATACGATTTTCAAAAACAGTTCCGGGTTGTCCAAATATAGTACATGACCAGTTTGATAATGTTATATCATCTGCACTTTCTAATCCAAAGGAAACACCTTCACTAACATTCCCTTTTTGGCCCTTTTCTAATTCATCTAGTAATCTAAAACTTCTTGGAACAATTACCTGTCAAATAAAAAGACAAAAATAAAACATTATTAGCATTATATCATTTAAACATATTACATAAATTATTTCACTATGAAATGGCTTTATCCTTATTCCTGAATTTTTTTTTTTTTTTTTTTTAAATACTTCTCCCATTTTTTGGTATAAGAAATAACTAAATATGTTATAGCAAAAAAAAGGTACAAAAATGTGAACTGGGTTGTATGCAAATTTTCTAAGTCCTTAGTTATTGTCTGTGCATAAAGAAATAAAATCGCAAACATGTATGTATGTATGTATGTATGTATGTATGTATGTATACATGTACAGTATTGGATAAATAAAAGGATTATTTTTCGGGATATTAATTAAAGTATCCATATATAAATATGTTATTGTTCTTTTTAGAAACAAATGAAAAGCTTTAACTTGTTTATATAAAAATTCATTTTTTTATTCTTACATTTGTCAAGGAATAGTATCGTTATATATTTCTTATAATTATTAAATTTGCATTTATTGTTTTTTTCAACAATTTTGCAATGATAAAACTGTGTATTTATGTTTTTCTATTTATGCTTTTCTATTTATGTTTTCCTGTTTATGTTTGTGCTTTTTTTCCTACTCTTTTATTGCGCTATTCCGAGGTAAAGCCATATAGAAAATAATAGTACTAAATAAAAAATATGCAGTTTTTTATCATAAAAATTATTAAAAAAATACTTAAATATTTTTAGTTATTCAATTTCTTTTATTCTTTTAAAAAAATATATGCAGTTTTATTCACATTTTAATCCCTTGTATGTGTATATATATGTACATTATATAAATATATATATATATATAATTTCATTGTATTTATTATTTATGTGCTTAGTGTTTAAAATTGACTTTGGCTCCTCAAAATTCATTATCTTTTATTTTTAGAATTAAATATATATATATATATCTACTTCACATTATTAATATATTTTTAGATTAAGTTTGAAATAAACAGTTAAGCATAAAACCAGTAAATATTTGATTGTGAAAATAACAGCAAAATAACAATAATAATAAACTTGTATTTTATATTATAACACCAAAAATTATAATTTTATTTCTTAAAATATACAATATTTATATTAGCATGTTCATAAATTTTTTAACAATATAGATTTATATTTGTTTTACTATTTTTGACTTAAATTATATATTTTGTTAATTGGAAAATTAAAAAATAACTATACTTTCTTAATTTAAAAGAAAAACAAATGGATTGAAATAAATTAACTTAGTCTTTTCACTTAAATTAAAAACAAAATATCAATAGTAAGTATATACTATTTAAAATGTTAACATTGTGGTATTGAGTTTTTATTTTTCTATTTTTGTGAAATATTTCTTCAAAAAATATGATCACATAGACATATACATCCTTTACTTTTACAATATAATATATATAATTATAGAAAATGTAGAAAATATACAAATATTTATTTTGAAATATTAATAATATTGACAAAAATGTGTTAAAACAAAATGATAATAATAAGGCATAACTAAAGGGAATATAATTGGCTGTGTAATGTGGATCCAAATAAAATATCATTGTTTTTTCAATAATTCTATTTATCCCATTTTTTTTTATATTAATAAGACAATTATTTCGTCGTTAATTTTATCATTATCTCTTTGCCTTCTTTTTATATTTTATTTTTTATTGTGATTATAAAATTTCTATATATTTATATACTGCTGTTATTTATCAAAAAAAAAAAATCAGCATAATGCACTTTATTTATAACTAAAATTAAGAGAAAAAAAAATAGATATAATATTTATGTGCACTAATATTTAAATTAACTATAAGACAATAATTGGAATAATTTGATAAATCATGGATATATATTTTTTTAAATAACTTTTTCAAATGTGTCAATATATTTGTGTTTTGTAATGATAAAAAGATTATCATATATGGATATGCTCTATAAAAATAGAAAATTATATATGCATTTAAAAAACAAAAAATATATATAAAGAGGCAAACTTAATAAAATACATTTTTCCTGTCTGATTTTGTAAAATAGTCTCAAAAAAGCATATTTGAAAAAAAAAAAAAAAAAAAATCGGTATTCCCTCTCCATATTATATAATCAATATTTATAAAACTAAAATATAATATGAAAATTTTTATCAATAATATAAATACATATAGTGGAAGCTGTTTATGTGAAACATTAGATATTATACAAAATGAAAAATGTGAAATATATGGCACACTGATAAATCAAAATGAAGCGAAAGAAGAAGATATGTACATGTATAATTATAATAATGTAAAAAAAATAGTATCAAAAACCAATAAAGATAAATTGGTAAAATATATAGTTACGTCAAATTTATGTGTATTTGATATGCACAATACAGGTATAGAAGAAATAGAATATGTTATAAGAAAATTAAAAAATGAAGAAATAAAAACAAAAGTAACTTTTATTCTCGTTTCATCTATTATGACTTGGAATAAAACTAAAAGAAAATTTGTTAAAAAAAAAATCGAGGAAAAAATTGAAGAAAAAATTGAACAAAGCGACAATGTTTTAACAAAACAAACAAATGATAAAATAAATTCGGTCCAAAACTGTCAAAAAAATAATATAGACAAATATAGATATATACCAGAAGCTTTTAGCGAAAAGGATTATTTAAAAAGAATTCCATCGTCTGGTTTTAAAGAATTAAAAACAATTGAAATACTTGTTTTATCGTTAAATTCTATTAAAAATATAAACACTTATGTCGTTGCATCAGGGATATTATATGGAAATGGAGAAAATGTTTTTTTCCCAATTTTCAAAAATGCATGGTTTGGAAAAGATAATCAAATAATTGACAAAGGGAATAACTTTATTCCAGTTATTCATGTAAAAGGATTATGCGAATATGTTAAAAATGTATTTATATATAAACCTGAAATAAAATATCTTATAGCAGTTGATCAGGAATATGTTACGCAAAAAGATATTATAAAATCTGTTGCAAATTATATTTCCGCTAATAACAATTATTTATCTGTATCCTCTTATGATTCTATTTTTATTAAAGACTCTGAAAAGTTATGCATAAACTTAAGATTCCAGTGTACACGGTTTTGGAATCTTAATCAAGTAGATGCAATCAACGAAAAAAAAAAAGACAATCCTAATGTGTTAAGTAGCGACAATGAAGAAAGTGGGCAAATTGGAGAAAATAGTGAAAGTGAAGAAAATAGCGAAAACGAAAAAAATAGCGAAAACAAAGAAAATAGCGAAAATGGCAAACGTGGGGAAGAAGAGTCATGTATTAAATTTCATTGTCAAGATGGATTCGTAAAAAATATTTCAATTTTAACGAAAGAATTTTGCGAATATCGAAATCTTAAATCGTTAAAAATAATGATCATGGGTCCACCAGGGGTAGGGAAAACATTTATTGGTAAAAAAATTTGTGAGCATTATAATTTAAAGATATGTTCTATTCAAACATTATTAGATGAATGCAAAAAAACTAATTATAAGTTTCCAGAATATTATACAAACAATTTAAATGATGTTGGGAACACAAACAAATTAAACTTAAACGATATTTCATCAATATTTTACAAAAAATTAAAAAGTAATGAATGCAAATTTCGTGGGTATGTCTTAGATTCATTTCCTAGAAATTATTATGAGGCAAAAATGTTTTTTGAAAAATATTTCGTTTCAGATGTAGTGGACAGTTCAAAAGATCTTACTTATTCAAAAAATGAAACAATGAAAAAAAAACACAAAAAAATTAAAAACAAAAATGAAAAACGAAGGAATAGTAATGAATCGAAGCATAGCGAAGAAAGTGAAATGAGCTTAAGTGAAGAAGAAACAGAAAGTAAGGTAGATGACGAAAGTGAAGAAGATGAACATAGTGACTCTATAAATAAAAAAACATCTAGTCAATCATATACATCAGAAAGCTTAGATGAATTAGAAAATGAAGATCAAACAAGCGAAAATGGTGATTCTTCAAATGAAGATCGAATTAACGAAAATACAAAAAAAAATAAAAAATACGATATCAAAAATGATAGTGAGGAAAATAAAAACAATGAATATATATATAATGAAAACAAAAATATGGATCCAAGAAATAATCCTATACTCCCTGAATTCGTTATAATTCTAAAATCAAAAGAAGATCTTTGCAGAATTAGAATGATGAATCTACCAAAAGATGAAATTATTAAAGGACATAATGATGAAAAGGGTTTTGAAAGGCGCTATAATAAATATATAGAAGAAAATTGTAGAAATGATTATTTAGAGTTTGATAAAAAAAATACAATTGAAGATTATTTTATAGAAAATCAAATAGAAGTTTTAAATATAAATATAAATGAAAAATCAATTCTTGAAGATATATTAACAAATATATATATATATATTGAAAAAAATAAAAAATTTTATAATTTTTTACCTTCTACTGATGAAATTTTAAAAAATAAATTACATGAACAAGAAATAAAATTATTAAATGAAAAAGAGAATATAAAAAAAAATGAAGATAATACTATTAATGAAGAATTAAATAAAAATGATGAATTAATAAAAGCTGAAAAAAAAAGACAACAATTACTTATGGAATATCAGCAGCAATATATACATAATCAATCATTGCCCTTACGATTTTATTTAATTAAAAACATTTTACCAATTTTAACTGATGCACTAATATATATTTGTAAAACAAAACCAAAAAATCCATGTTTGCATATAGCAGAATATTTATTGGAAAATGCACATAAGTACAATGTTGATGAAAATACTTTACCTTTGATACCACCCAAAAAAAATGAAGATAAAGATTCTCCAAACAATTAATTTCCAAGGAATGAACATTCCGCACTACATTCTTCAATACATACATTGTATATATGAACATAAAATATGTATTGCTTTTTATTCGTGCGTAAGTTTTTAATCAGCAATAGCTAGCTTTATTATATCAGAATCCTCAAACTAATTTATAATGAGTTAAAATATATATATATAGACAAAATATTATGATTTTAGATGATTTTCATTATTGAAATCACAATATGATCATAATTCATTGGAAATAACATAAAGTTTATTATGTTCTTTCCCTAAAAGCTGTATTAAAAATTTGTACACAATAAACATCCTATACAATATTCAAATTAACAATTTCATAGTTTGTTTAGTAAGGCGAAATAAACAAATTTTAATTTTGTAGTTGTAAATATATATGTTAAAAAAAATTGAATACAATATATTGGTGTAAAACATACACAAAAAAAATTTTCATCAAAATAGTCTATTTTCATTCATTTTAAACATTTTATTCAAATAATTTTTTATGATAAGACAATTTATTTTTCCAAAAGTTTTATTTTTTCTGACATATTCATATAAATACATAAATGAATATTACGCGTATATAATTTTATATGCATCATTGTTTGTGCTTATACATATAAATATGTCTATTATTCTAAATATAGCTATTATATTATTGATAGGATATGTAAATAAGCATATATTTAATATTATATTTTTCTGCATGAACAAAATTGGAGAAATAGCTAGTATGCACAAAAAATATTGCATGTTCATAAATAAACTCGTTTTATTTATTTTGGCAATCTTTTAATATTACACTTCAAAGCTAATGTACACATGTATATGCTTAGTCTCCTATATTTTAAGAGGGTGAGAATATAATAAATCATGTACCTTTACATTATTTCAAAAATTACTATTTCAGTATTTAAAGTTGTTTTTTTATTATTTTTAATTTTATGTTTATATGATATTTTATTTATTTTATATATAGCGCATAAAAATGATAATACAAAAAAAAATAGAATAATAATTAAATAAAATAGCATAATATGAATAAAAAACTGAAGAAATATAGTCTATAAATAAAATATATATACTCCAAAAAAACGAATAAAAATATATATATAATAACAATAGAAAATGACTGTGTGTTAAGAAATAACAACCTTTTTAAAATAGAATATTGCTAAATAATATTCACTTGAGTATGACTTCAATGTATTTAGTGTGTGCATTAATACCAATGTTTTTGCTCTACATATTTTTTTGCATCACGGAACATTTTCCATAAAATAATATGCGTTATTGCAAAAGGCCAGATCCACCACCATAAATATGATGAAAATTTTGCCCACCATCGAGCAAGGGCCATGTGCCAAAATGGATATACAATTTTTTGTTGAAAAGGTGAAATAGTTTGTTGAATATACCCCCCATATGCTGTATGCCTATTCCTCCACATCATTTCGGCTTCAGGGGGAACTGGATATGACCCCAAAGGTTTTTGTTCATGTTTTGGAGTTTCCTTTTTAACGATATTGTCACGTACTAAATTTCTTTGGAAACATATATATCTCTTTTTTAAATCTGCCACATTGGCTTTTATATTATAAAATGCTTGACTATTAAATATTGTTTTCACCATTTTACATGAGATAAATAGAAAGTTGAGTTTTCGTGATTTTATTTGTATTCGCCTTAAATATGAATTTTAAAACTATTATATATACTTATGTGATATTTTATATATATTCTGTTAATATTTCATAATGTTTTAGAATTCATATTTTTCACATATATACATATCTTGATTTTTTTTTTTTTTTTTTGTGTAAAAAATTATTTTTGTTTTTCATCAAAATTAAAAGCACTCATAATTATGGTAGTAATCGAAGTTAAAATTGATAAGGTAATGACGCAAATTTTGTTAAAATTTAATACAAGGGGAAAAATATAAACACAATATAAAATGTATACTGGCATTACACCTTTTGTAATAAAAAATAATTTGAATAATGCATATTTTATTTTTTTGGAAAAAAAAAAATAATAATAATAATAATAAAATTGTCATAAATTTACTACTTTAATATGCACTGTTCATATCATTTTGGTACCAAAAAAAATAATATATAAAATTAATAACGGTAAAATAAAAGTAATAATAATTTCAAGGTAGATAAAAAATGTGTGTAGTATATATCTATTCACATTTGTATCCTCATTTGTGTTATATTTAAATAATGATATATTGGTATATTATATATATATATGTGCGCCTACGTGTTTTAATTTATTTATGTGATCATTTCATGACTAATTCAAGATATAATAATACATTCAAGAGACATAAATAAATATAAACATATTGATGAAACAATATAGCGCGTTATACACATTTGAACATTTGTCAAGTAAGGAATATATATATATATATATGTGGGTATGGGCAGCGAATATTATTTTAAACAATTTAATTTTTTGTGTATATTTCATGAACTTTATTAATATAGTTCTACATAAAAAATATGTACAAAATTAACATTCAAGTGTAATTCTATACATTTCTCTATATTTGCATTTATTTGTTTCAAAAATCATAAAAAAGGTTTTAAAAAAATGCTAGATGGTTTTTTAAATGTCAAATATTATGTAGTATATGTTATAGTTACAAGCATTGATATGTTAATATATGATGATATGTGTGTGTGTGAATTACCCCAATACTAATATAATCACAATATAATAATAAATATTTTTATTTATTAAAATTGTAATTCTTATGTTTACAACTTGAATTCATATTATACCAATAATAAAAAAATAAAAAATTAACTTTCTTTTTTTTTGTTATTCTACAAAATGACAGGAAAAAGGATATATATAAACATATTATATATATTTGTTAAGGCAATTATTAAAAAATATATATATGGATAGAATATTAAATTGATTATTAATAATTCATAAAAAAAATTGAAACATTAAATAGTATTGCATATATGTATAAACATATTTTTTGTATTTATATACTAATATGAATATTCTTTTTTATATTTATTGCATATTGTCCAAAATCTTTTTTTTTTAATATTCCGAAAAAGTGTTACAAAATCAATAGTATATATTTTTTTCCGTTAAATATTTCTCGTAAATATATGTGCAAACTGTTTGAAAAGGACAATATATATAATAACTAAACATATGAGTATCTGCATATGCATAATATTTTACTGGTATATTTAATATCTTATACACACATATATATATATATAAGAAATTTAGTATGAAAAAATAACTTTTTAAACTTATGATAAGATATTTCTTCTTTACTATTTAAGAATATAAAACGTGTTTCAACTTAGTTGGGAAAATAAACTACTCACATTTTTCTGCATTTCTTATATTGGTGGTTTGCTCTATCTACAATTCGGCTGAGGCTCCAAATCTGGGAAGCGAAATATGCAAAAGTAAATATAGATAAAAAATAAATGAATAAATCTAGATAAATGAATGAACGAATAACACATTGTGAATAGAATTATAAATGGTATTTGGCATAAGCATATATGTGAAGGAAATAGATATAAATGTGTGCTTTCATACAATTGATGGATTAGCATAGGCGACAAAAGATTGTTTTATTTCTTCAACGGACTGCTCGATTTCTTTAATTTCTTTTTCTGTATTATTTATTAATTCAATATCCTCATCATCTTCATCAATATTAATATGATCCAAATAAAAAGTGTGATATGGAAGTAGAAATGCTAATATTTCTTTTGCATCATAATATTTTTCTGTATTTTGAAAAATATGAGAAAATTGTCTTTCTTTATTTATGCTACTTTCATAAATTTGTTTTCGATCTTCATTATAATAATTTAAAACTCTTTGCCTTTCAGTCGATATATTTTTTTCAAAATTAATTAATTTACAAAAAGGCATTTTTTCAAGAATATATTTATCGGGTAAATTATTAGTATGAATAATATTCATTTGATCAATTTCAGATAAAGATTTTGAATCTGATTCTGGGGTATTTAATATATCTTTTAGTTCATCATTTTTTCCAAAAAATTCAGTATTTATAAAATCAATTGTTTTTTTGTAATAATATTCAAATTCTTTTTCTTCATCATCTTCTGATAGTTTTTCTTCATTATTATGATCTACATATGCATTATTTAATTTTCTTTTATCTCCAATATGTCTATTATTTGTTTTATAATTTTCAGTTATTAATTTATCATAATTATTTTTTTTTAAATTTTTATTATCAGGAAAAGTGCTTATATTATATTTTATTAACTTTTGTTCATCATTTATTCCATTTTCTGATTCACATTTTTCTTTTATATTATTATCTACTATTGAACTATCGTTTGAAATTTCATTTTTTACAACATCATCATTGATATTTTCATTTGTTTTTATTTCTTTATCATCATCAAGATCCTCCTCAGGATCTACCGTTTTGTCATTTTCATTTGGTTGTACATAATCTTTTAAAATAGCCATTTTATTAGATTCATCAATGTTATTTACATTTTCTTCATCGCTTTTTGGCTTTTCGTTAGTTAGCAATCGTAGGAAATTCATTCTGTAAAAAGCGTTATATCCAGTTGGCTACTTTTTATTTCGTCTATTATTTCATCTATTATTTCGTGTTATTCTTAACTACATAATTAGCTTTTACAAACCCGGGATAACAAAATTGGTGTTATACCCGATAATTGGATAAAAAAGAAAAAAAAAATGATTTGCTAAACTTTTAATTTTTTACATGACGGAAATTAAAAAATAAATATGTATATCACAAAAAAATTGTACTTATATTTTTATATAGGTATGTATGCATGCATGTATAAAAAGTGGCATATAATGTTTTGCCAATAAGTTGGATATCCTTGTTAATTGTCATCAAATTTCAGAAAAAATACAAATATACATATATTCTTTTAATATATAATAATATATTTGTTTAAAAAATTTTACATATATTAAATACCACAAAAATTTAGCATACTAATAATAAGTAAAAAAAGAAAAAAAAAAAGTCGCCAAACTGAAGAAATTAAATTCATCACAATTTATGCTAATATTTTTTTTTGCAATTTCGATATAGTATATGAATACAATAAATTTTCAAAAAAAAAAAATGTCATAACTTTATATTTGCAAAAATATAATTAAATAACAAAATATTTGAATTAAATTTAAAAACATTAAGGTAATTAATTATATAAATATTTGACCCCTATACTTATACCCAAATAATAATAAGTTAAATATTTTTTTGAATATGAAAATATTATAAAATAAAAGGCTATTAGAAATAACATACAAAAAATAAAATAACAAATTATTATGAAAAGTTACGATATTCAAAATTATAAAAAAAGAAAACCATTAAAATATAAGACAACCCCCCCAAAATTAGCATTATGCAGTTGGGTATATATATCCCCATATAGTTAATATTATTAAGTAGAAAAGACAAAAATATATATATTAAAATTCTTAAATTTTATAATACAACATTTATACATTGTTTCATGATCATATATGAAAACAAAACATTTTTCATATACTCAGTTTAAAAAAAATATACTAGCATATTTTTAGTAACTATAAATATAATGAAACAAAATTTTGAAACTCATTATTTTTTACATATATTGTTTTATTACACATTAATAAGCTTAATATATCAATTGATTGTATGGAAATAAATATACTTATATTTGTTTCTACATAAAAAATTGTATATCATGACTGTTGTTGCAAATGTTTGATTATATTTCCTTCTTTTATTGAAAAAAAAAGCACTAAAATTATATTTTATTGTTCATTTTAAAGTATATATATATATATATATGCCTATTTTATTGTGGTAGCACATTGGGAAAAATACAACATTATATATGTGTAATATCTATATATATTAATTTGTGTTTTTATCATAATAATTAATTTATTTACTTTAAAAAAATTAAAATTATATTTTTCTCATACATAAATAAGTGTGAAATTACTATTATTTTATAAATATTTTTTTGGAAAAAAACAACAAATTTCAGGATAAGTTCCTATGTACAACAATACAATTTTTTTTAACTTTATTTTCTTAATTGGAAATTATTATATTAAATGGGCATTAAATATTTGTATTGTTAATTTTTATAAATAATATTTCGACTTGAAAATTTTTTGCCATTTTGTAATAAACTATAATAAAAAAGCAAGTACAAAATTTCTCTTTTTTTTTTTCTCTATAAATATTATATTATGTTGTACGTATTTCACTAGTTTGTAATTTTTGTTTCTATCTTTTGTAAAGAATGATAATTTCGACTTTTATTTATAATCCTTTTAAAAAGAAAATATAAATATTTGTCATATATGCAAAAAAAATACATAATAAAAATTTCTCAAAACATACGACAATCGATGCACATATAAATTATTATGTAAATTTTAAAATAAACTTATATAAATATCGTTTTATAATTTATTTAAAATTGGGTAAATAATTTAACACTGAAAAAATTAAAAATTTTCAATAACTTAAAAAAAAAAAAAATATATATAATATGGCAGGATCTATATGGAATAAAAACAGCTGGCATTGGTAATACAAAAGAAAGAAATAAAAAAATAATTATATTTCTTGATATTCATTAAATTTACAAACTTATAATTTGTAGGGAGGAAAAAAATTACAACAAATGGGGGGAATCTTATATAAAGTCGAAATTAATTCATTTAAAAATTGAGGATGAAAACTTGTCTATATACTTTGATACAATCAACATAACAGGAAATGTAATAAAATAAAAATATAGAGGATAAAAAATAAAAATAAAAATTTCCTAATTATGTACTCCTATATTTGGAAATTCACACACATACCCCATTTATATTTTTTGCATTTGCAGGCTTCTGTATCAATTCGAAAGGGGAAACAAATTAGCTCTTTCGAATTTGTCATTAAATTTAAATGGAATTGTTTAAGAAAAAAAGAAAATATCAACTCCTTCGGTGGGGACGTGGAAATATTAGATTTTTCCAATTGTTCATTGGAGGTATGACCATATTTATATATTTACCTGAATGTTCAGGTGAAATGTATCCATTAAATTTTAATAAAAGTTTATATATAAATATATTTTTCCATTTATTTATCATACATTTTTTTTAATACTAGGACAACGATTATGAAATAAATGTGGAAGCGAATGAAAGCAATGCAGACATGAAAAAAGCATATGAGATATTAAGGAAAGAAGGGAAAGAAAAAATCAAAAACACCTTGAAGGATTTCCAGCTCGAACTTTTAAAGCATGACACAAATGAATGTAATATAAAAAAAAATAAAAAATGTATACATAAATTTTTTTATTATTTAATATTTCAAAAAAAATTTGTAAATATAACGTAGTTTGTAATAATTCCGTATTATATTTATGCCATATTTTTTATTTTCTTTTTTTGTATTGCTTGTTCATAATTTTCAGCCACCAAAGAACTCAAAATCAAAGAAACTGAAGAAGAAAAGCTTAAAGACATAAAAATTAACTATAACGATAATGTAAAAATACAACAAGATATAAACAATAACAATAATGTAAATAAAATTCAAAATGACGAAAAAAAAGAAGGATCTGTATGGAATATTAATAATTATCATTGGGAAGAAAAATGTTTAACAAAATGGGCAAAAGAAGAATTGGAAAAAATTTTAAATAGTTCTACAATTGAATTAAATAATAATATTCATTTTCAATTTTTTAATGCAGAAATTGAAGGAGAAGCTTCATCAAGTTTAAGAAAGAAAAAAAAAATTATTATTTATGATCTAAAAATTGGTGCTGAATGGAAAGCTTCCAAAAAAAATAAAAACAATGAAATTGAAATGGAAGCTAAAGGATACATAAGTGTTAACGAAATTATTTCGGATTTTTCTGCTGATGATCAAAACAAATATAAATATAATTATATTTTTGATAATAATACACCTGAACATTCTACTATTAACAATGTAGTAAAATCAGATATCCCCCAAAAAATGAACGAAATAATTGATTCTTTTATTGAAAAAATGAAACAAAAGTAAGTGCTTTCGCACTAGAACTATTTTGAATTTTCAATACAAAAATTATAGTTATATAACTAGGCCTATTATTATTATAATCATTTTATCATCATTATTATTATTATATATTTTTATTTTTTATGCCATTTTACCAACTTGAAGTTTATCAGCATTCTACACAGAATTAATTAATTCATTTATTCAATGTTTATGATTTTTGTCTTTTACCTGATTTTAAATACATATACACATTTATCTGCTACACCTCCTTTTCCTTGCATTTTATATTTTTTGTTATGATGGCATTTAATTAAAGGATTTCTAAATGAGTAAAATACAGTTTTTTTAAAAATATAACTTTTTTTTTTAAAATATATCATATTTGCATAACCATTTATCGTTCTAATATAGTTCACACAAAATTTGTTACGTCATAAAAACAGGGATGAATAAAAAATAATATAAAATATTTTTTGTAATTGCATAAAGCATACATAATTACATGTTCATATTAACTAATTTTAATTTTGAGGTTTCATTTTAATTATATTTAATTTTCTACAGTTTAACTAGTTAAGCATTCCAATGTTCTTGAGTCTCTCTTGAAGTTTTCCGGTTTCGTTTTCCTTGACCTGAAAAATATCATATAATTTTTTATTTATTTGCACACATATATTCATATATATATTAAATATTTTCTGAAAATGTTCATATTATATTTCCATATTTTGTAATTTTATTATTACCAAGTCATCACATCCGCCGACAATTTCCTTGTTAATAAATATTCTTGGTACGGAACTTTTTCCTGAAATAAGTAAAGTTATATATATTTACATATACATATATAGCTATATGTATTCCCTTTAATTTATTTTGAAAAAAATATCTTGATTAGCTATTTGTTTGTCCTACCAGTTAATTCCTTGAAATATGATTGGATATCTGCCATATTAGCATTTTTCTCAATTTGCTCTACATGCTGAATTTACATACATAAAAAATATTATTAGTTATAAACAATAAATAAGCATTGTTTTTTTTTAAATGTGTAATTTTCATGGGTATTATTTTATACACACAAACTAATTATTATGTGTTTTTATACATGCACACATATAATTATGAAAAAAACTATATTTTCTTATAAACAAGTTCATTTTTATACGTTTCAATTTGATCTTACCATATTAACATTATATCCTTTTAAAATGGATATTGCTTTAATGCAATATGGGCATTCACTAAAAAAAATACATACACAAATACATTATATATTAATGCCTGTTTTGTTTTTATAAAATGTTTATTACAATTTTTTGTATAGGTGTATGCCAGTTCAAAACTATAATTTACACCTGGAAATATAGTTATATATTTTTTTTATTACGTTTTTGAGAATACAGCAATTTTATTTTCATCGATGATTTTATGTACAAATTTTTTAATAGTTTCGTATGTGGATCCCATTTTGTTTAAAATAAAGATTAATATTGAAAATCTATATAAGAAAGAGAGTATATATATATATATATATATATGTGTGCGTGTACTTATTTTTTTATATGATAAACAATTCGTAAATTCATATTTAGGGTATTTATATATCCATATGGGTAACTGCTTTGCATAATATAAATTGGCTATATATAAAGCATGTTCTGGTTATAGAACATAATGCATAAACAATATATATATTTACAAAATGCATGAATGGAAACTTTATGTATGAACATATGTATATACTTGTTTTAAATATAGGTATATCTAAAGGAAATGAAAAATTATATAATTTCTAAAGTGTGAAGAAACTTAAATATTGGCAATTTCGTTAAAAACGTAATATTATATATATATAATATATTTTGTATAATTGTGTAATGATTATATATCTATATTTTTTTAATTTTTTCCAAATAAATGATCATATTATACGAGATATATTTTTTTTATCAAATAGCTTTATATACATATAAATAAAAACAATTGTTCATTATTATTGCATATAAAAATATGGATATACGTACATACAATATATGCATAAAATAATTTATTACATATTTACGGGTTTATACTTATATATATAATATACATATGCATATTATTTTCCATTTTTATGTTTTACATTTTTTATACAAAAAAAAAAATTAATAATGGGTGTACAAAAAGGCTATCATATAAGAACAAACAAATAAAATAAAATATACATATAACTCTATTTTATTTGTAAATATAAAGAACTTGACCATGATATTATAATAAAACGAGATTATATGTGCAAAGCGACGAAGACATTTGCATTGTATTTTCTTATGAAAATTTAAATAAAAGGTAGTAAAATAATATTATTTATATTTTCCATACATGCAAATAATATATTGTTTTGACAACTTTTTTTTATACTCTTTATGGTCTTATTTGTTGTATGATTTATCCATATGCTATAATATGTCATGACTTGTACATGTTATAATATGAGCTGACTAAGCATTTTGTCAAGTTCTTTTCGTATTATATATTTTAATGAAAAAAAAGAAAGTTATATTACATACATTGTTTCAATTTAATGTAATTATTTTGGGAATTTTTTAAATGATTGTTTTCATTTATTTAAAGTTACATTTCATTTATTACAATTTTTTCGTCCCTTTCCGTTTTATTTATACAGAAATATACAGAATTTATCTTTGTTTCGGCAATTAAACTTTGCAAGTTGCTGTCTGCTCTGATATAGCTCACGTAAGTTTATGCGCTTTTTGTAAACTTCACTTATTTTTTTGATTATATTAAAAAAAAATGAAATAAATTATAAATTATTAAAAGTTGAGTGTCCATGTAAATATATACATTCACTAGGCAATGCATAAAGTTTTTTTTTCATTGCAGCGAAATAATATACTTATTGCCTAGCGTGTTTGGGAAAATCCCATTTTATAATTACACCTAGTACAAGTAATTTTCACTCTTGCTATGTTTTTCATTTTTTTCGCTAGTTTTCATCTTTTTCCCCCCTTGTTTTCACCCCTTTTTCGTGTGCAGAATGCTGAAGAAGGCTCTGGCTGGAGCGGGAGGTCTCGGTATGATATCCGTTGGGGGTGTTTACCTACTTAAGGTAAACTTTCACAAAAATATGATTGAAAAGGATGTATCATATAAGTATAGTCCAATTGCTAATAGATCTGAAATGGTAAACAGACTAAAAACAAATCAGTATGATATATTAATAATTGGCGGAGGAGCAACAGGAGCAGGTTTAGCTTTAGATTGTGCGACAAGAGGAATAAGATGCGCCTTAATTGACAGAAACGATTTTTCGAGTGGAACTTCTTCAAAATCGACTAAATTATTACATGGAGGTATTAGATATTTAGAAAATGCAGTAAAGAAATTAGATATATCCGAATTATATTTTGTTTGGGAAGCTTTAGGTGAAAGAGCCCATGCAATGAAGATTGCACCGTTTATGTCTCGACCTATTCCGATATTAATGCCTATATATAAATTGTGGCAAGTTCCTTATTTTTCATATAATATAAAAATATATGATTTATTAGCTGATTTAGTTTGTTATTTTGATAAGGGTGTACCTAACTCTATGTATATACAAAAACAAAACACATTGGATCAATTTCCTTTGTTGCATAAAGATGAATTAAAAGGCTCTTTAGTATATTATGATGGGCAGCATAACGATACACGAATGAATTTAAATCTAGTATTAACAAGTGCTATAGATAATTATGTACCTGGACAAATTGGAGCTACTATATGTAATCACATGGAAGTTATAAGTTTTATAATGGATGAAAATAATCAAAAAATAATAGGTGTTAGAGCATTAGATAAAATTACTAACAAAGAAATTGAAATATATGCAAAAGTTATTATTAATGCTACAGGGCCCCAAGGAGATATTATTAGAAAAATGGCAGATGAAAATAGTAAACCTATGATTCAAGTTTCAGTAGGGTGCCATTTTATTTTACCTAAATGGTATTCATCAAAAAATAATGGTATGATTATACCTAAAACAAGTGACGGTAGAGTATTATTTTTATTACCCTGGGAAAATAGCACAATTGTTGGAACAACAGATGAACAGCGTCCTTTAGTAGATAATCCCAAAATTGATAAAAAAGATACAGATTTTTTAGCAACTGAATTATCTAAATATATTAATGTTTCTCCAGAAGAAATAAAAAATGATATTAAAGCTGCTTGGTGTGGATTTCGACCTTTAGTTCATGATTCAAAAAAACAAAAAAAAAAAAAAAATAGCGAAAATAATAATCAAAATGAAATTACAACACATGAAATATCAAGAAGTCATGAAATTATCGAAGATGAAAATGGACTAATTAGTATATTAGGTGGAAAATGGACAATATATAGAAAAATGGCTCAAGATACAATTGATTATGTTTTATCTAAACATAGTGATAAAATACAAACTAAAAATGAATGTCGAACAAAATTTTTAATGTTAATTGGTAGTCATGATGAAAATGGAAATTTAAACCAAGAAGATTTGACATTTGGATGCAGTAAATTAGGAAAAAAACTTGTCGATAAATATTCAGAAATCGATTATGAAACAGCTAATTATTTAGTATCAAATTATGGATATTTATCTGAAAAAGTTTGTGAACTAGCTAAGGAATTAAAATTATTTAACAAAATCGATCAAACAAAACCATATATAGAAGCTGAAATTGTATATGCAAGTAGATATGAATTTGCTAATACTATTTCTGATGTTATTGGAAGAAGATTTAGATTAGGATTTATTGATACAAATGTTTCAAATCAAGTAATACATAAAATTGCTAATTTATTAAAAGATGAATTAAATTGGTCTAAGGATCAAATGAACAAAAATATCGAAGAAGCAAAATCATATATTGATTCATTATCTTTAGAATAATAAATTATTATAATATTTATAACATAATATCTTTATATTATGTATTTTAAAATCAATACTATTTTTTTTTACAGCTTATTTTATGTTACGCTACATTTATATACACACATATATGCACGCTATTATGTGATGTTTTTATTTTGTAGTAACAATCAATTTTATTCTATTATATTTTATATATTTTTTTAAATCCATTTATACTGACGAAAATATTTCGTTACAACGCATGTTTTTACACGAATGCATTATAAACTCGACAATTTTTCACAAAATTTGAAAAAAAAATAAAAATGAAAATAAAAAATATTTCAGTTAACTTAAATTTATTAAATACAAACCGCTTATTTTTTTTTTTTTTTCTATTCATAATAATCGAACTACAGTTATATTTATATCCTCATTTTTTAACTCTTTAAAATGACGATAAAAAAAATAAAGACTGAAATAATTGTTAAGTTGGGATGTGTTATATACTAAACTTGAATAGAAATTACAAAAAAATAATAAAATAAATATAGATGAAATATATTAATATTTATGCATATGCAATGCTAAATATAATCGTTTGGTACTGTACTGGAATAAAAGGGCCTCCAGTATATTTATAATATGAAAATTGAAAAGAAAGTGAAAAAAAAAAAACTAAAAATAATAACTATTTTCACGACTTTTCAAAAAAAAATATATATATTTTACATTTACAACAAAAACGAAACAAATATTTTTTTTTTGTAAACCATATGTGCTTATGTTTTGAATAATAATGTAGATCCAGTTATTTATACAAGATCGCCCCTTGGTTTTACCCAATTTATTTTGTGTTCAGGGGCTTCTAAATAAAAAAGTTTCATATCGAGACGATATTGTCTTAAAGCATCAAGCCATAAGTATGCAAAATATAATCCAACTGTCATATATAAAATAAATTCTCTTAAACACATTGTTACATTATATTCTGCTAAAACTTTTTGTCTATATGTATACCAAGCTGATTGCCATTTAATATTTTCTTCATGCTTTATTTCTTCGGCAGATCTATAAGGAACTGGAATTTTTTTTCGAAAAATTTTTAAAGGTTTTGCAAATTTATAAAACATTTCTTGATAATCGTCATAAGTAAATTCCCCTTGTATTAGTTTAGTCATATACGGTTTTAATTCAGTAGTATCATCACCTAATTTTTTTAAAAACATATAAAATTGTGGAGGAACATAATATGTATGCTTTATATTTGTTGAAACTTCAGGAGGTATACTAGCGGGTATTCCAAACTCATCTCGGGGTATAACATCACAATCATTTTCCCAAAATGGTTGCCAACTTGGTTTATCATAAGTAACAATAAACATCATAGGATATCCATAGCCTCCTAACTGTCTGTTCATATGTTCACCTTCAAAAAATTTATCTTCTTCATTATTACCATTTTCAATATAATTATTTTTGTTTAATTTCTTAATTGTATTGCTAACTATATTTCGATAATTTATTAAAAATGGATTATTTACTTTACTGCACTTTTCTTTTTCAACATTCATATAATGAAAGCTTGAGTTATCTACAAATAAATTACATCCTTTATAATATGATACTCTTCTTGTAGTAGTATTATTTCCTATAGAATTGCCAATTAGCTTTTCAAAGCAATTCTTTAACACATTATGTCCACGCATCGCTATCATTCTTTTCTATTCCTTTTAATATATCCGTATATTATAAATAGATATATACATATATATAATCTTTTATTTGCTATTTGATGTTACATGTGTTAAACCAGACACTTTCAGTTCGTTCCTTGTTTCCCGTTAACAGAGAAAAATAATATAGAGGATTGATTTATCACACCTGGTGCGTTGTGAAATATCTGTATACTTCTTTTGTACCAGCTTTTGAAAAATGAGCCCAAATTAAATCAAATCTAACACAAAAAAATGTGAAAAAAAGTGAAAAAAATATGAAAAATGAAAAAAAATATGAACAAAATATGAACAAAATACAAACATTTGCATATCCTATATATGCATTTTTTGGGAGCAAATTGTAAATTTTACGTTATTACGGATTTTTTTGCATAAAGATATATTTAAATAAAATGACAAAACACATATTTCTAAAATTAATATATCTATTACATTAATTTATTCTTACCACTAGTTGACACAACATACACTTTTTTATTATAGCTATATGTATTAATACATCCCTTTTGTACTTTTACTAAATATTTAGCCGTTCATATATTTTTTTTTGATAATTTGTATACCCATAAATGTAAAACGATGTAAAATATGCCTAATATCGCTCAAAATAATAATTACATTTTTGAAAATAAATAAAAATATATAATAAAAAAAATAGTGTAAAATGATTTACAAAATGCGTGCGCATATATAAATATTTATTTTT
Source organism: Plasmodium berghei ANKA (assembly GCF_900002375.2). Classification (NCBI taxonomy): domain Eukaryota; phylum Apicomplexa; class Aconoidasida; order Haemosporida; family Plasmodiidae; genus Plasmodium; species Plasmodium berghei. Next base: position 185,365 of record NC_036162.2, read on the forward strand.
TATGGGTATTGTTTTGAGTTTTCCCCGTTAACCTATTTGCAAATATTTAGTACACTTGCAATTTGTTTTCTCGAAAAGTGTTAAAAAGTGGGAGATACATAAAAATGATAAATAATAAAAAATTAGATAGTGAAAAATAAAATAATGAACAGTTAAAATGCCAAAACACACAATAAATATGAATAATACACTTGGAGGAATATCGTAAAGGCGTTTTAAAAAAAATATCCTGAATTTTTTTCCATTTTAAGATTTATAATTACTAAGCAAATACCTTTTTATTTTAACTATAAATACGTTGAATGACAAATTCCATTTTTTAAGACCGCATTTTACAATTATATTTTTATCATAGTTTTTATATGCATTTCCTACCCTTTTTTTGAGAAGCTTTATTAAAAAAAAATGACGTCAGCCCCAGGATTATCTTTTGCAAATTTGACCCTTATGTTGGATTTGCCACAACTACCTGCCATTTTTTTAGTTAATATAAAAAATAATGTCAAAATTTTGACAAACGAAATAAAGCAAAATATTACCCCAAGCGAAGATATATTTTATCCGCATAATAGAATTAATTTACAAAATAAAAAAATTAATAAAATGGGAAGAGTACGGAAATATAGCAATAATGAAAGTTGGCTGTTTGGAAATCCATTTTAGCTAGTTATGAAAAAAAAAAAAAAAACTATTTTATTTTATTTTTATACTATTCAATGATTATTTTATTTAATTTTGATACATGAAAATAAGAATCATTAGATTGTCTATTCTATCGTTTTACATCAACACTATTTATTACTAAAAACATTCCAAATGAATCCAAGATATAGAAGAATAGACGATTTAATGTAAGCTCACAATGTGCATATGTGTGTGTATATAATCAACACCCCTACACCAAATATTCATATTTCCAAAATGGTGTATTTTTATTTTTTTATTGTTTTATTTGTCGTGTATAAATAAATAATTTTCATATTACACATGTTTTATTTTACCAGTCCAGTTATTTTTTCATTTTTTGATAAACTTGTTCACATTACCATGAAATATACCACTTCTTTAAATAAGTAACAATACAAAATATATATTACATTTGTACTGAAAGTTAAAAAAGATATAATTTACAAAAGAATAAATAGCAGTTCGCTATACGACAATCTGAATCTCTTATTATGAATATTTTTTTTATTTTTTTTTTAATTGTTTCCTTTTTTTTATAAATATAAAATAATGGGAAAAGCTATTATATAGCTAACAATGTTGCACACAGTAATACTCTAAAGTAGGTAATAATTGAGAATTCATATTTTTTATCCGCACATATTATATATCCATAGTTTATTACTTATTATTATAATGTTTTAAATGTATTTTTGTATATTATCCAAAAAATATATAAACTAATTTAACATATATGCAGACCGAACAAAATGGAAAAGGGCTGTTACATATTTTATAGAAAATTTAAAGTATGCCCCCAAAAAAAAATATTTTATTTTATATAATATATATTTTAATCCTCTTCCTTAAAATATTTATTTTAAATAACAGGGAAATTACATATTTAAAAAATTATATATATATTTTTTTAATAATATACCATAATTAGTATGCTTCTTTTTGCGGAATTATGCATATAGTACTTTTAAAGTTCCTATTTATAGCACAAATATAAAATGCAAATTTTGTGAACTAGTTATTTTACTAAAAAAATATTACCACAGAAAAAAACAGACTATACATTATTAATTTATTTGCCCCTTTTTAATAAGAAAAAATGCACGAAAATTATATTTGTTTAAAAAAAAAAATCTAAGTTATATAAATAATATATGAATGTAAATGTTTAAAAGCGGAAAAATACAAATAAAGGAAAACAAAAAATAATAAAATGATAAAACAATTTTCAGTTATGATAACCTTGATAGGGTTATCTTCCCTATTGAACTGTGGCCATAATGTTTATTTATGTAAGTTAAATAAAAGTTAATATGTATAAAATGCATACATACCTTGTATATAGGCAAAACTGAATATATACTATTTTATATTACCTAAATAACATATTATATTCCAATATTTTTAACAATTTTTTAATTTTCTTAAATAGTACTTAATAATTTCAAACTAGGAAAGGACAACATCGAGGATTTTATAATTCCAACACCCGTTAGCTATAAAAACAAAATGAGCAATTTTCTATTTAATCATATTTTCTTAACCTAACTTTATATTATACTTTTTTTACAGCTAACTATTCAAACAATTTTATGTGCTCTCATAACCATATACGGTGGAAGCAGACTATTTCACAGTTTTAAAAAAGTTAATGACATGTCAAAAGATTTTGACAATAAGTATAAAAAATAAGTGATATATATCTGTTTATTATGATTCAATTTTTTCTCTATTAGTTGTCTGCATTTTTTCTAATTTTTTATTTCTAATTTTTTATTTTTTATTTTCCTAGTTCTTGGGATGCAGCACACATACGGAAAAGCTTCCGTCTAAGCTACAACAGGAAATATTTTATTAAGGATTATATTAATGAGTTTTTATCTAAAAATATTTAAAATAAATATGTTAGAAAATATAAAATTTTTACAACTAAAGAAAACGGCATCATTGCCACATTTCAAATATTAATATGAATACAAACTTATTTTCTGTATATATTTAACATCAATCACTTAGAAGAAATTTTTTAGTGCTTTACAACGTTTTCTTTCTATTTTTGTTTTCACTTTTTTGGTATCTTTTTTAGTGCAAAAGTTGCACTATAATGCTGTTTCTTATTCTTTTGTGCATCAAAATATGTTTTCGCATGTCTGCATAATTTGGGAGTTTTTAATTAAACCTAACCATTTTAATAATAGCTTATTTTAATAATATCCTATTTTAATAATAGCCTGTTTTAACAATGGCTTATTTTAATAATCGTTTGTTTTAATAATAGCTTGTTTTAATTTGTTCAATTAATTGATTGGTATTCTTGCCGATTAGTTATGAATATATAAACAAATTTACATGCACCGCAAAAAAATATATATTTATGCATCCTCGAAAAATAGGGAAAGGCCAGCAGACAGTACTATATAATTTTTTTTTTTTTTGTTAAATATGTCAGCATGGAACCTTTATAAAAAAATTAGACGAAATAAAATGAACTAAAATATATTGCAGTGTATATAAGTTTTGTATATGGTACATAAAGGAATGTGCAAAAAAAAGACAGCCATAAACGCTAGAGGAATAACTCAGAAAAAAAAATAAAGTTAATTAATATATGCTTCACTTACATAACTACTTCTATATGCATAAGCAATCGTCGAAAAAAGATGTGCATAAAAGCATAATGTTTAATACGAATATATAGTAGTAGTATAATTGGGGTAAAGATTATTTTATTTTGATTTTTTCTTGGGAAAGAAATGAGAGGCCTATGGCATACACCACATCTTTGCCTATACATATAATACATGCATAATCTGTAGATATGATGAAAAATAAAATTTGAAGTGTTAAACACCACTTCTTTGTCTAGGTGCGCATTTTATTATATCATCAACTCTTAAAATCATTTCTACTGCTTCAGTTGCTGATGTTATTTGTGAAAGTTTAGAATTATATGATTCATATATTCCTAATTCCATAATATTTCCTACATCCCCTTTGTTAATATCAATACCGGCATATTTATTTCCTTTTGTATGCTGCGCACGTATTTTACTAACTATTTCTGAACTATCAAAACCGCCATTATCTAATATATATGTTGGTATTTGTCTTAAAGCTTTAGCATAAGCTTCAATTGCTAAACTTCTTTTCCCTTCAACAGTTCGTGCTAAATTGTCAACGGCATTACTCATTAACATTTCTGAACAACCAGCTCCCAAAACAATTCGATTATCTTTTAAAGTTTCCGAAAGAACAGCTAAAGCATCATGTAAAGACCTTTCACTTTCTTCTAAAATATGAGAAGATGCACCTCTAAGTATAATAGTGCATGCACCATTTTTTTTACATCCTGAAAATCGTATTAACTTATCTTCACCAATCATAATTTCCTCAATTTTTTCACAATGTCCTAGTTTTATATTTAAACCTTCTTCAAAAGTTGATGCTATTTCAGCTCCTAAACAATTTGCTAATCTTTCCATACCATCAAAATCACTATGTTCTATAGTCATGACATTATGCTCTCTAAATATTTGTTCAGGATAATTATATATTAGTTGCCTATTTATAAATACATTACATCCATGTGAAATAATACTTTCTACTTTTTTTTTCATTTTTATTTTTTCTTCATTTTCTAAATCTTGTATATCTTCAAAACTGTGTACATTTACTTTAGTTCCATATATTTTTACTTTATCTGTATCCATAGGCGTATTGGCAATCATAACATTACAATTTGTTAAACTTTTAGGTTGATTTATTCCTATTTTTTTTTCTAAAATAAAACCATCTTCTAAATAAGATTCTTTAATTGTTCCTCCACTTTTTTTTATTATATGTATTAAATCTAAATTCAAATTATCTTTTATTCTCATAATTGCATTAACAGCTAATTCTGCAAAATGATTTTTTTCATGAGTTAACAATTTTGATGATAAAGTAGTTCTAGCTATTCTTAATAAATCTTCTCTAAATACATCTGAATGCATATCATGACAAAAACAAGATTCTTTTAATGATTTTCTAGCTGCTTCTAAAGCCATACGAAAACCATCACAAATTATTTGAGGGTGAATTTTATTTTCTACTAAAATTTCAGCATTTCTTAACATCTCAGCTGCTAAAACAACTACACCTGTCGTTCCATCTCCACATTTATTATCTTGTTGCATACTTACATCTACTAGTATTTTAGATACTGGATTATCTAACCATACAGATTTTAATATAGTAGCTCCATCATTTGTTACAGTATGTTGATGATTCCGTGATCCTTCTAAATTTAATGGAGTTAATATTTTATCTAATCCTCTAGGTCCTAATGTACTTTTTACTAAATCTCCAACAGCAATTGCTCCAACAAATCCTTGCAACCTTGCAATTTCACCCTTATCTTCTTGGGCTCCTTGCTTTAATACTTCAGGAACAATTGTATTCATCTATAAAAAAAAAAAAAAAAAAAAAATGAATTAATAAATATATACAGAATATAATATACTGAAACATTTATGCAATTATACTTTCCTTTTCTACTACACACGGCATTGAAATATCCATATACAACGATTCAATCGATAAAAAACCAAAACGTACATGCAAATAAGTTCGCACTTACCATTTTTTCAAATTTGTGAAATATAGAAATAGAAAAATAGCAAATATAGAAAAAATTGAAAAAAAACTGAGAAAAAATTGAGAAAAAACTGAGAAAAAAATGAGAAAAAGTTTGCTAAATAAACTTTTATAAACAATGTTCTTTAATTTTTTCTCCTTAAATTAGCATATCGATTTGTGTAAATTCCAAGTTTAATTTTGCTTTTTTTTCTTTTCTTTTTTTCATATATATATTTAATAATTTTTTAGAAAAAAAAAAAATGTATATATATATATATATGTGGTATATGCATTGTATTTTCCCACTGACATATATATGCTTACCCAACGGAATAACAATTTTTATTTAAAAAAAAAAATAATAATAATTTTTTACAAGGAAACTTATAATGAATATAAAAAAAAATATTTCCATTTCCATACATTTGTTTGTTGTACATGGTTATTAAATGGATAAACTTATTTACTATTTTTTTATTTTCTCGTATTACCTTAAATATTTCTACACATAGAAATAGGAAAGCCCAAAAAAAAGTACAAATACTGACAAGTTATAAATACGCTTTAATTATAATTATAGTTATATAATATTTTTTTTTTAAATATAAAATAATTTATAAATAAATAATATTTTTTTAATATTATCATCCACGGTTTAATCCCTTAGCATGATATATTTATACAACAATAGTAACAAAATAAGAGTAGTGTACTACATATAAAAAAACGGGAAAATGCTTATTTTCCACTTTTTTACTTTTTAACTAGCCAAAATTAACATTATATATTTTTATTTGTTAAGAAAATATTATATCAACCTAAACCCCAACGTTTAAAAATAAAACATTTTTTTAACCTTTATAAAATTGGGGTATTTCCATATGTATAACCTATTGTTGGACATAAGATATGGATACGCACGGCCTCACCATAAAAATGGTTATTATAAAATGACTACTATAAAATGGTTATTACAAAATGGTTATTATAGAAATATGTTTTATTCTCACTGTGGTGTGTGCAAATGAGTATATACAACAGCCCATTAATTGTACGCCTATGGATAGTAATAAAACATACATATAATGTTTATGCAAAATTAAAAAAATAATATACCATGTATTATTTTCAAGCCTATCCTTGCTATTTATAAAATAATTCAAAACATATAAAAGCTATATTTTTATAAAATTTTTTAAAAGTTAAATTATAAAAACCCCCAATATAATTTAAGAAAATGGCAAATATATGTACATATTTTTACAATTTTTTGAAATAATTTACCAACACATTTATTTTATAAATAAACGATTTCTGTATTTATTTGTTCTTATGACATAATTAAAAAAAAAAATAAATACATATTATTTTTTACATTAAAAAAATGTACTAAATAATGTGTCATATAATATAGGTAGCAATAAGTTAATTTCTATTATCATTCTTAACGTGAATATTATGTTAATTTTTATTTACTATTGTATGTTGAGAAAAATTACACTTAATATAATATTATAAAAAAAAATAATTATATACTATATAAATAATAAGACTTTTTATTTCCCCTATTATTATCTATATAATTATAATTATTTTTTTATAACCTTTTATTTTATTATATTTTTTTTTCAACATCCAAAAGTATATTCACCAAAACTATAAATAAATTAGGGTACCGTTGGGGAAAATTTTTTGGAAATAAAAAGTAACTTAAAGATATAATATATAAAAAATAATAATAAAATAATAAGAAATAATAATAAAATAATAATAAAATAATAAGAAATAATAATAAAATAATAATAAAATAATAAATATGAAATCCATGTGCGCATTAATATGTTATGATTAATTTTTATACGCATTACTACCCAACACCCAACTCACAATTATTGCATAGTATAATAAACATAAATTTATTACCCTTTATTTTTTTAAAAGTAAAAAATATATGTATATAGTATATAATATATAACCACTTAGTAACACCCTTGGCTTTAGCTCGTATTTCTCAGTACATATCAAATGTTTGGCAATTTTTATCCTACATATGTATAAAATATATTATATAATATAACATTGTATATATTTTTGAACGTATTATTTTTTTAATATATTTTTTTATATAGTATGCTCCCACCTCAATAAAAAAACAAAATTTGTAGATATATGCAAAATTAATATATTTTTTTAAATGCATATATATAATATATAGATATATAAATTTCTTGAAAAAAAATATACGATTTTTTTTTTTTATTTATAATAAAAATTACAACGAACAAAAATACAAAAAACATATTTGTTTTAAGTATTTACAAACTAAAATTATATTTTATGAAAATTTAATAATATATAAATTTAAATTTAACAATATCATTAAACCAACATGGGATCAGGTAAAATTTAAATACAAAAACATCTTATATATATATGATTTTTAAGGGGCTAAGCGTTATTTTTTATTCAGCTATATATTTGTATATATATATGCATATTCATAGAAAACTAACAAACTGTTTTCTTTGCATCATATATATATTATTGGAAAGCAATAAAAAATGCAATGAAAATGAGAATTGTGAAATGATAACTATTTAAAAAAATTGTCCCTATATATTTCCCCCTTCTATTTTATACGGAAAATACTCCAACTCGTTCTTCCCTCAATATATACATAATGTTATAACGCCTACCCTGTACATAATTGTAGCTTCATATTATCATGTTTGTATTTACCATCGTTATTATTTTTTTTTTTTTTGTTAACAGGAAAACCTAGTGGATTAAGGTCAGCACGAAAACTCCGAATAAGGAGAAGAACACAAAGATGGGCAGACAAGGGATACAAAAAATCTCATTTAGGAACTAGATGGAAGTCTAATCCATTTAGAGGAAGTTCTCACGCTAAGGGAATTGTTGTTGAAAAAGTTGCTATCGAAGCTAAACAGGTAAAATAAACTATTTATGCACAAATATATATGTACAAACTAGCTTTTTTTCATAAAAAAAAAACACATAATTAGCTAGCTCATTTGAAATAAAAAAATAAAATGATTAGAATAAAAATACAATTTAATAGTTCCATTTGTGTTTCATAAGCTAAGTATACAAAATAGCTCGTGAGTCAAAAAATGGATAAAAAAATTGCAGAAATAAAAAATATGTTAATTTTTATGATTTATTTATGCATAAAAATAATTTAGTTCTTCAACAACACATTGTATGATATTATGTAATTATTATTCAATTAATCAAGAAAATGTGTACTACTTCAATTATACGCAATGAATATTCTATGAATATATTATAATATTTGATATTCTTTTAATATTTATATTAATTAATAAATTATTATTTCCTTTTATAGCCAAACTCTGCATACAGAAAATGTGTTAGAGTACAATTAATAAAAAATGGTAAAAAAATTACCGCTTTTGTCCCTGGAGACGGTTGTTTAAATTTTATTGACGAAAATGATGAAGTTTTAGTTTCAGGTTTTGGTAGAAGTGGTCACTCAGTTGGTGATTTGCCTGGTGTTAAGTTCAAAGTTGTTAAAGTAGCAAGAGTATCTTTATTAGCTTTATTTAAAGAAAAGAAAGAAAAGCCAAGATCATAAGGCTTTTTTTTTTTTTTTTTTTCATTTCCATCACTTATGCTGTGCAACATTTGCATATGAACAATGTATATATAAACATACTAATATATATTTTTTTCAAATTTTTTTTTTTTATTCTTCTTCACAAACGTGTGTTTTATAGCTATGTGCAAATGATTTTCTATGCTATTTTTATTTCATAATTTTTGGAACATTTTAAAGAGATGCCTATTTATGAATCACCTTATACATAATAAAAAATAACGTATATATTCAATTCATTGTAGAAACATAAAAAAAAATTGTGTAAATTTTTTTACATACACAGATTGATTATTAACAAAATAGGTATATATATAACAAGGCTATGTATTCCAAATTGGTATATATCTATATATAATTTTATTTTATTCCTTTCTTTTTTAGTTTCTAAAATATACCGATTAATATGTATACATATCAATATGTTTATCCTCCTTTATATGGCCACATAAATATGATAAGTTTTTACTTTTATCATCAATTTTATTTGTTATACTATTTTAAATGTCGTAAGTCTTTTTTCAAAAGTGCAATAATTATATACAGAATATTTTGTAAAAAACAAAATAAGGAAAATTATAAAATAAGAAAAAAAATGTATGTATAATATACATTTTTAAAATATGCATATTATTAATATATTTATATCAAAAATAATGATAATGCGCATGTACATACATATTTTGCATGAATTGTTCAGGCAGCTGTAGCTGTTGGTTTTTGGGACATGAGAAAATCCCTTTCAGCAGATTCTTCACCAAAATCAATAATTGCAACAGAACTTGCTCCAATAATTTTTCTAGCATTTCCTTCTTTATCTACTTTAAATAATCCAGACCATTGTCCTAAGTCCTTACTATCATTATCGATCATAAATAGTGGGATTTGTTTTTCTGCACATAAAGCAGTAACTAATTTTTTATAGGCAGGTTCTGAGCACACATTTGATAAAAAACAAACTTTAGCTTCTTTAGATTCAATAGACTTTATTACTTCTCTTATTCCAATTTTTAATCCATCATGCACTAAGGCATTTTTTATGACCTACATATATATGTATGTGAATTTTTTATTTTATGAAAATTTTAACAAAAATTATTTATATGCATATATTATTATGTATATATCAAAATTTAAAACACAAACTAAGTAATGAAAATTTGCTCAGATTTTTATAACCAATAATAACAAGATTTGCCCATTGTATAAACATAGATATACATACATTTTTTTCATTCATATTTATAAATTATTAATATTACCTTTTGGATTGCTGTTACATTATCAAAAACAGCTTTTTCTTCAATTACTACATTGTTATCAACACTCTCTGCGTCAGCCATTTTTATTTGTTTTTTAATAAAATAAGTAAATATTTTTTTTTAAAAGTTTAATAATTTGAGAAAAAAAAGTAAAATAATTTTATTATTATAAAGAATTATACAAAATAAAAATATATTATAGTATGTACAAATATATTTGGTAAATTAACAAAAAATTGTTAAAGTATTTTTTTTTATTTTTTTTTTAAACGCACAAAAAATATATATTATGGGCTTTAATTATTAATCCCTTTTTAATTTAATAATATCAAAAGAAAAAAAATTATCCAGAAAAAATATAAATAAATATGCATACATAAAGCATATTAAAATGCTTAATAATAATATAATTTTTTAAACTAAATATTATGTATATATATCATCTTATACGCTTTCTATACCTACTTTTTTCTACGCATTGCAAATACCACATCATTATATTAGTAAAATTTGCCAAGTTATTCCTTTTTAAAATAAATTTAATATTTAAACCTTAATGTATTGCGTACAATTTGGAATAATTTACGAAACGGTTTGTACCAACATTATTCTCAAAAAATCTTTATACATAACATGTATTATAACTTTGTAAATGCATATAATATACAATTTTGTAAGTATGAATAATATGCAATACAATTTTTATGCTTGCTACACTGCATACCTATAATACCATTAGTGCACAAATAGCTTATTACCTATAAAGGTACATAATAATATAATATTATATATGTTACATTTCCCGCTTCTTAATTTATGGGAAATAAGAAAATAGATCCCTCCTCTAAGCAAAAATTGTGACTAAAAAAATTAAGTAACAAATTTGTATACACATTAAATGGTTAAAAAAATATATATATATTATAAATGCGATAAAATAATTAAAATTTTACGCATTTAAGTTTTCGCATTTGGCTTAGAGTTTTCGAACCCCCACAAAGTTGTACCCTATGAATTCATATATATACTCATAATATTTTGATGTGCATATCTATCCCTTGGTTTGCTTTTTGTTTTTTTTTATCAATATATTTCATACAGTTTTCAAAATTGTAGTTTGAACTAAATGTACGCAAGCACAATAAATAATAAAAAAAATATATAAATGATGAACATTTCCATTACATGTACTAATATATATATGCAAAGGATATGAAACAAAATCATTCATATTATAAAAATATTTCCAGAAAAATATAAGAAAAATAAATGCATTAAAATTAAAACGATGTTGTAATCTTTAATTTAAAAAAAAAGATAAAAAATTTTATTCCGAAATAAAAAGTTTTTTCTTGGGGCATATATAATTGCTTATATGGATATATATACTTTTTTGTTTTTTTTATTGGATATATTTAAATCATTCGATTAACCAACTCGTTAATATGTTCTTCTCTGTTTCCCCAATCTCCAGGCCTTGGTTCATTAAATCCATGGCGTTTTGCTTTGAATCCTTTTTTGGGTGGCTTAAGTTTGAATGCCCATAAGAAATTATTTACTTTTTTAAAAACAGAGCCACATGTATATATTTGATAGATCATATCTTCAATACCATGTACATTATATTTACCTAAGTGTTTTGAGATGTCTTCATTATTTTGGATTTTTTTTCTAGAATACCTTCGTACTTTTCCATCCTTTATATATCCTCTTTTATATATTAAGTTTCTAATAGTAGATAAAGATGGATATCCATATGTGACATATGGTTCAACTATTTTTAACATTTCTTTTGTAGCTTTATTGACCTTAACAAATACTCCATTATGTACTTGTAATAATCTTAATAAGCGAAACACACTTTTCACTTTTGGTGGCAATTTATTAACACCCTTTAATCTTATTACAAAAACTACTTTTTTTTCAGCTTCTCTATAAAAGCAATTATTTTTTCTAGCTTCTCTTTTCAACTCTGTTATTTTCCTCCTTTCTTCTTCGTATTCCTTTTCGTACTTCAACGTCCTTGCTCTTAATTCAATGCGTTTTTTTTTGTTTATCTATAAAAAATAGTTAAATAAATAGCATATTATCATTATTCTTATCATTATCATTGTATTATTATTAACATATATACCACACGATAATAAGTTCACTCCATCCAACATAAATGAACCGACACATATGCATAATGTAACTTACCAATTTTGTTTCCTTCAATTTTTTCATGATTCTTTTTTTTACTGCTGCAGCATTTTTAGCTCTTTTGGCCTTTAGGGCGGCCATGTTATTTCCTATTTCATTTTCTCCCTTTTCTTCATACCTATCCTGTTAATTGTAAAAAAAAAATATATATATTATGAAATGATACAATCACGACATGTTTATATATATATATACATATTCATGAGCACAAGCATAACATTTTATGTTGGCTTGTATGTTTATCCCCCTCAAATATATATGTGAATAGCGGCGTATATATATTATATACACTTTAAATGGGGAATATGTAGTAATTATATGTATTTTATATATATATATATAACAATGAAAATGCAATACATATTTATATATCTATTAAATGCGTTGTTTTATTTATTTAGTTTTATTTTAATTTTTTTGATTTCTTACTGCCATCGTTTTATTTTTTTTGATATATATTTTTCATAAAATTTTTAAGAACAAAATGATTTATTTGGGTATCTTCTTCTTTTTGTGAAGATTTATTAAAGATATTTTCTTTATCTAAAATTTTATTATTTTGTTATGTTTATTCAAAATAATATTTTTTTTTTTTTTAAATTATATATCTATGAATTTTAAAAAACGGGAAAAAACAAACAATCAAAAAAATTGTATTATAATGCTAATTTGTTAGTTGAAAGAAAATAAATATATACAAAATTAAATTATATGTATATATAGTTTTTTTTTTAATTTTATTAATACTAAAATACATCACCATAATTTACGACCTGCATATATATATCCCATTTTTCCCCCTTATTTGATATTTACCACACCTATATGCTTAAATTTTTTTGCTTAAGAATTATGCTTATATTTATTATAAAATAATTTGTATTATATAAAAAGCATACAATGTTCCATTTATAAATAAAATATATTGTAGTATAATAAAGCCCCTTAAAGATACTTCCCAAATTCAACAATGAAATGTAGAGAATATTAAGTAATATTTTTTTTATAGTGCTAAAATATACTCATTATATATATATACCACATAAGTTACTATAAAAGGGAATAATATATAATCCAATAATAAATAAATACATAATAAACAATATACCTATAGTAAATTAAGCCTTCAAAAGAATATCGTGCTTATACTTGTATCGAATATAAGCCATATGATATAGGGGGAGAAAACCAAAAATATTCATGCGTAAAATAAATATTTGCTATAAAATAAATAAAATACCTACATATTTATTATACATAAATATATGTAATATTTTTTTTTTTGTAAATTAATTTTTATTACTTGTTCATAAATATTATACTCAAACAACTTTTTTTTATTCATTTTTGGATATAAAAAAAAAAAATTTTATTTTAAAATATTTATTCTATAATTTATTAAAGTTATACATAATTATTTATATAAATCAATATATTTGTATAAATATATTCTATCCCCCAATCACATGTATATAAGTATTACATTTTTCGAAACATCCAAGTTTATCCTTGCAACTATAGCTTATTACACGTGTATATAACATATATATATATATATTTAAAAATAAAAAATAAAAAGTTAATTTTTTGCGAAGAAATAATAAAATGTGGAGCTAACTTTTTTTATGGCTTTATTATGTACACATACATAAATTATATGCACATCAATGATATTCCCTCGTTTACTATTTCATATTTTTTACTCCATATTATTACATATTTTTTAAAATTAAAGAAATACGATTTATTTTGAATATGAACGGATAGCTTATAGTACACCATAGGTCACTCTCTCACGTTATATATACCTATTTACCAAAAAATAATTAAAAGTTTGATAAAAAAAATAAAATATTCTCTATATATAGACAAATTTATATTTATATATTTTACAGTATATGTACTAAGTCGTTATCAAAGTAAAAATATACACAAATAATTATACTCAGTTATTATATGCACACATATTTTGTGCCTAGGAGATGGTTCATAGAAATTATTATATTTTCACAATGAAATTTAATCATATCCTTTAAAAATATAAATAATACATAAAAAAATAACAAAATTGCCATACATATATATATAAGGTGTATGAGAAACGAAGTATAAATTTTTACTTCATGATATATGATGCTTAATCATGTACCAGGCAATACATAAAAACCCTTTACTACTATTTTTACATTTTTATGAACAGATATATTTATTCTATTGAATTATATGACTCCTAAATGGAATGTAATTTAAAAGAATACGGTATTTTAAGGAAAGGTTACCATGCATCAATTTCATATTATTGTTTTCCATGCATATAAATAAATTCAAAATCTACAAATGCTAAACACATTTTACATAAAATTATGTTAATACCTAAAGGAAAGTATTACACATTATACTGGGAAAAAAAAATATATTAAAATTCGAATAGACAAAAAAGCAATCCTTTAAATGCACATTAAAATTAATTTAAAAACTTTAAATTATTACTTAATAAAAAGAACTTATATTTTATATATCTACATATGATATATCTTTTCATTATTATTCTCTCTTTATTCATATTAATAATTATGATATTCCAAACTAGTCATTATATATTCCTTTTATAACACTATTTTATTTTTTTATTTATATTTTTTTAAGCGTTTTTTTGTATGTAAGAAAAAAAATATATACACACATATTATACAAATAGTGCAAAAAAAACACATAAATATTTATATTATTCAAAGGACACATAAGTATGCCCTTGTTTTATATTTTAATAGGAATTCATGGGAATGCTAATTTGCCCATTTTTTATTTGACAAACACAAACATATTTTTATTTATCCATTAATTTCGACAATTTTAAAATTATAATTTTTTGTCTAATATCCAATTTTAGAAAGATTCCCACATAGATCCTTTTCGTATGTCTATACATAAAATGTGCAAGCAGATACATACTAGATTAATCTCTTTATGTACATTTTTTTTTAATTGATAAAAAAATAGCTAAACTTACTATTTTGTCTAAATAATTGTAGCGAAAATATTAAAAAAAAAAATCACAAAAAAAATTTTAAAACTATTTTTTAATAGCACCGCCAATTTGTGTATATACATGCAGGTGGGCAGAAATGGCGATGTGCATAAAATAGTCCACTAAAAAGTAAAATATAATAAAATAAAGTAGAAAAAAATAAAGTATAATATAATAAAATAAAGTAGAATATAATACAATAAAGTAGAAAAAAATAAAGTATAATAAAATAAATAGCTAAATAACAACAAACTTTATAATTGCATAAAACGATACAAGCAGTGTTAAATGAGCTTGTAAAACATAGGTTGAAAAGAGAAAAATAAATTATGCATGAAGGGAAAGAAACATTATCATTTGGAAACATGGATTCTGGATTGGTTGTAAGTCGAAAAGAGCTGATAGAATGGGTAAATAGCTTTCTAAAATTAAATATTACAAAAATTGAACAGTGCTCAAATGGAGCAATCTATATACAATTACTAGACATATTATTTCCAAATAAGTCCGTTTTACATAAAGCAAAATGGAATGCAAAAATGGAATATGAATGTATAGTAAATTATAAGCTAATACAAAGTGTTTTTAATAAATTAGGAATAAAAAAACATATGGATATAGATAAACTTATAAAAGGAAAATATCAAGATAACTTAGAATTTTTACAATGGTTTAAAGCATTTTTTGAAAGGCTTGTTGATTATAATAATGAACAAATAGCTAATTATGATGCTATGGAACGAAGGAAAATATCTATATTAGGAGAAAGAGGAGATTATAAGGTTTTAAATAACTATATGCCAGATTGGGCAAAAGTTGATATAAGTCTTATAAAAGATAAAACTATTCCAAATAACTCAAAAACAAATACAGATATTATACCTATTACTTGGGAGAATAACAATACTACAAATTTAATTCCAAATTCAAGGAGTTCAACAAATATTCAATCTAATACTAATACAAAGAACAACCAAATCAACAATAATATTCATTCTCATAATTATCATAGTAGAAGTTTAAGTCGAAAAGATTTAAAAAAAAATGAAAAGCATAATAATTTAACAAATACAACCATTAAGTATAATAATTCTCATATTTCTAAGGACATAAATTTACCAAAAAAAAAATTATCAACAATTGTAAATGATACAAATAAGACTAATAATAGATTGTCCGCTCTTAACAAATTAACTTCTCAAAGTTCCATATCTTCTTATTATAATAAAAATAGTATTTCAGAAAATTTAAAAGATGTTTCTTTAATTGAGCAAAATAAAAAATTAAAAAATATATTAGAAAATAAAAATCAAGAAATTATATTATTACAAAATAAATTACAAGAAGAACAATGTGAAAAAAAAATTATTCTTTTTGAAAAAAAATTTTATTATAATAAATTAAGATTTTTAGAATTATTATGCCATCAATCAACCAATGATTCAATACTCATAAATGATATACATCAAATAATATACGCACGAGAAGACACATATTTCCATCAAACTGTTTCGATACAAAACCACGAAAATGACAATGGAAGCAACAATGGAGTTATCCAAAATAACAATGATTGTATTGCGAATTATACAATTGAAAATGGCGAGCAAACCGCCATCGGTTTGCCTACAGAATGATATGCCCAATTAATATACATTTTTATATTTTGTCTTAAATTTTTTTTTTTTTTTTACATTTATATGATTATTCACCCTTATTTTAATTCATCCTATATATGAAAATAAAAATAATAACAGTATAAATATATAATGAAGGAGCATTCATTTCTAACTCCTAATTTATTATTAATTAATATTTTTAAATTCTTAATATTTCTTGATTTAAATAAAATTTGCAATATTTTTTATTCTCTATATAGTGTGTGCTTAGTTTTATTTATGCCACTTTTTTTTTTATAATCCTGTGAAATTATTTAAAAAAAAAAAAAATATTGTCTCAAAAAATTAATTTAATAAATTGTTTTCTTAAAAAATATAAACTATAGATTAAATTTTTTTTTTTTTTATTTCTATGCAAAAAAATAAATATAATTTTTGTCTATACATTTATATAAATAAAATCGTGGTCACTTTGTAATATGATTAAATAATTTTAAATATTAAAAAAATTTATTATTTTTAAACAAAAAGAACAAATTAATTTAAGTCCAAGTTTAAATTAAAGACAAAAAAAATTTAATAGATATCTTCACATATATGTACATATAAATGTGTAGTTAAAACATAAAACCCAAGATTATTTTATATTCAAATATATAGTTTAAATCAAATATTTATAAAAATGTCATATTTAAGATTTTGTTTAAATTAAAAAAAAATATCAATTCTTGATTAGGCCAATAAAATAAGGATGTGTTAATTTAGTTTCAACAACTTCATCAACAATTCCATATTCTTTTGCTTCGTATGCATTCATATAATAATCCCTGTCTGAATGTTTTTCAATTGTTTCTTCATTTTTATTTGTAAATTTTGATAAATAATAATATAAAAGTTTTTTAAGATAAAGGATTTCTTTTGTTTGTATTTCAATATCATGAGGATGGCCATATGCATTCCCAAGTGGTTGATGTATCATAATTCGACAATTTGGAAATGATTTTCTTTTTCCTTTTTTCCCACTCGCTAAAATTACAGAAGCCATTGAGGCTACTAAACCAAATGATATTGTTTGTATATCTGATTTTATATAATTAAAAATATCTAAAATTGCTAATCCCTCATTTATTGAACCGCCAGGGGAATTGATATATATTTTTATATCATTATGATTTATATTATCTAAATATAACAATTGTTTAATAAGCTCATCTGATGTTTTTTTATTTATTTCATCTGTTAAATATATTATTCTTTTTTTAAAAAAATATAATTTTATATTTTTTTTCATATCTTTAATACTATTATTACAACATAATAACTTTTCCAATTTTTTATATTTTTTTTTTTTTAATATTTTTTCCACCATTTTTTCCATCACATTTTGTCTGACCTTACTTTTTTCCTCTTGATATATTTTTGTAACATTGTTTATATTAACTTTGGTTTTATCTAAATTTCCTGAAAAATTTTTTACATCATTTATTTCATTTACACCTATATTTTTATTTAATATTTCATCATTTGTTAATAAATTCCATTTATTATTTTGAGTATTAAACTTTTCTTTTATTCGTTTTTTTTGTTTTTCTAATAAATTTGTATTTGAAAAATTTATAAACGTTAAAATGTTTGGTTTCTTTAAATTCTGTTTTGCTTCAATCGCATTATTTTTTATTAAGATCAAAAATATAAACAATATTAAATATATCATTTCTATAAGTTTAAATGAAGACATATAAGAAATATAAATAAAAAAGAAAACCCTTTAATTTTCCCTCAAAATAAGTTATACTTGTTTAAAAGAGCCAATTTGTAAAAAAATTTCATATACTTGCACACATATATATATTCATTTGTTTTCCATTTTTTTTATATACATTCTTCTATTTGCTTAACATGCTGCAAATATATTATTTCAATTTTTAAAAATTCATATTTTATTTCCGATAATTAGAAATAAGAAAACAAACAAAACGTTTACTACATATGCTATGAACTATGCTATGAAATATATGACTTATATATCAAAAATAAAAAACATTAAAAAAAATAGTAAAACAAAAATAAGCCATATATAGAATAAAAAACACAAAATTATATTAGATATATTATGCGATAAGAGTTTATTTACTTTAATATATTTCTACAAAAACAGTCAATTTATTCCTCCATATATATTATTCTTTTAATATATAATATGATTATCCATATATGATGGCTCAATATTATTTTTCCTGTATATTTTTACCTAAATTGGCAGACTTTTCTTTTCTTCTTTTTCTTTAACCCTGCGCAATTTAATAGCTTCACAGAACCAGTTCTAAGTTCAATAAAAAATAAACAAATAAGCAAGTTTATATAACCAATTTGATAAAATGCATACTAATTTCACTCATTAGTAATAGATAGAAAAAAACTATTATACCAACGAATTGCTAGTATCTATACCAAATTAAAATGCGAAAATAATACGAATCAAATAGTATGTAACAAACAAATTTAAGCAAATATTTTCCATCATATATTTTATTACTTGTTAATAACTTCAACAATTTTTAAATATCTCAATGTAGCTATTTTTGCTTCTCCTACACATAAAAAAAAGCATAAAATTATGATTTGTTAATAAAAAAAGCATAAAATTATGATTTGTTAATAAAAAAAGCATAAAATTACGATTTATTAATAAAAAAAGCATAAAATTACGATTTATTAATAAAAAAAGCATAAAATTACGATTTATTAATAAACACATCAAAATATGTATGTTGCATATATGAATATATCTTTTTGATTTTTTTATTGATGTAAAAACCTGTTTGCCCAAAAACTTGCAAGTTCATTTGAGTCAATTCTGATTTTTCCACAGGAAGGCAGCTAAAAAGTGAACAAATTAGAATATTTAAATGATAAGCTCAATATATGTCCAATTATTATCTCGTTCGTGTGTAGTATGCACGAAATAAAACAAAATACCACACAAATATGTAAATAAATAAGCGAATAATGAATGGTATAGTTCTTTCTTAATATATAACCTTCCTTTTTTCATAGCTATATCATATAAAGCTTTGTATATTAAATTAATATCATCAAGTTTGGCCCTTCTTCGAATTAATAAAGGAACTGCTTGAAATGTACTATCTTCAATTGGAATAAACATACATTCCTTATCATTGGAATTTTTATTATCATCCCCACAAGTACTATTGTTTAGCAATTTTGTTTCAATGTCTTTTGATTTTGTATTTTGTGTGTCATTATTGTTAAAAATTCCTGAATCAGTTGCAAAATTTTTAGAGTTTAAGATATCATTAGACATAGTATTATTTAATTCGTCATTAAAATTAACACCTGTATTATCTATACACTTTTGTTGATAATCTAAACCTATTAATTCTTTAATTTTATCATAATTAACATTTAATAAAAAATTTTTAATATTATCATAAAAAAAGTTATTAAGTATAATTTCTGAATTATGATAAGTGTTAAAATTTTTTGAAGGAATATTTAAATCATTTTCTAGATTTAACAAAAAATTATAATTTTGCATTTGCCTATGCATATAATTTATGCTCATTTTTTTACGTTCATACAATATGTCTAATTCTTTATTTATTTTATTTATTTCATTTTTTATATTTTCAAAATCGTTTAAAATTAAAAGTGGATTTATTTCATCTTCATAAATTTTACACATTTCATCTTTCAATTTCATTTCTATAAGTTCAATATCGCTGTTCATGCTCATAAACTAAAAAAGTGTTAAGCAATAATGTGAATTAAGATAGTTTAAACAACTTACAGATAGACATTTTCATTTTTCATATACATATATTACGCAATAAAAATAATATCGCACAAAAATTATGCGTACTTTATAAAAACTTCAACTTTATATTTCCATTTGGTTATTACACTTTGTTATTTTATTGTTTATTATTATATTTTTTGAAGTTACCTTTTCTTTTAACGCATCTATTGACAATTCCATATTGACCTTTCAAATTGTTATGTTTCGTATTATGGGTAATATTTATAGTATTTATATATGCATAGACATGTGTAATGCATATTTGTTTATAAGGCAATATATATGTTCCAACTTTGATCTAACGAAATATATATATTTTTTTTTTTTTACAAAATTAAGAGCATGATGGCTATGGCATTAAGGGCTAACTATAATATTATGCGAATTTTATGCCATTCTTAAATATTGTTTTCTCTTTTTTTTTTAATATTATTGACAATACAGATCTAAAATAATAAAGGTATTATACGTTATTATGTAAGATATACGATTTTGTTATATATATAACAAAAAATATTACATATTTAACAAAATTGGCTAGCTGAAAAAAAAAAAAAAAAATATACATAATAAAATGAAATAAACATTTTTTGGGGGCTGGAAAATACAATGCATTAAATGCAGCCAACTATAAAAAAAAATATTAATATATCACAATATGTGTGCATTTGTTAAAGTAATACGTATTTATTATGCGTTATGATAAGGATATACTATTACTTTGAATATATTGCTCTCTTTTATATACAAGTATATATAGCTATTCGTGTTTTGTTTTATACATATATATTACAATGCATAAATATAATTTTTTGTAAAATCCTTATTGGAATTGCATTGAAATGAATGACTTCTTACTATTATTTATTATATTGATATACCATTAGACTTATAGTAAAATTTAAATAAAAAAATAAATATTAAATAAATATAATAAAAAATATGCAGAATAAAAGGTGTATATATTTATTCCACACATGTAATGACCAAATAGTGTAATTCAAATTACTTTTAAGCAAATGCATTTTACTTAGTTATTTTAAGGCTCAAAGATATGAGTTAATATAAAAAAATACAAAAAAAAAAAATGAATATGAAAATAACCATTCTAATGTTTTTAAAGGATGACCAAGATGGATAAGCCTGACATAGAATACTTAAACATCCCTCAAAAAATAAAAAAAAAACTATATGAAAATAATTTAAACACAGGTATATTTTAAATTTTCACATAAATAAATGTGACAATAAGGAAAATACATGCATTAATATTACGTATAGATTTGTGCTATTTAATTAAAATTGTTTATATATACATTATTTTATTGGCTTTATTTTGTATACATTTCCCCCTTTTTAGTTGAAAAAATAAGTACATATTATTTAGAAGATTTAGAATTCGAGGTCAGCATTTATATATACATACATGCATGTTTGAACTAATTCAATTCATGGATATTCTTGCACATATATATGTATATACTATATTTTGTTTGTAGGAAATAGAACTTATACAAGATGAAATATTTAAATATCACATAAATGATTTAGGTATAAATAATACAGAAGAAAATGAAAAATCCAAAAGTTTAATAAAAAATAAAATATTTGCAAACGATTTTTATTCATTTAGCGATGTAGAACATTATTGTGAAAATAAGGATATATCAGATAATTCGGAAACTAATTTTTCTGATATGTCTGAAATATCATTTTCATCATATTCTTCTTCAAATAGTTACCATTACAAAAATAGTGAAAAAAATGTTAAAGACAATATAAAAAAATTCAATAATACGATTTTAAAAAATTGCACAGAAAGTTGGATTAGTAAAATAGAGGATATTGAAAAAAAAAAAAAAAATTATGATTGTATGCAAAACCAATTGGAGAAATATTTTTTAATATACTCAAATTTTATGAAAAAACAATTAAAAATAAGAAAAACAATAAATACTAATTGTATTTCATTGAATAGGTTACTACACAATGGCATAGAAAATTCTCAAATCTATTTTTTTTATGGAAATAGCGCTAAAATGAATAACATAATTTTAATAAACTTATTATATAATTTTATATCCCCCTCCAAAAATAATAACATGTCTACACATAGTGTTGTTTATATTTATTTTAGTTACATATTTGATGTAACTGTAATTAAAAACATTCTATCAGAAAAAATAAATCATGAAAAAAAAACCCAAGAACAAAAATCTGATTTTTTTAATAATTTTTATATATTGAGAATTCAAAATTTTAATGAAATTATTTCTTTTTTATTACAATTAAAAAAAAACTATTTCACAAAAAATAAATCTGAAAATAATAATCGTCTAAATAATATTACCTGTATAGGTATATATAATTTTACAAATATAATAAAAAATTTTAACATTTCTAACCAAAATTATTATTTTTATTTAATTCATGAATTCAAAATTATTTCAAAATTGTTGGGAATATCAATACTTATATTCGATTGTGTTCAAAATGAAATTTCTGATACATCAAGGGGTGTTAACATCTATGATAACAAAACACAAGAACTCCAAGAAATAAATAATACATTAACATATAATGAAGAAAAAATATATAAAAATATAAATATAGATAACGAACCATACAATAAAAATACTAGTCATATATCTGGAAATGCTAAACATTATGGAACAACAATACAGAAATATATTAGCAATAATCAGGATCATTATAGTGAAAAATTTAGCAATTTTTATAGTGATAATTATTCTGAAAATGAAGATCAAACATATTCAGAATACGAATTAGGAAATGATATAAAAAGAGATAATAATATTTTCAATGTAGATCCTAATATTAAAGATATCGAAAAAAGTGATGTAATTAAAATTCCTTTTTCTTGTTCTAAACATAATAAATTTGATTTTATCATAGAAATTAAAATTGTTAATAAAATTAGAGATAGATATATCATTCGTTTTACTATACTCAAATCTCGAACTAATATAACACATTTCTATTCTTATTGTTCAATTCAAAAATATGTGCTAACTGATTTGCCATAGCGAGCTATCCATATCTGTTCTTCAGTTCGTTTCTTTTCCCTTTTCTTTTTTTCTTGATTTGTTTTAAATATACATACACATGTTTTGTTAAAATAAAAAATGTTCTTTTTTTATTTAAGCGACTTTCTACTCTTAATTTTTCACACATTGTTTATTAATAATTATAAAAAAAAAAGTATAATGCAAAATATAATTAAATACCTACATATTGAGGTATTTTTCACCATAAAAAAATGTTTAACTTTTAAGTTAAAAATGTGTTAATTTAAATAGACAAAACATAGAAATATTTTGGCGGATCCCATTCTGCAAAAAGGAGGAAAGTACATCGTAACAAATGAATAAAACAAATAAAATAAATAAAACAAATAAAACAAATAAAACAAATAAAATAAATAAAACAAATAAAATAAATAAAACAAATAAAATAAATAAAACAAATAAAATAAATAAAACAAATAAAATGAATAAACAAATAAAAAGTAAAACATGGCAAACAATGGACTGCCGTCTTTGGCAATGAAAAAGAAAGATTTACTCATCATCATTGTGAATACTACAATCATTATAACTAGGTAAAAAAAAGGAAGATCCACTCTGAACGTTTTTTGATTCTTTTCCTATTGTTAGCCTCACGTTATCACCTTTATATATGTATCCATACTATTAAGCAAATAAATATAGGGATAATATAATTTTCATCAAAATATGTTGGATCTTTAAAATAATATTTATCCATTTTTGTATTCAATTTTTTTGTTTTTTTTAAAGAAACTCTTACTATAAGATTATGCAAAATGTTTCCCAATTCAATTGATCGTTTTTTGGATAAAATAACATTTGTTGTTCTGCTTTGCGATGTTAATATCATTGGACCGAACTGCGAAGAAATAAGAAATATAAAACAAAAGATATGCCATAAAATAAGAAATATAAAACAAAAGACATGCCATAAAATAAATTAATTACATAAAATGCAAATGAATGACTCTACCTTGACTCCAGAAATCTTTTCCCAAACAGCATCTGCTGGATGATAAGCCACACCTTTAAAAAAAAAAAAATAATAAAATAAAAAAAAAAAAATATAAAATAAAATAAAATAAAAAAATAAAAATAAAATAAATATAAAATATATATATATATAAATAAATAATAATAGGGCAATAGATACAAGAACACTACTCTCAAATAAATTTATATCATTCGATGGAGTAACTTATTTCACATTTTAACTTACGATAAGAAATAGTTTTATTATTTTCATCAACAAAAGTTGAATATCCAGATTCTTCTCGGGATTCGGTTTGTGAATTATCATTATGTCTGTCACTCTTATTATTATATTCATCAACAAAATTATTTTTTCCATTTTTATATTCGTCTTGAGATTCAACATCTGATTTTCTTGGCCTTCCACGTCTTTTGTGAATCTTTTTATTTTCTTTGTCAGAATGTTTATCGTCAGATTCGCTAACTGCCGATCGAGCATATTTTATATTATTTTTTGTGAATTCATTTTCATCCCTTTCTTCTTCATACAAATTATTATCATTATTTTGTTTAATTTGTTCTAAATTTCTATAATACATATTAGGATCTAAATTATTTCCATTTTCATTATCAAAACTGTTGTTGTACATTTGTCCGATTTTATCCTCATTCATATTATAATTATTATTTTGATTAAAATTATGATTAAAATTATTATTTTTTAAATTATTATTATTATTATTTACAATATTTGGTAACATATACATGGCTTGATTCATTGGGTTGTTCATGTTATTATTTCCATATATATGATGATTATATTTTTGATTTACATTCATGTTCATTGGGTGGTTAAGAGGTTGCACAAGGGGATGCGATACTTGTTGATTCATATTGTTATTTATTTGGTTGTTTGCATGTTGCTCTATTTGTGAAACTAATGGATGAACTAATGATGTAGCAATTGGTTGACTTAATTGATGA
Organism: Plasmodium berghei ANKA; assembly: GCF_900002375.2. Lineage (NCBI taxonomy): Eukaryota > Apicomplexa > Aconoidasida > Haemosporida > Plasmodiidae > Plasmodium > Plasmodium berghei. The sequence goes on from NC_036162.2 coordinate 211,261, forward strand.
GCTAGTGATTCTGATATCTGCCCACTTAATGGATGTGCAGAATTATTTATTTGATAATTTAATAATTGACCATGTGTTTGATTTATAACGGCTTGCTGTATTTGTTGTTCTATAGGAATATTTAAATGATTATTTATTGTATGCCCAAGATGATTATTATATCCTGTATTTATAACTGGGTTTAAATTATTATTATTAGTAGTAGTATTATTATTATTGCAAGTTGTTACATACATATGATGTTTCATATCATTCATTAAATTGTTGTTTGCATTATTTATATTTCCAATTTGATAAGATGCTATATTGTTTTGATTCTCATTTTGTTGTACTTCATCTGGTGTTTTTTTTAATTTTGGACGTCCTCTTTTTCGTTTTACTGGCTGTTCAGGATTTACCTGACTATGTTGAGATTGTTGGTCTCCACTTTGAACCTCCGTTGAAATACCAACTGATCCTGTTGTGTTTATAGGAATTTGTCCAGGTATTGAAATGCCAGTGTTTATCGGCAATTGACTAGACAATGAAATTCCTTGCATCGCTACTGCACCCGGTACAACACTCGGCACAACACCCGGTACTGCACCTGGTACTACACTCGATACTGCACCTGGTACTACACTCGATACTGCACCTGGTACTGCACTCGATACTGCACCTGGTACTGCACTCGATACTGCACCTGGTACTACACTCGGTACTGCACCTGGTACTACACTCGGTACTGCACCTGGTACTGCACTCGATACTGCACCTGGTACTACACTCGGTACTACACTCGATACTGGAATGGTAGCAAATGGCACCGATCCAGAAGTAGGGATAGTTGGAATAGACATGGGAACAGTTGGTAAAGGGGTAGTTGACAAAGGGGAAGTTGGAAATGGAACCGCTGGTAATGGGATAGTAGAAATAACATCTCCATTTTGTTGATTTATATTATTCGATGGGTTGTTGTTTTGTTGATTTTCATTATTCATATTTTGTATTCCATCCGATTCGTTGTTTGTATTTATATTATTTAGTTGTGTCTTATCATTTAAATTATAGGAATTATTAAAAAATGATGCATCTTGTTTTTCGTCTTTCATTTTATTATCGCTTGAATATCTATATCCTTTTTCCATGTCACTACAAATATTATCATCATTGTTATCTCCTCTTTTATTTTCATTTACATTTTTTTCATCATATCTATAATTATATATATGGTCTTTATATAAATTATTTCCGTGTTCCATTTCTGAATTTCTACTATTATAATAAAATTCATTTTGATAATTGTAATTATTATTATATATGTTATCATTATATTCCTTGTTTTTTAAACTTGCTCGAAATGGTTGATTGTAAATGTTATTTTCAATATGATTGTTTTGGTCATAATCGAATCTGTTTCCTCGTGTTGCCCTTTCATATATATTTTTATTTTCATCATTTTCATTATATTCGTACCCCATATTATTATACATTTTTTTTGAATTATAATTAGAATAATTTTTATAATAATTATTTTTGTATTCATCATATTCTTTATGACCTCTATATCTATACAAATCATTTTCTATTTCATTTATATAATGATATTCCTTACTGTTTCTATTAAAATACATTTTTTTATTTTCAAATAAATTTATATTTTCTTTTTCTCCATATTCTTCACCTCCAGATTCAATATGATTTCCTTTTTTATATCTACATTTTTCATTTCTACCATTTATATCATTATAAGTGTATTCGTTATCTTCATCTCTATACATATAATTATCCTTACAATCATTTCCATTTATGTTTGGATTATTTTGATTGTAGTGTTTTATTTTGGCGCCTATATAATATTCAGGTTTATCATATTGTCCATATTTTTCATATTTCTGTGGTAATACATTTTTTCCATACATATTTCTGTTAATATTTTTATCATATTGTATATTTTCATTTATATCATAATTTCTGTTAATTTGAATTTCATCATTATTTCGATTATTATATTCATGATATTTATATTTAGTATAACCGTTGTTTTCTCCATTTTCTTCTTCACTGTTATTGTGTACATAACTGTAAAATGGATGTCTATCTTTATATTTTGAATTATGATAATTATGATCCGAATCATTTTCAAGATTTTCACAATTTTTATCATTCTTAGAATAAATAAAATGTTCCCGATCTATATCATATTCTTTATATCCAACTCGTTTATCACTATTGTATCGAGAAATGTTTTTATATTTTTTTAAATAATAACCTTCACTAAATCTATTATAATTTGTGTAATTTCCTGACTCATCATTAAAATAAATTTTCGACAAACCTTTTATACAATCATTTTCATCTACATCTTTTAAATCTTTTAAATCAGGGTTGTTATAATTTCCACTTTGTCTTCGTTTTATTTTATTATCATCATATTTTGATTCGATTTTGTAATTATCATATCCCGTATTTTTAATCATGCTTTTTCTTATTTTTGTTATTTTTTTTATAAAATTTTCTTTATCAATACTATCTGATTTATTTAAATTAACTATTCTATATATATTTTTATTTATTCGAATCGCTTTTTCATCATTACTATTTTTTGAATCTATTAATTCACCACTAAATGTCTTATCATTTTCTTTGTAATCATGTGTATATCTTTCTTTTTTTTCATCTTTTTTATCATTGTTATAATAATTTAAAATGTAATCTCTATCTTTTTTTCGTCGATATTTGTTATTTTTATTTTCATCTTCTTCATTATCATTATTTTTAGAATCTTTTTGTTTATATGAGTTATATGTATTATCATAACTACTACTTCGTCTTGTATTTATTACATAACTACTCCTTCCTTTTTTATTTCTTGATTTTAATGGACTAGCGGCAGAATAACATGATCCTAGAGTAGATATATCATTGTCAAAATAAAGTTCATTTTCTTTTTCAGAATCATAAAATGATGATACATCATCATCTACATAACTTATTCTACTAATTGTATTTTCACAATTATCGTTTAAAAATTGTGAACTATTTAATCTGTATATTTCACAAATATTATCATTATATGGGGTATTTTCTGTTTCCTTCTTTTTTAATAAACCCTCTATTGAATTGCTTAGTGGATCGCCATAATTATTTCCATTAAACCCTTCGTTATTTTCTCTAAAAATACAAAGAAAATATGTTACAAAATTAGCAAATTCGATAATGTATTTATGTGTATTAGGCGACTTATCAATGAATAATGCCTTATTATACATTCGAAAAAGTGAACACATGTCAATTTTTTTTTTTTTTTTTATAAATTACAATGATGAAAGAGGTTTCCGTTCTATAACGGTAAACAATCCATTGCTAGTAACCGATTGATCGAGTTTCTGAAAAAAAAAAAAAAATGAATAAGTTCTAGGTACACAAATATGAAGTATATGAACATTCTGACCGATTTTGATTTTTCTACACAATAATATTTATAAGATACAGCAAATAACTACATTTTTAGAACATAGTAATGTTAAATATATAAATAAATATTCGTCTTTTTTATTTTTTGCACACATATTTTTGTTTGAGCTTACAAAATCGGGGCCTTGGTCATTATTCATAATTAAAGATATAGATTTAAAAAAGCTTATATGTAATATGTATTTATATATATTTGTGTTTATATTTATACATCATATATATATATATATGGAAAAGGTTAAATATACAAAATAAACAAATTAATCAATATAAAGTTGAAATATTTTAAGCACAACTATATATTATATGCTAACAAAAATATTTCTTTTTTTTCGAAAAAAATATTTTACAAATGATTGCATATTCTTTAAAAAAAAAATAAAGAAATACATACATACAGTTATTTATTATTTTTATTTTTCTCTTTTCTTTTTTTAAACAAATTTATATCATATATTGGTAAAACCACTATATATACGCCCCACACTTATGATGTGCATATCAAATATATACACATATTTTATGTATATTTTGTATGTACACGCATGCATATATTTATATATTAATCTTTATTAGAACTAAAAATACATTTTCTCATATCATTAAAAAGAGAAATATTATATATTTTTTTATATATCCTTACACATATTTTATTTTTTATAATTAAAAATTTTTTATCTTAGATATTACATATTTGCGCAATAAACCTGCGCAACCTTGAAAATGCGATGATAAAAGTTATTTATAAAATGTATGTCCTATGAAACATTAAAATAACAAAAAAGAAAAATACAAAAAATAAGAAAAATTTATATTTTGTATTTTATTTTAAATATTTTAAAGGATTTCCCATCCTTAGTATTTTATATTTTTCCCATTCATATACATGGTATATGCATTGAGTATTTTTTTTTTTTTTGCATAATAAAATTACATGAATAGTTAGAATATACAAAAAAAAATATTCATTCATTGAATAAAAGATATGGCAAAGATGTTTTTTTAATTTCATATAAATTTTTTTCTTTTTTTGTTATTATAAAGATAGAAAATCAGAGGATATATAGTCTGCATTTTTTTTTTGTTAAAAGTCTAAATGTGTAATTTTATCAAATATACAAAATAATAAAATAATATTTTTTCTCCATACTTTTGTTTAACTTTCAAATTTACATGATATTTCGTCATTTTAAAAATAGGACAAATACAGTCATTTATTTCTCTTATTCGAAAATGCATATTCTTTAACACACACTTTTAATTTTATCCATGCTCAAATAAAACATTAACAAAATTATGTAAAATAAAATTAAATCAAGTAAAATAATAATAAAACCCCTTTTATAGTATGCCTGTTTTATTTCATTTAGGATAGAAATACAATTAATGTGTGCAAAAAAAAACATACAGATATTTTATGGTGAAAATTAAAATTTTCATTTTTCGAATAATTTTTATAAAATATAGAAATAAAGTTATTTTGCTGTTCTCATTTTTGAAATATCATCAAATTTTATTTATTTTCAAACAGGTTCACTAAGGATATATCAATTTCTATATAATATAATTATCATATTTCATATTTTCAATTTTCTCATTTTTCACTATTTTATAATGCATAAATTTAAAGTTTGCTATTTTCTCCCCTTAGTTTTATCCATCCACAATTAAACGTTGCATGGGAAAAAAAATATATACATAATATATATGTATCCATAAATAAATAAAAGGATAAACTTTTATGAAATAAAAAAAGTAAAAAAAATGTATAAACATAGAAATATCCACGAACAGGGAATGGCCTCATACTATGCCGATCCATGTATATGTTAATATGATATTTTTTAGCATTTTTAAACATTTTTTTGATATTTTTGGCATGTTTGATATTTTTAATTTGACTTTTATTAATTTTTTTCGTGAGCAAATTATCGGAATTAAAACACCCAAGTAAATTCCTAATGACAAGGCAATTAATTTTTTTTTTTTTTAAACATTTGCCATAATTAATTATGTATATAAAATAAAACCCACAATAAATAAACAAAATTTCACAAAAACTTATATTGTGTATATATAAGAACCCTTTTAATGGGTAAATTTGCAACTTTGTTTTCCCTTTGTTTTGTGTTTTTTTATTTATATCAATCCTTAAAACTAAAACATATTAAAAAAAGAGGTATTATTTCACTGCTTGAAAAAGACGAGAAAACAAAAATAGCTTTTGTGTATAAATATTTTTTACCCAACACCAATGTAAAAAGAAATGCAAATAAACACTTTTATAAAAGTAAGAAAGAAAAGGAAATCCTTGAATCAGGTTATTTATATCCATTTGATCATTTAGAAAAAAAAAAAAAAAAATTTCCACCAGATCCTTATATTCCAAATAACGAAGAAATTGAAGAAAATGATGAAAATATTTTTGACGAACTTAATGAAAACGAATTGTTAGATTATGATAATGATGATGAAGATGCTAAACAAAATTTTGGAAAAACAACTTTCAATCATCCGCATTATAGGGCACCTATAAAAGAAAGAGCTGGGGAATATAGTGATAAAATTGATACAGAAATAAATAATGCTGACGAAATCACAAATGCAATGATAGAAAATGAAGAAATGATAAATACAAATGAAATACAAAAAGAAATCATAAATGTCTATGTTTATTCATCTGAAATAAATAAAGAAAAAAATGAAATAGTAAAAGATAAATTATATTATCTTATGCATACTAACATGGATAGTATTTTTATTAAATATTTCGAACTAAACGTTCAATCACATATAGATAATAAGGAAAAAAAAGTTAGCGTCTCATATGAACTAAAAAATAATGCCTTTAAAAAAAATATACATTCGCTTACAGAATTAATTGAATTTTCCCATAAGTTGAAAAAAATATTAAATGATAAAGTCGAGACATTATTTAAAGAGAAAGAGGATGAAAAAGAAGCAAACAGAAATGAATATGAAAAAGATGGAAATGCAAAATATTTAAAAAATATACTTAAAAAAGAATTAGAAGAATATAAAAAAGAAAGAAATATTTCAAATATATCAAAAAAAAATTTACAAGTTAGCATAGAATCATCTCTTAAACTTATAGAAAAATGCACACAAAAAATGTACACACAAAATTATGAAATAACATTACGTGATTTAAAATTAGCTTATAATATGTTGCCTTGTAAATATTATGGATATTTTTTGTCAGATTTATGTTCAAACATTTCGATGTTATCATACTATACAAATGATTTACAAGGTGCTTTTAATTTTGCTCTAAAGTCAATTAAATATGAACCGAAATATAAATTATCTTGGAAATGCCTGGGAGATGCATATAGAAGTTTTCGAAAATTTTGGCAAGCTAAAAATTTTTATGATATAGCTATATATTTAGGTTATAAAGATGAAAAAGGGGAAAATTTTGAAAAAATTACTCAAGAATTAACCAATTTAACTCAATCAGCATTAAAAAATGTAGATTTATTAAAAACAAATATGAACAATTATACTAATATAATAATTAAAAAAAACATAGGAATTGTATTAAATAAAAATCCAGATGAAATAGGAGGCTGTTATGTGTCTTATATAATTGAAGGAAGCAAAGCTAGTAAAAAAAATTTTAACCATGGAGATCAAATTGTTGCATTAAATAATATTGTAACTTATGGAAAACCAATTGATGATTGTTTAAAGGCATTTCAAAAAAATGATGGATCTTATGATATAATATTTTTTAAAGGAAATATAATTGAATTATATGGTTTAGAAGCTTACAAATATTTAATTAAGAATAATTTGTTTTACACACTTTTTGAAAATGAAAAAATATCATCTTTTAAAAGAAATGAGACTATATTGTTTGACATGAAAGGATTTGGAACATTTTCCGAATATGGAATGTCCAAAGGAGAAAATATGTAAAATTTTGAAAAAAAAAAAATCAGCTAGCTATTATTCAGAATATTTAAGATAAAACTCGTATTTTGCATGAACAACACTCATAATTGTTCATGTATTTATAGAGTTTTTTTTTTTATTTATTCAAAAATAAAATTTACTTATTGTAACTTTTTATGTGCGTTCTGTGCTATTATAAAATGTTGCAATAATTGTTTAAGGGTATAAAAAATTGGCAATTAAACCTGAACAAACAAAAAAAACTCAAAATAAATCAGAAGGAATTTTGTAAAAACTAAATCCATTTCCTTTGATATTTTCAAAGTCTTCTACTACACTTTTAAAAAAAATTGTACCTTTTTCACATGTACAATTTTAGAGAAATAGTTACACAAAATTTTTTTAATTATTTATTTTTTTTTTTTGGGAAAATAATATTTTATCATATAAATTTATATAATTTTCGTATTTCTCTATGTCTCTTTTTGTCCAATCCTTAGTTGCTTTTTTGATTGATTGGTTTTTAAGAGTTGATTTATTTTCAAATTTTTTTTTTAATTTTTGTATATTGATTGGTATTTCACATTCCATTAAAAATGATTTAAATTTTTGTTCATATTTTCTTCGTAGAGACGTTGAAAATTGTTTATTTTCTTTATAAAAAAAAAAAGCTAAAAAATGTATTGCACTCAATTTTCCAGTTAAACCAGGATATAGCGGTCTATACTTTCCTAATTCGTACAGTCCATGACATATAATGTCATACAAATATGTTTTAAGATAAACCAAAGTAGTAATGTCATTTGTGCATTTAATTTTTTCAATGATAATATCAAACATATTTTGGTTATATAAATAATCCTTAGAATTGTTAACAAATGTTTCCATTTTTTCTTTATTTTCAAATAAATAATATGCATTTTCATATTTTATACAATAATTTTTATTTCCCTTAACAAAATTATTTTCATTTTTTAAGCTAACCAGACAAAATCCTTCATTCTCTATTTTGATATTTTCTTCTAAATTTACAATTTTTTCAAACTTTTTAGATGGTTCTTCTATATCTACATAAGTTTCTGGATTTTTTTCAAAATCTAAAACATCTTCATAAGCATTAACCAAATAGTAGTTACCATTATAATAGACAGTATAATTATTATATATGTTGCATTTTTCCAAAATATTTTTTTTTTTATATGTAACTATACAATATTTGTTAAATTTTATTTCCTGTTCATAATTTTCTTTTTCATATATATTAAAACCCTTAAAATAAGCAACTTTTTTATTGTATTTATATCTATTATATCTTTGATAACTTTTTATTTTTTCTTCGATTGCGTTTTCTATTTCATATTTCATTTTCCACATATTATTATATTCTATATAAACAACATTATTATATTTTTTAGGAATTTTTTCTTCAATATTATTTATAAATTCATCATATTTGATATTATCTATATTTATGCAATTACATATATGTGTACACACTTCGTTCGACTCATTATAATTAGCATTACATATGCAACTATTTGATTTTTTTTTTTTTAATTCAATATCTCTTTTCACTTTTTTATTTTGTATCAAAAATATTAAATGTGGAATTTCTTTCCCTATAAAAAAACTATCCAATTGTTTATTATTAAATGGAATATTATATAATATACATCCATGGGTTAAAACATCATATTGATTTCTTCTTAATTGTATTAATTCGATTATCATTTCATCACTTATGTTGTTTTGGTCGATTTGATTTTTATATTTTTCTATTTCATAACCAAAAGATAACAAATTTTGTAAATTAATTATTTTACATTTAATATTACTTTTTTTTAAATATTCATATATATCATTAACATGTATATTTGTATATATAAATATAAATGGGAGAATAAAGTGTGGAGATGGTTTTATTTGATTTAAATAATAAATTGGATTTTTTGAAAATGTATTTAATTCATTTTCAGTTCTAAAATAAAATAGAAAAGAGTCATATATAAGTAAATAATTTGTGTCTAAATTAACAATACTATCAATATTAACAGGAGAGTAAAAATAAAAGCTTGATAACTTAATATAATTATTATTTTTTAAAAAATTTGCCCATGTTTTATCAACCCTTTTTATATTTAATTGATGAAATAAATTATTTCTATATTTAATCATGTCTTTTAATCGATTTTCGATAGATATTCTAACATTTTTTATATGAACCTTTCCTATATCTATTTGCCAAATGTTTGTATTCCTTTCAAGATATTTAACTATTTTTTTGTTTTTTTTACAAATTCTTTTTATTTTATCTAAATTTATTTTATTTTCTTTCTTTACATTCAACTTTTCATTTATAATTTGTTTACCATGTTCCTCTTCTTTACACTCCTCTTCTTTTGTCTGGTAAAATTTATCATACTGTTTTATTTTGGTTTTCAACTTTTTATAGTTTTTTCCATAATCACATGTCAAATATATTACATATTCAGGAACCCGATAAGAATATTTTAAAACTTTTTCAAAATTATTTAAAATTCTATTCTCTAAAAATTTATATTTACTTTTTAAAATCTTATTTTCATTTTTTTTGGAAAATATTTCTTCACTTTTTTCTATGCTTATTACATCTTTTTTGTATGGAAATGGATCATCAGAATAGTATGTAGAATCACTATCTTCTGAATCACTACTATTCATATCTGAGGATAAAAAGCCATCGCTAGCATTTGTAATGGCATAAAAACGTTCCATAGAAAAATGTATCTCATTTGTTTGATTGTTTACATATTCACAATCTTTACTTAATTTATTTCTATCAATTTGATCAAGTTTGATTTTATCCGCTTCTTCCCCCATTTTATCATTTTCTTTATTATATGCAACATTTATTGATGTGGGAATATTTTTCTTATCACTAGTTTCATTTTTTACATCTAATTTAGATCCACATGAATTTTTTCTGATATCCATTAAAATCAATTTCAAAATATTTTTCATTTTTTCCCCTGAAGTGATACTAAAAACGGATTTCTTATCATATAAGTATGTGATAAGACAGTTTTCAAGTTTTTCATGTAATATTAATCTTGTTGTCAAAATTTTTAAAATGTTTATAATAACATTATAAGGTTTTATTTGATCAAACAATATATCGAATATATATTCGTCATATTTTATATCTACTAATTGAATTTTATATATTTCTTTGTCAAAATAACTAATGTTGTTTTCTAAAAATTGAATATCCTCATCATTTAAATAAATTTCTTCTTCAAATTTTTCAAATGGTATAATATGAATTGGCAATATGTTAAAATCGAGTTTCTTTTTATTATTAAATTTAGACAATTTAAATAAATAAATATATTTTAATATATATATGCATATATATGTAAAATTTATTAAAAATTCTTTTTCTATATTTATAATATTCAGACCAAATATATACGAAATATAATTTATTTCTTTCTCAAAAATAGATTCATAATCAGATAAAAATAATATTCTTAATGGTGGTACTGTATTAAAGTTATTAGAATAAAAATTAATATTTTTCATAAAGAGTAAAGAATGATATGGATTGGATAAAAAGTGTATTTTCTTATTATACATTAATTTTATATTATTTCTAGATTTATATAACCAATTATATTTTTTTAAAATATATGGACAATACATATTTATATAACAGTTATTTATTTTATCAATTAATTTATCATTTTTTAATACATTATTATAATTTAAATAGTTATGGATATATGGATTTACTAATTTTTGAATTTGATCAAGATATCTATATTTATGATTTTCATAAACACTATTATATTCTTCTTCTAAATTTAAAATATTCAGATTAAAATTTTTTGTTTCTATTTCATTCAACATTTTAATATAATTTCTATTATATAAATACATGTTATCATAATTGTTCAGATTATTTATTGGCCTGTCTTTTTTTATTTTTTGTTTTACTACTTGTCTTTCAAATCCACATTTAAAATCTTTTTTTTTCTTTCGCTTTATATCAAACCCTATAATGTTATCTATATTTATTTCCATTTTTTTAAAATATTTATAAATATTCGTATTTAATGGTAATCCAGATATAATAAAATTATTATTAGAAATTATTTCTTTGCTTCTTAAATTTGTTGAACATTCATTTGTTTGATTATCGTCTTTGTATAAAATATTATCAGAACCTTCTGCATCTATCATACTTGACATAGATTCTCTTTTTACATCTAACTGTGCTGAATTGCACATTTGAGTGTTTTTTTCCTTTTCAAAAGTTTTGATTAAATGTAGACTAAATTTATCTATCCCCTCATTTATACATTCTAGATTTTCAGAGCTAAAAATAGGATCTAATAAATTTTTTAAATGTAGATCCATTTTTTCATTTTTTTTAATTATTAGAAGATTGTATAAATATCTTATTTTTATTGCAATAGTAGAAATTTCTTTTAATTTTTTTTTTTTTTCAAAACTCTCACATAGATATTTGTTTGATTCATTGGAATTAGTGCTCAAAGTAGATGCACAATTTTTTTCATCCCCTGAATATTTATTCAAAATATTTTCTTCTTCACAAAAATCTAAATCATTTTTTGTCTCTAATAATTCTATAATTTCATTTTTTAGATAATTCAAATTTCCAACAATTTTTCTAATTATATACATGTTAAAATTATTTGTCTTTTTCATTTGTATACAAACATATCTAACTATAAGCATATCTGATATTGTTTTTCCTTTTAATAAATCATTAAACTCGAACAAATATATATCTAAATTATCTTTGCTCATTTCATTTTTTGATTTGAATATATTTTTAAAATATTCTTCTACATCTATATGTATTATTTTTTCGTAAGAATTTAAGAAATTCAAAATTTTTTTTTTTATCCAAATATTTGGAAAATAAATAACGATATTAAAATTAATTGATTCTTTTATTTTTTTATTAGAATAAAATTGAGGGAATTTTAAAAATTCAATCATTTTTTCATAACTTTCTAAAATATATATTTTATTCTTATAAACCACTTCAAATCCTTTTTTTCCTTTTATAAATTTCTTTTCATCAATATATGAAACTGGGCATAGTTTGTAAAATTCATTCCAATTTCTATAATAATATTCATATTCTTCTTTATAATTTTTGTTTTTATTATTTTTCATATTTTCAGATATATCTACAACTGTCTTATTCCCTTCTATACAACTTTTAATCATATTTTTCGATTCTAATTCTGTTAAATTTGTTTTTCTTTTTAATTCTATTATTAATACATCCTTTATTTTATCATTTATTTCTCTATTTTTAACATAAATATTATTATTTTTTTCTGTTTCTTCGTTTTCTTTTTCTATATTTCCTTCTAATGTGGTTCTCCTCTTTTGATATTTATAAGGGAAAAAATTATTTTTAAAAAAATAAGAAAAATTATTTTTAATCATATTAATATAGAATAGTTTATTAATTGATCTGTTTTTTATTACATCTATGTGTATAATCTTCAAAGTTTCAAATGTTTTCTTTAATTTTTTTTCTAATTCTCTTTTTCTTTTCTCATACATTTCGTCTGTTTCTTTAACTTGAAAATCGTTACATTTTAATTCCATACTATTCTGAGAAACAATAGTTGAAATATCTTTCTCGAATTTTATTGATTCTGAATATTTTTTTAAATCTTTATAATAATTTATATAATATTTTATAGGATCATTACATTTGTAAATATATTTTATTCTGTTGTTTGCCAAATTAAAATATTTATCACATATATTATTTGTGTTTATCATATTGATGTATTCGCATGCTTTTACATATTTTTTTTTACATTTATTTACTTTACTATCCTTTCCAATTTTATTTTCTTTCTGCTTATTTCTCTCTGTTTCATCATCTCCTTCTGATTCTGTTTCCACTTCTTCCTCGCTACTTTCTTCGGATTCTGTTTCTTCTTTACTATTTTCTTGGGATTCTGCATCTGACATAGATTCTTCTTCCTTTTCTATCTCTTTTACTTCATTTGCCGGTTCGTTTTCCAAGTAATTTTTCTCGATGCTATCTATGCTTAGATACTCCACATCTGAATACCCATCCGATTCGATATGTTCCAAATCCTCTGAGAAATTTACTATAATTTTATTTTGGCTTTTACCTCGAGTTTCATCATTGATCTCTTTTTTTTTTTGTTCATGTTCAAGTTCGTTATCTTCATCACTTTTATTGTCTTTTTCATTTTCGTCTCTCTGTTTATCTTCTTCTTTTTCACTCATCTCATCATTTTCTTCACAACTTTTTGAAGCATCGTCAGATTCATCATTGCTACTTTCATCTTTTATAGATTCTTCTTTTATTTCATCGTTTGAGTTTTCATTTTGTCCTTCTTTATTTATAACATTTAATTCCTTTTCTTTTCCAGCTTTGTTTACTACATTTTGAGGATTGATATTTTTATTTTTAAAAGCTGTTAACAATCGTTGAAATGCTTCTTCAGCGGGTTCTGATTCTATATTATTGCATCTAAAAAAGAAAATAAGATGAATCGATGAAATATAAATCAATAATTACCCCCCAAAAAATTGGAATCATCATACAAAAAAATCCCCAAATAAAGACATCACACATAATAGACATATATAAATAAATATGAAAGAGAATAAGGAAAATAAACTAATATTTTTCCATATATATTTTTCTCGTACCTTGATATTTTGTGAGTGTTTAAGAATATACAAAAAATTGGAAAGGAATCCTCAAAGGGATTTGGAAATATTAAATTATGATCTTCTAACAAGAAATCACTAATATTGATTTCGGTAGGATTAGATACATTTTTTAAAAAATTCATATTTAAAAAATTAATATAGTTAATATAATTTAAATTAGATAAATTTTTTAATTTTAATAACAAATATTCTGTAAAATGTATAAAATTTTTATTTAAATATAAAACATAACCATTATTCTTTGATATCATTGTATTCATATATTCTAATGTTAAATCCATTATTGTTTTAAAATCAATAAATCTACCATTTTCAAGATTTAAATTAATTAATTTGCCTAAAGGAGATAAAAATTCTTTTTCTGTATTTATATTTTTATTTAATATTATTGATGGTTCAATAAATTCAACCTTTAGTCTTTTTATTAAACGATATATATTGGGGGACCCATTAGATATGATTATAAAATTTTCTTTTTTACTTCTTTTATTTATTTTTATAAAATTTCTCATCTTATTTATATTATCTATGAATAAATATTTTAATTTATTTCTTTCATCATTTGTTTTATGATATAGTTTTATGCATTCTATATTGTCTCCTGTGAACTCTTTATCATCTATTAATTTTTCTTTTTTTGACATTTTCTCATAAATTGAAATATTTTCATCAATTTTCTTTCTTTCCTTAATAATATGATCATTTGATTCTTCATTTATTTCTGATCCCTTATATATATTTTTTCCAAACTTTGGTTTTTCATCATTTTTTTCATTTTTTTTTCCTTCGTTTTTCATTCTTTCAAAAGATTTAGAATCTTCATTTAAATTTACAACTTTCTCACTCTCACCATTGGAATTAAAACTATAATAACGGGTTCTATTTTCTAGATCAGACTTAAGTTCATTTGTATCATCATTAAATGAAATGTCTTTATCATAACTCTCAATATTCAACGGTTTCTTTGAAATGTCGATATAACTGTTCGAAATATTTTGAGCTTCTTCATGCACTGACTTGTTTTGTATATGATTTAGGGGATAAATATTATTGTCGTTTTCCACATCATTAATTATATTATATTTGTTTTCCACATCATTAATTATACTATATTTGTTTTCCACATCATTAATTATACTATATTTGTTTTCCACATCATTAATTATATTATTTTCTTTATATTTAAAAAGGGGATCTAAATTCGTTTGCTCCTCTATTTGCTCTTCTTTTTTATAGACATCTTCGGAACTAGCTATTACATCTTTTTCATGATTAAACAAAGTATCATCAGTTTGATCATCTTGAAATATAATTTTTTTAACTTCTTTTTCATTTTTTAATAAATCTTGAAATTCTTCATTAAGTTCATTTGAAATTTTATTAAGTTCAATTTGAAATTCTTTTACTTTTTTTTGATCAGCCTGAGCTGATAATAAATTTTCATTTTCTTTTTCTATTAATCCTATTTCACTTTTAATAATAACATCATTTAATATTTCGTTCATTTTAATAAACTCTTGATTTATATTATTATTGTTTTCTTCTTTTTTTCCATACACATTTTTTATTTCTAAATTTTGAATTATATCATTTTTTTTATTTTCTAATTTTTTTGTTTCATATTCATTTTTTTCATTTTGGATTTTGGTAGTTATGTATTTTCTTATTATATTGTCATAATTTTCTTTGTTGCCTTCCCATTCAATTTCTTCGTTTTCTTCTTCTTCGTCTTCTTCTTCTTCTTCTTCTTCTTCTTCATCTTTTTCATTTTTCATGAGTTCGTTGTGCTCAATTTTATTTAAGAACATATTTAAATCTTTCTTATACGATTCGCAATTATTAGATATACTTTTTCTGACTGTTTCTAATAGCATTTCCTTTTGCCTTTTAATCTCATTTTCCTGTTTAACCTCATTTTCCTGTTTAACCTCATTTTCCTGTTTAATCTCATTTTCCTGTTTAACCTCATTTTCCTGTTTAACCTCATTTTCCTGTTTAATCTCATTTTCCTGTTTAACCTCATTTTCCTGTTTAACCTCATTTTCCTGTTTAACCTCATTTTCCTGTTTAACCTCATTTTCCTGTTTAACCTCATTTTCCTGTTTAATCTCATTTTCCTGTTTAACCTCATTTTCCTGTTTAACCTCATTTTCCTGTTTAACCTCATTTTCCTGTTTAATCTCATTTTCCTTTTGTTCTTCTTTATCATAACTCGATGCTCTTCTCTCATATTTACTGTGGTCTTTAGAATCGCAACCATCCATTTCAGAACTGCTTATCACATCTTTGTTTCGTTCAAGGTCAGAATTTATTATCGAATCTTTGATACTTTTCATAGCTATTTCATTCACTCCAGATTTAGAGGATTTTCTCAATTCGCTATAAAGATGTATATTTTTAATTTCAAACGAATTATCATTTTGTTTATTATCTGCATTCGTTTTATTACTCATAAAATTTAATGAATCATCATTTGTACTATAATTTCCTTCTAAATTTATTTTACTATCGTTAATTAGTCCATCTAAACTATTATAATTATTTTTGGATAATTTCATTTTTTTCCGTTTTTCTTTTTTTTCTAATTCTTCTAATATCCTTTTCTCATTTTCTAAATAATTTTTAGTTTTAAGCATATCATCATGTTCGTTAGAAATATTTTCATTTGATAACCGATTCATTTTTTTATCATCTAATTTAACATTATCTATAGCATTGTTATTATTATTTATATTATCATTTTTTATTTCTATACAATCTTTTTCTTTCAAGTTTTCTTTTAGTACATTTATGTATTCCTCATCTAAATAATCAATTTCTTCGCTTTCCTTATTGTTCCCATTTATCTTATTATTTTTATATTCCCGATTAAATTCATTTATTTCTTTATTTATATTGTTTATCTCAAATTCACTTTTATAACTTTCTTTTATTTCTCCTTCCGCATCCAAAGATCTATCCATGTTTGTTGTCTTCACCATGTCTACTCCACTTAAACTCGAATAATTTTCCATAACCTTTTCTTTTTCAGTGTTTTTTGGATCGTCTTTTCTATAATAACATATTTCTGTTTTTTTATCTTTATTTTTGCTTTCTACAATTTCACTTTTGTCATTACTAAAGTTTGTGCGCCTTTCTAAGTCATCCACTAAATATGTTGAAACATTTTTACCAGTTTTCGATAAGAGTTGCGCTGACTCATTCCTAATTTTATCTGACTCATTAATAATTTTATCTGACTCATTAATAATTTTACTTGGCACGTCTTCATCAAATTCTTCAGTATCATAATTATTAGAACCCTCTATCTTGCATTCTTTTGTAAATTCGTCCAAATTAATTCCGTCAATAAGAAGTGAGCCTTCGTTTGATAGTTTTCCAATTTCCGTTGTAGTTACCACATTTGAATCATAACATTGCTCATCTTTATATTTACCTTTTGATTTTTTATCTTCGTTAATTTGATCAATTTTATTTTGTGTTTTATTTTTGCCTCCAATAAATTTTAATTTTGAAAGCATGCTTATTATCGACCCATCTGTTTTTCTTCTGTTTTTATCCACTTCTTTTTTTGAATCAAATTTATTATTTTCAATAGTTGAACTAAAAACGTTTCTTTTATATTCTACCTTAGCGTTACTGGAATGTAATTGATTTTGTTTTATTTGGAATTCATTAAATTTTTTTACACCACTATTATCTTTCGAAATACTTTCTCTGTTTTGCTTATTTTTTTCAAAATCTGCAAAGACAGAAAAGAGATTCAAAAACTAAATGTATTAGAAACTATAGAAATGAAACGCACATGCACAAGTTCACAAAAATGAATGTTTTCCTCATGCAAATATGAGTTTTTTTTTTTTTTTATTTTAACCATGATATATTTTTCTTGTAATTGGCATTTTAGAGGATAATTCATCCAGTATACTTATTCCTTGGATATATGTATTATTATCTTCATCAATATTATCCCCTAGAGGCTCTAAAGGACAAATTTCATTGACATCAAGGAGTAATATACTTCTTTGAATTTTCGGATCTTTTTCTTTATTATTTAACAAGATTTCAAATAATTTTTTAGCTGATTCTTCATTTTCATCTTCGTTATAGCTTTCAAAAGATTCGTGTGTATTATTATTATTTTGAATAGTATTTGTTTTTATTTGCTCTGATTCATTAATTATATTTTTTAGAGTTTTGATATTACTCACTGTATTACTTTCAAATTTATTATCCTTTGATTCAGTTTGAATAGGATCACTACTAGATGTAGTTTTATTTACTGCGTTATCAAATATAGACAACTTTTTATTATCTCCAACACCTATATTTCTTTTAAAATTAATTATAATAACAGGTTTTTTTTTTGTAATTTCTCCATTTTTATTTTTAATTTGAATAAATGTAATTCTATAAAATAAAGACTTTAAAAAAAATGCATAATCATGAGCATTTATAGTTGGAGTCCATATATCAGCTAATTCAAAAAAAGTATTAAAAAAAGAATCAAAGTTTAAATATTTTTTCCCTTTTGAATCATTATTCCATTCATCGTTTATAATTTTGATGACTTGTTTTATTTCAAATTGTGGAATTAAAACTTTACATATTCTTAGCATAACTTTAAAATATTCTATTTTACTAAATTTATCGTTTAATTTTTTATTCAAAATATTCATCCATATATTCTTTACACATTCTATGAATACATCATTACTCCTTATTTTTTCTCTCTCTTTTTTTAAATCTTCATTTTCAAATCCTATATCCCCTTGATTCAAATATTCTTTTATTTTGGTTATGTTTTCTACATCGGCCACAAACTCATTACTAAATTTTTCTTCCATTCTATTTGGAATTAAAAGTGTGTAGTAATTAAGATGAACAAATCAGAAAAGGAAAAAGGAGAAAAAGGAGAAAAGGAAGAAAAATATATTGGGGGCATATGTTAAATGAATTAAAATTTATCATTAATTTTATAAAAGCGAATTATGTATTCATAGTTTTTTCATAGAACAATAATATAAATATAGGTGATGAAAGCTTAAGAAAAAAAGACAGAATCAAATTTACAAACGTTTGTAAAATTCTTAAATCCTTTTACAATAAATTAAAAAAATTTCATGATATTGAAAAAGAAAGAAAAAAATCTTATATTCATTGGATAAGAGAAAATACCCAATTAAAAAAAAATAATGTTATAGAAAAAATAAAGCATTTAAACTAAGATATATTTCGAAAAAAATATATATTTCGCATATATGCATGCCTACATACGTGTGTATATGTACAGATGCATTCCCTTTATATACTTTTTATATTATTAATCATCAAACCGTTATATGTTACATTTTCATTTTTTTATATTAAAAAAAAAAGTAATATTTTTTATTATAGAATTGAGAAAAGGTTATAAAATTTAATACATATGTCTCTATTTATATACACTATAAATTAGCAATTGCTCAAAAATAAAATGTTTAATATATTTTAGACAAAATTAAAAATATATATAAACATATTTTTTCCTTAAATATAGGGACACACCTTTTTTTTTCTCTATTTTCTGCATTCATAAAAAGGGTGTAGGAATTATTTTTTTTTTTTATTCCTCATAAAGCTTTTTTTTTAACATTCATATTGTTTTTTTTTTTTTTAATTCTTACTAATTTTATATTTTCAAACAAACGGAAAAAGATAGGATTCATAAAATTATTATTTCACAATTTTTATTAAAAGTTTATAATATATGAGAAAAGGTAACATCTTTTTTTCCTATCAAGGATATTATTATTTTTTATTTATATTAATCAAACTTTAGCGAATAAAAAAAAAGAGAAAAGAGAAAAAGAGGAAAAAAGAGCATTGGCATTTTATTCCTTTCACAAAAGGATAATTTTCACATTAAAAAAAAACAATTTATACTTACATTTTTATAATAAATAGTAGATTTTCAAGCTCTATTGAACCAGCAAGTATGTATCAAATACAATTATATCATACTATATATGTACATTCTTGTATTTTGAAACCAACTTACAAATTAGTGTAAACACATGTTACTTCATTTATCGTTACAATTAAATATTCCACATTGGTACAAAGATATGTATTAATAAAATAAAAATACACATAAGAACAAAATTTAAAAAATAATTTTTCCTCTAATTATGCAAATATTCATAAAACTGCTACATTAGTATCTTAAGATACTTGTGGCTATTTTTATATGTAATAAATAATTTTACATTTTTGTGAGCCCTTATATATTTAAAATCAGTCATATATTATGTACATGGACATGTATACATCTATTAATATTTTAATAAAACATAAATATTTTTACTATAATTTTATTCCTAGCTTTAATATATTAATTGAAAAATAAATTCACATCCACATTGTAAACTCAAATTCATAACTACCACTATACAAGAAAAGAAGACCAAACTATATAGTAAGAAATATAGATATCTTCGTTTATTTGAATGTGTATAATATATTTGTTTCTTTGTTATTTTTGGATAAAAATATATGTAACAATTTATAATTTGTTTACACTCTTTTCCCAGAAATGGAAACACAAATACCTGATAACGATGTTAATAAGATAATAACTCAAATAAATAATAAGAAAGAAAGAGAAGCTGAAGATGAATGTGAATTTCCTTTATACAAAAAAATAAAAAAAAAACACTATAATTATGAAAATAACTCGAACAATTTTATATTAACCAATCCAACATACACACAACAATTTAGTTCGATATATAACATACGAATAAATATAATGCGAAAATTATTAATGAAAACGATAGAAAAGTTAAATGTAGGAATAAGTGATGATTCAAAGGGGATTATAAAGCAGGAAGTTAAAGAACCCGAAAATGGGCAGAAAAGTAAAGGAGGTGAAAATGAGCAAGTTAAAGTTTTACAATATTTGAAAGATATTAAGATTAACGAAAAATGTTATTGTATTGGTACCATTTTTAAAAAAATGGATTTAAGGCCATCAATTTTAAAAGAATATATTAGTGAACTTGACTATCTTGATACAGTAATAAATTATTCACAATATCAAGATATTTTATTTTTAGAAGATGAAACAGCACGATTAAAATTAGAAGGAAATATAAATAGCGATAATTATGTTACAGGATTAACTATAATTATAAAGGGTGTTGGTATGAGCAATGGTTCGTTATATGTAGAAGAATTAATATATTCATATTTACCAAAAATAGAAATTCCCAAATGCATTAGTAATGATGATAAATATATATTATTTGTATCAGGATTATATATAAGTGAACAAAATACAAATATAAATAATATATCATTATTAAGAAATTTTATATTAGGATTACATGGGGATAAATTTATATCTCAAAATTTAATCAGATTAGTTATAGTTGGTAATTCGCTTGGAAATATAAATAGTGATGTAAATGATATAAATGTAATTGATACATTTTTATCATCTTTATGCTCATCAGTATATGTTGATTTAATGCCAGGAGAAAAAGACCCAAGTGATGCTATTTTGCCTCAACAACCATTTCCAAATATGTTTTTTAAAAAATCCAAAAAATATGATTCTTTTCAATGTGTTACAAATCCATATATGTTTTCAATTGATAATGTAAATATATGTTGTATGTCTGGTGAGCCAGTTAATAATATTATTTCTTATTCTAAAGTTACTAAATTAGATGCCCTTAAAATGATAGCAAAAAGCAGAATATTATCTCCCACTTCACCAGATACATTAGGATGCTACCCATATATAGATAATGATCCATTTTGTATTAAAGATGATAATATTTATCCACATATTTTTGTAAATGGAAATTGCTCAAAATTAGAAATGCAATACTTAGAAAATGAAAAAAAACTTCCTTTTTTGGTTTGTCTACCAGATTTTAGTATCACACCTAAAGCATTAGCTATTAATATCAAAAATATGGAATATAAAATTATATCCTTCAATATTCAAGAAGGGGAATAAACTATATTCCTATAATTGTATATCCACATTTACATATCTTTGTGAGAAAAAAAAAACTTATATCTAGGAAATTAAAACATTCCGAAAAATCTATTACTCTTTCTCATAAAATAACAACAATTCTTTGTTTTCCGATTTTTATACACAGTTAAGTGTAACATTTTTTTTGTCAAACATGGCTGTATATATATGTATTGCACGCCATTTTGTGTCTAATAGTAAAATGAATTTTAATAATTTTTAAATCGCACACCCCAAAAATTAATTTAATATAATTTCTCACAAATAAATAAAATATTACATTATCATACGCAATCGAAATAATTTATCCCAATAGTAATTACAATGTATGTAACGCATATTCCCCAATTATGTGTACTTTCTTAATTTTACCCTATTAAAGTATTTGATATTTTTTAATTTCCCTAAAATTTTATTAATATTTTAAATGAAAACGGGTTGTGAAATCATCTATTATATGTTTAAGATTATTTTAAACATGAAAAACAATTTCATTAAAAGAAAGCAAAAAATATAAAAAATAATAGCATACTCACAAAATGTTATATTTTTTTTTTCTTGTTTCTTCTTTATGCATACTTATAGATGAACATATTGCAATGTGTTGCCTTTATTCTTTTTTTTGACAAGATAGAAAACAGACAAAAATCATAGTAATAAATATATTCAAAAATATGCATACACAAATGTTTACGATTTTAATATGACCAATTCATAATTTTAATTATATATATTTTTTTTATTTCCCTAAAAGGTTAGCTTTTTAAAATATTCTATCGCATACATAATTTTATATACTATATTATATATTTTTTACATGCACCTGCAATAATATTTATAAATTTTTATAGTTTAGTTTTTTATTTTTTTTCTATGAGAACTTAAAGCGTTAAAATATTGTGAAATTTCATAAAATACAAAGAAAATATATGTACGCACATATTTATTTTGAATAATGATATTAATAAGTATTCCGAGAATACACGAATAAAGTGTAGTATATATGTGTGCGCACAAAAATACAATTATACTTTTTTTTCTAAAATTAGACAACTAATACATAATTATCAAATATTCATTTTCATACATTTAAGGTTATATAAAATTTAATAACACAATTTTCAAATTTTTTAAATAAAAAAATATATATTAAAAAATAAAAGTATTAAATAATACAATAGCATAAGTAATACAAAACAAAATAATAAAGCATACACACAATACATATATCGAACACATAAAAATGAAAAGTATTAAATATAAAAAAAAAGAAATGTGAATAAAATAAAAAAATCAGAAAATGAATGAAAAAATTGTTATTCAAGCACCCCTGTTTATCGTTCCCAATGAAAACAAAAGTAATGTACTAAAATATGAAAAAGATAACAACTTTAATAATAGCCGAAATGATGCGGCAAATTTAGTTAATCATATATACACAAGTTTACCCTATAAAGCAAATGAAAGAAATAATGATGATATCAATGAAGAAATACCCTTAAATTTAAATGAAAAAGAAAACATGAATTGTTTTCTTAACAAAAAAAGCTTTAATTTTGCACTAAAAAATAATGAAAAAAATATGATTCAATCTTATAGAAAAGGAGAAATAAACAAAAGTTATAATATTATGGAAAATATGTATGATCTTCATTATACAAATAAAGGAAACACAAATTTAAATAATTATCTTAAACATGTTAATATTAATAACACAGCACCATGCATAGGGGAATTTAGAACATGTATGAATTGTTTTTTAAACATTTCTACATTATTTTGTAAAACTTGTAATAATTTTTTATGTGCTATTTGTAACATTAAGTTACACAAAAATAGTCCAAATCATATTGTCAATGTATGTAACAGTGGCTTATATGAAAATAATTATAAATATAATGATATAATATTAAAAGAAAAAGACAAATGGCTAGTTGAACTCGAAAATAGCACACCGATCAAAATTAGGGAAAAATGTAAAATACATGTATCTGAATATATAAAATATGCATGTAAAACATGTCAATATACACTTTTATGCACGGATTGCTTGTTAAGTGATCCTATACATGCAAACATCAGATCAGAGTGCGAAGAATTAGAAGAGTCATTGGAATCTTTGAAAAGTTTAGATCAAAATATGAACAAAAATAACAATGATATCATAGAAGACAAAAGAAAAAAGATTCATAAAACTGAAAATAATCTAATTCATGAAATAAATGATAACTATATTGAGCAATCTAATTCAAACGACTCTAAATCAATTGTAAATTTTTCCAATATAAAAACTAGTCAAAATGTAATGAGTTGCAAATCAAAAAATAATAATGAAACATACAAAGAAAAAGGTATTGTTCGAATAAACAAATGTGAAGATGAAAAAGATGAAAAAAGCAACAAATTTGAAAATAGCAATAAAAATGAAATAGAAAGGTTAAAACCTGGATATAAATTAATTAGAGAAAATCATGAGATATATACACTAATTGATGCAAAAAATGAAATAAAAGAAGAATTAAATAACAAATTAGAAATATTATCAAAAAAATCATTAGTATTAAAAAATACTATACCTTCATTAAAAAACATCTATAAATATGGTAAAATAACTTGTAAAAATAACAAAAGGTCTATAAGAGCTGGTTTTACCATTACAAATAATTGTCTTGAAAAAAAAAAAAAAACTTTTCATGAGCATTTAAAAATATTACAAGATAAAAGCACAAACTTTTTAAAAAAATTAGATGAAGAAAGAAAGAAATATCAAAATTATTTAGAAAAAAAAAATAATGAAATACAACATATGGTTAAGTTAAGTAATAGAAATCCAGGATTGTCCTTAGATTATTATGTTGATAAATTAGATTCATTTAAGTGTTTGTTTTTTACAAAAAATAATTTAATAGATATTGAAAAACAATTAGAAATTCCTCATTCACAACTAAAATCAGAAAATATATTTTCATTAATTGAAAAAAATAAATTAGAAATATTAAATTCCAAAAATCGGATAAATGGAATTTCTCAAAAAATAAAAACAGAGTTTCAACGTTTGTTTAATTTAAATACTGAAATTCCAGTATATCCAGCTCAATTTAAAAATTTTTTACAAAAAAGAATGTATGATAAGCAAAAAATAGAACCACCAAATAATGAATCAGAAGATTTACATATTTCAACACCAACTAGAAAACAAAAATATTTCAAAATAATTCCTTTTACTTATTTATATATGAATATGGATATAACATATCAAAAAAATTTTATGAGAAAAGATACATTACATCAAAAATGGGAATTAAAAACAGTTTCAATTCGATCAATATATTTATGTATTCATACATATGCAAATAATATACAGAATGAACAAGCTAGTGATAATAGACATCTTAAAGACAAACCGAAAGTGGGAAATCATATTAATTCGAATACTGAAAAAGAAAATGTGATTGTAAATACTATACACTCAAATTTGTATGATAATGATAAGAGGAAGAATGAGACAGTAAATAACATGTCTAATGATATCGAATCAATTATATGCCTCAGCAATGTATGTGTAAAAAATTTTACAGATTCAGATATAACCAACATAACTGTTTTAGAAAAAAGAAATCATCCTCATGGTATAGAATTAACTGAATATAATGGCAAAAATGATTTAGTTGGGTATTGGTTATTAACAAATGAAAACGAATCAGAAATTAAAAAATTATTAGACATAATAATTGATATTAAAAATAAGAATAAAGATAGTACACCTATTCCATCTTTTCATCCTAAAATAAATATGAATAATGCATTTTTTAATTATAATGAAAATAATATTAATACTATTTATAAACATTTTTCTGCAAGTATTGATGAGCACTCTTATTTGCACTTTTTAAAAAATTCAATAGATTTTAAATCGTATGAAAATGATAATTATAAAAAAAAAAATGATATTGATCCTATAGAGGAAAGTGATAATGGGAATATTGAAATAGAGAATTATATAAATAAACCAAATTTAAAATTTTTACAAATAACAGGGAATAACTTCAAAAATATTGATTTATATAGTCAAAATACAGAAGAGGAAAGGAAACTAAATGAATCTGGCACACGATTAAAGATAAAAAAAGATGTGGAAGATGTATCAAGGTTTGAAAAGATAAATGAATACGAAATAAATGATATTTTCTCAAATGAAGAATGTCAAAATTATGAAAATTCAAATGGAATTGTTGGTGATGAGAATACAGATGTAGATTCTAAACTTAAAAATATATATGCACAAATATTAGAAAATAAAGATAATAAAGGAACTGTTTTAAAAAATGTAGTTGATAATTTAGATGTTTGGGGGGAAAGAAGTCCTGATACTAATATAAATATTATAAAGAAAAATATAATAAGTGAAGAAAATCATTATCTTCCTTTAAATATAGAATCAAATCTTTTGAATAATTATTTAGAAACAAATTCGTGTAGTAATAGTACTATGAATAGTTTATCAATTAATTCACTATTATGTGACAATATAATTGGAAAAAAAAATATCAAAATAAATTATAAAAATTGTAATATTAAAGAAAGTGTAAATAAACAAGATTCCATTGAATCAGCTCATGAGACAATAAATTATTATAGCATAAAAAGTATTAACCAAATTAAAAATAATTTCCTGGAAAAATCAAACTCTACTAATATGCTAACTAATTTTGATTTTATAAAAAATTATAATCAGAAAAATAATTATACCATTCAAAATGAAGAGCATGTAAATAAATTTTTACAAAAAATAAACAACACAAAAAATGATGCTTTAAAAGAGAAAATCGATTTGATTAGTAAAAAAAATGATAATTCAAACGAGATAAATATAAATAAGGATAGTTCACAAGAAATAAATAAAAAAGACAACACATTAAATGACAGTATTGATACTAAAAGCAAAAATCGGAATGTCACTTGCAATAATATCGGCATAAATGGAAAGGAGGCTTTCAGCAAAGTTCCTAAATTATTTAAGGTTGAAAATTCTAAAAATAATACGATAAATGATGAAAATAATAAACAAAATAATATACAAATGAATGGAATAGACAAGTTTTATAATAATAAAAGTGCTGATATTATACAGACAAATAAATTGGAAAATGTAAATTGCGATGAAAAGAATGAAAACACCAAGGAAATTCTACTTCATGAAGCGATTTCGAACACCCGAGCTAATAATGATAACAATAGCGATAATAATAATGATAATAATAATGATAATAATAATGATAAAACAAGCATAAGCCAGTTTAGCATTACACACAGAGTAACAAATACAGTAAAAACCGTTTCTAACTATAATCAAGGTGAAGAATCAAAAAATGAAAAAAAATATTATTTGCATGAACAAGATAAAAAGAGTATTAATAAGCCTAACAACAAAAGTATTTATATCGATAAAAAATTATATGAAGAAAATTTGAATTTTGTTGAAAATATAAAAGAAGAGGATGATAAAATAAAAGGACGTGTATCAAACAATGAAAATATGAATAAATTACAAAATAATACAAAAATTAAAGATAAACCGATATTACCTTCATGTATTAAAATTAATCTAAACGTTGCCAAAAATATAAAAAATGGAGAAAAAAAAAGAGAAAATTTATCTAAAAAATTTATATCTTCATTTGATAAAATTCATAAAATCCCTCCTCTCGTGAAAAAAAAAAATAATACTATTTCTGATCATTCTAATAAGCTCCTTAATAATTTTAAACAAGTAAAGAATGGAATAATAAAAGAAGAAACAAACGATAAAGTTACAGAAACTTTTATTAATCGGGTTCTAAGTCAAATAGGAAATAAAAAAGTTGGAGCTTAAATTCAGATAATTAATAACATTCACTCTTTTAAATAAGCAATGCCAAATTTTCTATAAATTAAATATACACATATATGAGTTATATTTTTGAGAAATTGACCTAATACGTTTCAAACTATTTTTATTACATTATTTGTTATGACACTCTAAAATGATAAATCATAGGATTTTTTTAAAATGCAATATATTAAACACTTTTGTTTCCGGGTACGTCCCATTAGTTTTATACATATGACTTTTTCAAATTGTACATATTATATATATATGTATATTTTTTTGGTCGAACTTAGCACAATATGCTGTGTAATTATCTTTAAAAAAAAGTCCGTATACAATTTCCACATGCACATATGTTGATGCTAATATAAATTTAATTAGAAAAAATGCGCACATACAATGAATATATGGAATTTGATAAATCAAAAATAGGAAATTATATTTATGGGCATTTTTGAATGTGTCTATAAAAAATTAACTTTTTTTTTCACACTTTTCATCAAAAATGGAATATAATAAATTAGTTTAATTTAATTAGACTACATTTAGTAAGTATGAATTATTTTTTTAGAAAAATAAAAGCAGCTTTTTATATGAGTAAAAAAATAGCTTGAAACATAAAATTTATGGAATTTCATGAAACAAGAAAATGATTAATTTAAGATGGGTGTGTTTGTAAAACATATATTATTGAATTATGCATTTCAGAAGAAATAAAAAAAAGAATAATTTTTTAATAATAATTTAATTTTATTATGTTACTTCATATGTGTTGTCGTAAATTATTGTGTCTGATCTTTTATCTCTAAAGTTCACAAATTTCTAAAAAAAATTATGAAAAAATGTCCTTTTTTTTTAGGCATATGGATTTCTTGGTTGTTTATCCATACTACTTGGATTTCGTATAGTTTCATCAATTGATAATATCAAACAAGCAGCTTCAGTAGCACTGTAAATTACATTTCTTTTTATTTTAGTAACTTCATAAATACAATTAGAATATGCATTAATAATATCTCCTTCTAAACAATCAACTCCATACCAGATATCGTTAGTTTCTTCTGAATGTTTTTTTCTTAATTTGTTTAATATATCTGTAGAATCATAACCAGCATTGTGAGATAAATATCTTGGAATGGATTCTAATGCTTTAGCAAAAGCATATAAAACTATTTGTTCTTTATTACAAATCGATCTACTATATATTCTTAAATGCTTTGATAGTTGCATTTCAATAGACCCAGCACCAGGTACTATTTCAGAATTACCTATACATCTTAAAACTATCATAATTGCATCATTTATAGATCGTTCAACTTCTTCTATAAATTGTTTTGCACCACCTCTTAATATAATAGTAACAGCTTTTGTTTTCAAACAATCTTTGAATATATTATATCTTTCATTACCTATTTGTACCTCTTCAAATAAACCACAATTTCCTAATATAGATTCATTTAGATTAAATAATGATGTTTGAATAACAGCTCCAGTTGCAGTTGCGGTTCTTTTTAAATCTGCATCTTCAACTCTACCTGCACAAAAAATATCATGATCAGCAAAAAATTGTGTAGCTATATCTCCTATGGGAAGTCTAGATAAAACTATATTTGCTCCACTATTTTTTATTAAATTTAATTTTTGAAAAATAATATCCCATTCAGCTTGAACTATTGAATTATATTCATTAGGGTTATCAATTCTTACTTCTGCATTTTCTTTTTCAGCTTTTAGTTCTAATTCTACATTTAATAATAATATTTTTGGATTATTAAATTTTTTAGGTTGTTGTTCAAAACCTGCATATGAAAATGTTTTTTTAAATGCAACACCATAAATTAATTGTGTATCTAAGCAAGATCCACCCGTTACTTTTTTAATACCTATATTCGATTTATCTAAATTATCCCCTAATTGATAAGCAGCACTAACTACTAACTCTGCAAAAAAACTTTTATGATTTGATATTAATTTAGAATTTAATGCTGTTTGTGCGCATTTTAATAATATATTTTTTTTTTCTTCTTCACTTTTATTTACAAAACTTAAACTTAAATCATTTAATTTGTTTATAGATACATTACATGCATTTCTAAATCCATCAATTATCATATTTGGTTCAATTCCATCATTTAATAGTACTTTAGCTTCATTTAACAATTCCCCAGCAACCACAACGACAGATGTCGTACCATCTCCAACTTCATCATCTTGAGATTTTGCAATATCTACTAATATAGATGCAGCCGGATGAGATATATTTAATAAATTCATAACTGTAGCTCCATCATTAGTTATTGTTACATTTCTTTCTGTGTAAATAAGTTTATCCATACCTCTTGGTCCTAATGTTGTTTTGACTATATCGACAATTACCTGACAAGCATTGATGTTTCGAATTATTTGACTTTTCCCCTGAGCTTTATCTGTTCCATCTTTTAGGAGTACAATAGGAAGGGACTATGAAAAGGAAAACATAGAAATAATATATCCAAATAATATGTGGATTTATATATATATACATATTAAAGGAATAAAAGATGAAAAACATATTTACAATAAATGTGAATACATAAATTAGTTCCTATTAATACAAACACATACCATTAAATGACTCATTTTGGAAAAATATTTTATATTATGATATTTATGTAATATTTAAAAGAGTAAAATAACACTATAATATTTAACTTTATAACTTTCCACGTTCAAATTGTATGCATAAACATGTTATGTTTTATTAGCGTGTTTGCTAGCTTTTATTATCTTTAATTGTTTCTTTTTTCTTAAAACCAATTTTCTTTTTATGAATTAGGAAAATAAAATAAAAATTTGTTTGAATTTTTTTTTTTCTACTTAAATTTGAGAAAAATTGTTTTCGCCAAAAAAATTATAAAATCATGAAAAAAAAGAAAACAAATTTTTAAATAAGTATTCCATTAATTTTTCTTATTTGATGTTTTATTTTATTACTATTTTTGTAATATCCCATAATATATAATAGTACTAATATCATCGTTTATTTATTTATTTATTTATTTATTATTTTTTTTTAAGTACAATTTCACAGCAAAAAATGTGGTGCTATTCCCCTACCGTTCCCCAAGGATAACTATTTTTTTTTAAATGTCGAATAGATATATAACTCACATCATATAATACTTACATAAATTTATATATAATGGTATATTATTATTTTACACCTTTTAATTTATGTAGATTAATAATTTAAAAGCCATATAAACCCTGGAAATTAAAATCGTCGCAAAAAAAAAATTAAAGAAAATTCTTACATATATACTCTCATTATTTATCTCAAATTTTAATACTCCATGATATTCATTTATGTTCCACACCCCTATATATATATATATGTCCGCAAAATAACGATAATAGGAAAAAAATTTAGAAAATGTAAAATGTTAAGTGCAAAAAAATCCAAAAAAAAAAAACAAAACAAACAATACACATTAGTACATCATTAAAAGTGTACATAAAGCTGTTTGCTTTCATTAAATAGCCATTATTTATGAAGGTTTATCCTAAAATTTATTACACAAAATGGGAGAAAAATTTATTGAATTAATAAAATAATAATATAATTTAAGCATACAGTCACTACATTTTGATTGCACAATATTTGCGTATTTACTATATGCCACAAAAAGGTTATAATATATTATTATGATATGGTACACCTTTTGAGAGCATAATACTCCCTTTTGTTTATGTTTCCAATCAATAATTAACATTCCAAAAAAAAAAATTATTATGATAATAATGAGAATAAAAATGTTCACGGAATGTGTTCTTCTTTAAAATAGTTTATATTAATAAATTAGTTTAGGCTGGAAATGCAAATTTATATTCTTTCTAAATTAAAAAAAATGTAAAATCACAAACAAGCGAATGAAGCGAATATTTTACATAATACCTAACTATATATACACACATGCATAAATATATGCACATATCATAAAACTAGCTATTTTTTTTTCACAAGCTGTGTGATATAGCCAAACACTTATTCGTCTACTTTTCCGCAACTAACAACCGACATAAATTCAGAGGAAGGATAAGAGGATTCATTATTATTTATGGAAGAAATGTCTGTTTTGGGGAAGTTATCGTTGTTATGAGTTTGCGGTTCCATTATATTGTTACTTTCATTATCATCATTTTTTATATTATTATTTTTTGAACAATTTGAATTATTGAGTGCTATACTATTATCCACATTTCCAAAATTATATGTTTCTTGAACTGGATTATTGTCTTGTAAAAATGGAACATTTTTAGTGTTTTCAGTATATAAATGGCTTGAACTTTTTTTTTCGATTTTTATATTATTTCCTATTAAATTTGTATTTCTTCTGTCAATTAATATATTATTATATTCATTCATTTTATCAGGATAATAATTTTCTCCACAATTATTTTGTTCACGCGCCCCACTTTTAATACAGATACAATTAATTTTTTCATCACATATTTCATTGCCCAATTTTGTAACATCATTTAAAATTTTCTCATTTTCTGTTTTATTATTTTTAAAATTTAAATATATATTGTTTATACTAAATTTAGTTGGTTGTCCGTCATATATGTATTCTTTTTCATCATTACAAGTATTATAACATCCTGAAACATCATAATTATTTTTTCCACATATATTTATTTCATCTTTACTATTTTTAACAATATTATGTTCCTTTGAAAACTTTCCTTCACATTTTATTGAACCATCTTTTTCAGATAAAGCATTGTGTCTTTTCCCACAGGTTCGACTAAATATATGACTGAAGTCACATAACAAGTTTTCCCCTCCACATAAAATAGCACCTAAATTATTAGCCATATCATAAATGAAAAAAAAAAAAACAATGAAAAAAAAAGAATAATATAAAAAATAAAGCAATTATAACCAAAAAAAATTATGAACAGGACATAATAACGGTGCGTATTAGGTTTTTTCAAATTGGTGCAAAATTAACTAAAATTTTGAACAATTTGCAAACGTAAAAGGTTATTAGCCAAATTAAATAAATATAATTCACTCCAAATAATAATAACACTATATTTAAAAAACCAAATTAATTCCTTTAAAAAAGAAAATACTAAATAGATAGTTTAGTTATAAAAACAAAGTAGTTACAAATACTAAGTTCATAAAATTTACATATTTTTATAGGTACAACAAATAAGGAACATTTTATATATATATGTGTGCATCCATGTAAAATATTACATAGGATTTATAAAAAAATACACCTAAATAACGAAAAAATTAGGAAATTAAAAATAGAAAATAAAAAAATTACTTATATTATGTAGTATATATATATATATATATATATATTACAAACTTTAACGCATCTTTAAATGGAGTTAAACCCTTTTTTAAATATAATTTTTATTTCCAAAAAAAAGATCGACAACACTATAAAAATTTCTTAAAACACCTTTTTATTACTATTTTATTTTTTTCTTTTAAACGCACTTTTATATAATTAAAGGTATTTTTTAGTAATAAATTTTCTAAAAAAATCAAAATAATAAAACATTTTTTAGAGAAAAAAAAATTAATTTCCTTTAGCTAAACCAATTTTAAAATATATAATGAGAAATAAAGTTATACATATTTTTACAACGATTTTTTTTCTCTATATTTCTTAAGCGACTAAAAATGGCAACCTTGAAAATAATGAATATTACCAAAAAAAATTATAATTTATAGAAAATCACAATTCATTAAAATAATTTAAACGGGTACACTAATTACCGATAACTATAAATAATTATAAAAAATAAGAAAAATTATATTAGCTATTTTGTTCATCACTTATAGCCCCCTAAAGATTGCCCATATATAAACAGAAATAGTAGTCTTGATTATTATTATAAAAATAATATTGTGCTAGTTTAAAATTTATAATAAAAATAGTAAAACATAAAAGAAAAAGCGTAAATTGTATATATATTGCATTTTATTTGGCATTCAGTAAATAACTACAAATATATACATACGTGTGTGTACACATACACATTATCAGTATTTTGCTTAATACCAATAATAAAACATAAAATTAAATTTGACAAACTGGAAAAAAATAGATCATATTTTTTTTCTTTGCGAATATATGAACATAATAATTTTCATATATAGTTAAAACTGTTTCATATTGTATTCTTAAAATAATAAAAACGTGTGTTTTTTACTTTTGGAAAATAATAGTAAATAAATTATATAAAAAAAATTTTATTTATAGATTAATCTGACTTAGATAAATATACAAAAAAAACTGAACAATTCATGTGAAATTTAATTTTGTATATTTGATAAAAAAATTTATAAAAAATTTTAAATGAATGAACATTTTTTTAATTACTTTAATTATTATGAAAAGAGAATAAATACACTATTTTTTATTTTTTTATCTAATTGTTATTTTAATTTAAAAAAATTTTATTAAAAGGGACAAAATAAAAATAATCATATTTTAATCTTATTTCAATGACCAAATTAATTAAATACATAATTTAAATAAGTACACTTTTCATATTGAAAAAAATACATATTCAAAATCATATCTTATAAAAAGCATCCTTGCGGGAGGGGCATTATCGCTGTAAATGACGACTAACGGATACGCGATTATTGCTAGTTGAAAACTACTCCAATTCCCGTCTCGATGCTTGAAAAAGCAGAGAGCAATTTTTGTAGCCTTTTTAAAGGCAAACAATTTTAACTTATCAATATTTTGCATACTTTTTTTATTTAAAGGTGTGGTATGAAAGGGAAGGGTCATATTTATTATATTTGTTTGGAATATATTATATGTTTATACTTTTTTGAAATATTTTTTTACTTTTCTTTTGAAAATAATAATAAATAATCTTTGTTTTCACATTTGTCAAATAAATTTTTTACTAAGCCCCCCCCACCTATATATATAATAATATATTTCATGAACAAAAAAATAAAATGAGCATATGTTGTGTATGTTTTAGTGGAAAAATATATTATTGATGACTGCTTATTGGGTATATTTCTATTTGTTATACTTTTTAACATTGTTTTTTATCAAATATATAGGAAATTATAAAAAAAAACGAATTTTTTGGAGTAATATATAACTTAAAATGGAAAGAATTAATTCAAAAATTGTACTTTTTTAATTGGTTAGTTTTTTTCATTTTTTATATTATTTCTTTTCGAACAAAATTGGTATGCTATTTATTATGTTTATAAAAATAAAGGAAAAATATTGTTTGCGATTGTTACATAAAAAAGGGGTAATAAGCTACAATTATATATAACTAACTATTTATTTAGTTTTAATGCCATGCCTTAATTAAACTTGAAAAATTTATAACAAATTTGAATAAGCACTATATATGTTTTAACTTTGGGTATGCCTCATATAGGGATTGTTTAATTAGCTTATTTTATTAAAAATTGTATAATGTATTATATTGTCATACAAAATCTACAAATGTATACACATTTATGAATTTATTGAAATCATATTTTGTAATTTAAGAGTGTGACTTTTGGTCATTTATGTTTTATTACTTTTTCCTATATCAATAATCATATATATGTTACATTTTAAATAATAATAATATATACTCAAAGGAATATCCTATTTAACAATTTTTACTTGCATCAAATACATTTCTTTTTCCATATCACACTATTTAAAAAAAAAAAAAAAAAAAAAACGGATAATTTTCTCCAAAGCAAATATTCTACTAGCTCTATAATGCATACATATAATAAATATTTTGTTGAACTGAATTTTTTTTTTCTATATTTTAAAATCCACCAAATTAATAATATTATTATTTAGGGCCAAAATAAAAATTTGTATTATATATAAAAGTATATATATTTTTGTTTCCCTATTTGCAAAGTCACTATCGAATTTGCTTTATTTTTTTTTCATTTCCTTTAAGCTTATTTATTTTTGAATGTTTAAAAGGTAAGTATATTAGATTCTTATTTAGTTATATTTATACGTACCATATGCAATAAAATTAGAATAGTCAAGATACATTTATTATGTTTAAAATGTAAAATCTCTACATGTATGTATGAGGCGTGTGCATTTTTTCCAAATATGTAATACTTGTTTTTATTATTTTTCAGAAAATTTTTAATTTAAAAATATAATAAGAAGAAAAAGAATGAGTTTTGAGATCCAAGAAGAATATTATGTTCCCCCAGAAGTCTTATTTAATGCATTTTCCGATGCATATACTTTAACAAGACTATCTAGAGGTTCTTTAGCTGAAGTTGTAATAACATACGAAATATGATATCGAAAAAAAAAAATGAAAAAAAAAATAAAATTTCATAATAATTTTATTAACAAATTTTTCATTATTTGATTGTTTTATATAATTTATTTTGACACATAATATACATATTTGATACATTGTTTGGATATACATTATAGGATCTAACAGTTGGAGGGAAGTTTACACTTTTTTCTGGAAGCATAAATGGCGAATTTGTCGAAATTGACAAACCAAATAAAATAATTAAAAAATGGAAATTTAAAGATTGGAATGATTTAGATTATAGTCAAGTAACAGTGGAATTTATACCCATAAAAGAAAATCATACATTACTAAAATTGAAACATGAAAATATTCCTCAAACTAATAAATATAATGAAGGTTAGAAATTAATGAATATATTAGAGATATTTTATTTTTTTAGTAATTCAACCATTTTCATTTTCACATTTTACTTTTTTTTTTTCAGGAGGCATTTTAGAACGATGTAAATCTGGATGGATGGAAAATTATTTACGAAATATTGAAATGATATTGGGATATCCTAAGAAAAAATAAAAACATATAGTGGAATTAAGTTTTCTTATTCGTGTGTATATATGAAAATATATATAATCGATTTATTCCCCAATATAAAAGCATGTTGAAAATTTTTTTTTTTCTTAAGTTCTTTATTCAAATCATTGATTCTTAAATAATTCATATCATTCGTCTAACTAGCTATTATTGAATCAGTTTCCATAATATTTTTACACTCCTTATTTGTTCATTCGTTATTTTTTTTTTTTTAACTCTTTAATAATATGACTTATATTAAAACATGATTATAATTACAACTTTTGTGCTTAGAATGATATAAAGGCTTATCGTATTGTTATTTTACTACTATTATTATTTTACTACTATTGTTATATAATTTTTTTATTCCATTTATTTTTTAAATCTTCACAATATCTTTAAAAATACCTAAACATTTTTTATAAGTATATTTTCAAACTGGCAATAGTTATAGTCATAAAACTGGAGCATATTTTATATGCATTCCATTCAAATAAACAAATTAATAATGTACGAATGGAAGGAATAAATATGTATAATCAACCCGATTGATCTATATTTAGATACATATAATAATTCCTTGAAGTATTTAAAAAAAAAAAAATATATATAATTGTGGAAATTACAAAATTTAATTATTTTTTATGGTGAGATTTAGTATACATATATATATATATTTTTTTTTTTTTTCTATACATTTTTCTACATTTTGGGAATATTACATTATCCATTTGAATTTTGGCTATAATTGGATATAAATAAAAATAATATATTCCTAAAAGCCAGAAAAAAAAGTATATACTCACGGTTTATTTTGTTTTATTATATACAATATTATATTCGAGTGAAGTAACATTTTAACCTTAATTTTTTAAAGTCTCTCAAATTTACTGATTTTCCAAAAAACATATAAACAGTATAAATGATATAAAAAAGGAACATCCCAAAATTATCCAAATTCGTAGCGATCAGTATATTCCTATAATATATACATATAAATGTGCATGTACATGTACATATATTTGTATATATTATTAAACGCTAGGAAGGAAAATAATTATAATTAGTTGAAAGATATTGCTTAAAATATATATATATATATATATATATATATATATATATATATATAACAAAACCAAAGTAGCAGGGAAAATATATTATTCCCTCTAATCATAATAATATGTCAATTTTGTGTACAATAAGCGGGCAAACGCCCGATGAACCTGTAGTAAGTAAAACTGGATATATTTTTGAAAAACGATTGATTGAAAAACATATTAAAAATTATGGGATTTGTCCAGTAAGCGGAGAAATACTAACTTTAGAAGATTTATATCCAATTAAAATTGAAAAGTTTGTAAAACCTAGACCTATTACAGCCACAAGTATACCAGGACTATTATCAATTTTTCAAACAGAATGGGATTCAATGATATCTGAAATGTTCAGTCTAAGAACTCATGTTAATGATGTTCGAAATCAATTAAGCCATTGCTTATATCAATATGATGCAGCTACTAGAGTAATTGCAAAATTATTAAAAGAAAAAAATAATTGTCAAGAAGAAATAAATAATTTACGAAACCAAATTTTACAATTAAAAAATGGAAATGATATATTAGATGATTTAGAAATTGGAATAAGTGAAGACTTATTAAATGAAATGCAAAATATTGCAAAAGAATTATTAATGAATAGAAAAAAAAGAAAAGTAGAAAATGTTAACTCACCAAATGAATGGAAAAAAATTACAAGTACTAATGAGTTTAATATTCATTCATCTATAATACCAGGTGTAACTTGTTTATCTATAGATATAAATAAATTAAAATATAATTATGATGATGATCATAAAAATCATAATTTTTTTTCGGGAGGAAAAGATGGTAATATTTATTATGTCTCATTAAATAATAATAAAATTATATCAAAATTACAAGGTCATTTAAAAAAGGTTAATTCAATTATTTCACATCCATCAAACTCTATATGCATTTCTGGATCAAATGATAAAACTATTCGAATATGGAAAGGTGATCCCGATACAAATGAATATGTAACATCACATATTATCACAAAACATAAAGATAAAATTAATTCTTTATCATTACATCCCCTTGAAAATTATTTTATAAGTTCATCAAACGATAGCATATGGATTCTTCATGATATGGAAACAGGGAAAACTATTAAAACATGCAAAAGTAGTCCAAGTCCTTTTAAAAATTTATCAATACATCCTGATGGAATGATGCTTGGTATAGGATCAGAAGATTCGAATATTTATATATACGATATTAAAAGTCAAGAATATAAAGCATCATTAACAGGTCATACTAAATCGATAGAATCAATTTCATTTAGTGAAAATGGATATTATTTAGCATCTATTTCTAAAGATAATACACTAAAATTGTGGGATTTAAGAAAAGCTACAAGTTTCCAAACTATCGAATTAGAGAACACTCCAAAACACATCACTTTTGATTATTCGGGAAAATATCTATCCCTTTCAGTAGGAAATGATATACAAATTTTTAATTTCGAAACAAAAAATCAAGCAAATTTAATCACCACGCTTTCATCACATACAGACATAGTTACACAAACCTGTTTTGGTAGTAGAACATCATATTTATTATCAAGTTCTATGGATAAAACTGTTAAGTTGTGGAGTTGATCAATTCCTTAATTATATGACTATGCATGTTTGTGCCATTTTATATATAACATGAGATAAATGAAGAAGTAAGAAAGGGGGATGGATTGATAACTCTAGTTATCAAATAACAATCATGTGTATCCATTGGTATGTATATTTGAATCACGATTTATTTTATATCTTTCCATATTATTTTATCGTTTTTTTTTTTTTCACTTTTTCATTTTGTAGCATCTACCTTTTAAATTTTACTTTGTTTTTATATACATCATATACGCGCATAATTATTCATATGCGTAACCATTACCATTTTATATAATTCTAAACCTTTAATTTTTTAAAAAACATATAAAAATAAAAATCATTGATTTAAACAACCAAATGAACACATAAACATATATATGATCCTTCATGGCTACTACAAACAGTGTAACCTGTATTTGTAAAAAAAAAAAGAGTTTTTCTATAATATTTCATAAATTATATAATTCGATATTTCATCCAAATTATATTCATTTTGCTTTCACTTTTATTTTATTTTATTTTTTTTAGTATCACCCATTGTTTTACATTTTTTTTATTATATAACTTGTTCACATTATATGGTTAATATACATAAAAATATACTATTTATTTATGTAAAAATAATGTTTTATTCTTTTTTCTTTTGTGTGTGTCTACATATATTTTGTAGAAAATTTTATGGAATTAAAAAAAATAAATTTCATGATCCGACTTGTTTCAATTATTATTTTCGATATTCCAAATTATTTCGAATTTTATGAAAAGATGAATTCTTTCTCTATTTGGTTCTTTCAATTTTTATTAAACATAATTAATATGGAATTTTTAAGATATAAATATATTTGTTTCACTTTATTATTTTATTTAATTTTATTAATTTTATGAATTGTTCATATTTATTCACCATTTATTTTGTTAATTTTTTTTTTGCGTGTGTGCGTTCATATATATTTTCCCAGTTGCATTTATTCCTATACAAATTACACATTGCCTGTTCATAATTATTTCATTAGATTTTCATAGTTTTCTTTTGTTAATAAAATATTTTATTTAAATGTACATATTAATATAGAAAAAAAATAGCTAAAATAATACAAGTTTTTTTATTTTATATATGTTGTTTATTCGTTTCCTAAAACAACGTTTCTACGAGCTACGTGATTTTGCAAAATTTGCAACCACATAATTTATAATTTGATATACACAAATTTTGAAACAAATAAAATGTACTAATATGTATATTAATGTATTAAAATATAAATTTCATTTTAAAAAAAAAAAATTAGTTACAAAAAGTTATTATAATATTACAATTGGGCTTTAAATAAAATATTTTACAATTTTGGCATTTTGTTGTCTTAAGACAATAACTAAAAAAAAATGAACTTATGATTTATTTGCTACAAATTATATTTTCATTTATGCTTTATCGAATTGTATAAATATATAATAATTTTTTTGTAAAAAAAAATACGCATTTGTTTATTTGTTGTTATATCACCATTTTGTAATATCGATTAATGTTTGTTCATATTCTTATCTATTTCAAGTATTTTTTTCCATAAATTTATATGGTAAGTTTTTAAATTCGCGGTTGTAATCAAGCACCCCCTCTCCTTGTTAATAGGCAAATGTATTAAATCACGTTAATAAAAACATGAAGGTAATACTATATTGTATCCATTTGTATATATATATATATATATATATATATATATATATATATATACAAGCGCATTACACAGTTCCTTTTTATATAATTGTAAATAGGAATACATTTCAGTAATTTTCTATTTTAGCAGGTATTTAATGATCCTCGTGATGGTACAAAGAATAACCCCCCCATGAAGTTACATAATTTTAACATAAATGATTTGAACCAATTAAAAATTAATGATGATACGATTTTCGAAAATGAAACATATGATAATGAAACTCATGAATTTTATAATTCAAAATATATGAATAATACAAATAAGGAAACTTTCCCTTATGAAGCATTATATAATATTGAAGCCCATTTTGGGCATTTAAATAAAACAGGAAGAAATTATGAAAATAAATTAACAAATGAGAATGATTTGATTTTTAAAAATGAAATGTTAAGAAACTTATTAAACAGTTCTCAAAAAGTTAAAGACATGCAAAGAAAATTAATTAATGTTGATGAAAACAATTTTATTCAAGTATTACCACCAGAATCAAAAAGATTATATTCCATTCCAAGAGAGTTCCCCAACACGCATATTAATATAAAAGAGGGTAAGGATGCTAATTATAATTATATAAGTAATAAAAATCATATCATAGGAAACACAAATAAGCTTTTGCATAATAATAAAGAATATGAAGGTAATGTAGTAATACATAAAAACAAATATGAAAATAAAGGAATTATGACAAATAATAATAATAATATTTCAGTACAAAACAACCCAAATTTAGAAACAATTCCAAAAGTACATAATCCAGAAATAGGAGAAATCAAAGTTAATATAGATGATATAAAAACTGGTTTACTGTCATATTATTCAAATGTTTTTTCGTTAGATCATTATGATATAGAAGATCGATTAAATATTTTAAAGTATGGTAAAAAACAAGATACATCAAACAATATTAAATATTCTTATATAAATAGAAAAAAATATAAACCAGTAAATAGGTTATCATTTATCCAACACATCAATGAGCTTAGTGCTCCCAATTCCTCTTCTTATCAACATATAAACCCTGAATATTACTATAACGAAATTAATTCCAATACACAAAAAATGTATTCATACAATAATAGCCCTTGTAAAT
Organism: Plasmodium berghei ANKA; assembly: GCF_900002375.2. Lineage (NCBI taxonomy): Eukaryota > Apicomplexa > Aconoidasida > Haemosporida > Plasmodiidae > Plasmodium > Plasmodium berghei. The sequence goes on from NC_036162.2 coordinate 253,630, forward strand.
ATACCCGTAACTCGATAAATGATTGTAGAGATAAATATGACCATGATGGACAAATTTCTGCGTTATTACTGAGTTTAAAAAATAAGTGTGAAGATGCAAATTTTAAAACTGAAAATATTATTTCGCGATTTAATCGTAAATATGAAAACCCTGATAGTCGCTTTTGGATCCATAACCTTGTTCCAACGGTAAGATCCCGAAAATGAAAATAAAGATAAAACCATCACGCAGCTTGGGTTAATCCTTGCCCATGGCAATGTATTACAGTAAATGCATTTCTATGCTGATATATACATTTTTCATATTCTCGAAAAAACTAAAATTATTTATTTCAACAGCATTTAAGAAAACCTCAGTTAAATAACGAAGACGGAATAAGAAGTCATTTGGTGGAAACATATTCGCAATTATATAATGAGGCTATGTTAAATACCAAAAAAATTACAACACTTGAGAAAAAATTACATATATTAAAACTAAGAGCTCAAATGTTTAAAAATGGCTATAATAGAATGGAAACCCGTAATGGCTTGTAAATAAAATAAAACTATTTTAATAAATCTCTTTTGGAATAAGAAAATTCCCCTCCTCGCTAAAAGAAGTTACTTTTTCTTATATAATCATTTTTTTTGTGTGTGTATATAAATTTTATGAAATTAAAAAATGATAGGATATAATTAGAGGTATATACAAAACTTTTTATTTATAACAAAGTCTGGGGTAATAAAAGAGTATAAAATTAAAAATAAATATGGTGAAACAAATAATGGGGCTTTTAAATACCCAGTTTTCCCTATTTATTTGGTTCATAATGTTTTGAATGTAAAAAGATGAAACTTATGAGTCTATTATATAATTCTATAGGAAAAATATAACAAGCAAAATAACGAATAGTTTAAAGCAAATTAAATAGCTAATGAAAAAAATAAATAACACCATTTGGTAGATTCCATCAATATTCATAAAAAATATTTAATTAAAAATTTTTATTCTTTAAGCACACTATATGCATATGCATAATAAAATGTTATATGGTCAAAACTATTTGATTTATATGCTTGCTATGGCTATTTTTTTTTTTTTTTGTTATAAGAGTATAATAAAAAAAGTATTTGACTTATGACACTTTTCAGCACACAAAATGAATAAACTATGGTAACATTTGGAAATTAATTTGAATGTATCAATTAAAATGTAAAATAAAAAGTTGAATCAAAATAATTGAAATTGATAATATAAAGCTTAGTGCCAAAAGAGCTTTATAAAGCATATAGGGTTTGTTTTGTAAATTATTAGGGCTTGTTTTGTATTTGGCTATAGAAATATTATACTGATAAACTATTTACACCCATTTTATATCCATTTTTCTTATCCTTTTCAATTATGTTAAATCTTCAACTTTACAAATATAATGGACTACTTAGTAATTGCTCCAACTTTTTAATTTCCAAACGATTTAAGAGCCACATAAATTCTGTATCAATATTACAGCAATTTTATAATAGATTGCCAATTCGAAAAAAATATATAAAAGCAATAAAAAAGGGAACCTTGATTTGGGACAAAGGCCAAGTAAAAACATTCACCTCAATATAATTGAATCAATTATATTTGATAGGGATATTGAAACTTCGATATATTTTTGTGATTATTTTTATTTTCTATAAAAAGAAAAATATCTCCAAAACTTCTTAAATGAAGCTGTTCACATATATTACTTTTTCATTAATTAGGTAAAAATACCTCCCTTAAAAATAGAAGGATATGATCCACCAAAGAAATGTTTATCCCCTTTAACAAAAAATAGGAATAATCAATACCGAGGAAATTTTCAAAACCTTAAAGCTCATCGAGTGGAATTTCAAGACTAACCATGACAAACATAAGAGATTTATCTTTTTTAAACATGTAGAGAAGAAAGGAAAAATAGGAGAAAATAAAAAAGTCCAAATATATTTTTTTTAATTCATTATTAGTACAATTTTTCATTTTGTTCATACATATATACATGTCTTGTGTGTGCTCGCATTATAGTGAAGTCAAAAATGCAACTTTTTTATTTCACCATATTTCAATTATGGTTTTAGTTTATAATGATAAATGTGTAAAAAATTATCAAATGGCATAAAACATGCATATAAGAATAAATGGATATATATTCATGGTGAGGTTGTGTTTTACCACGCAAAAAATGGACTACACAAAAATGAATTTGCAGTTTTACAGTTTGCATAATCTGTGTGGATAGTTTCTATGACATGGGCATACTAAAAAAATATATAATAAATATGATGAAACAATAATGAAAAAATAATAATGGTGACAGCTTTAGGAATAGTATAGAAAAAATGTGAGGGTTGGAATACGAGGCACAGTCATTTAAATGACCAAAAATATTTGTTTATACCCAACAGTGATCATAATATATTTAATACTTCAATTTTTTATTTATAAAAAGTATGGATATTAAATGAATGACATTGAATTATTTAACTAGTCTCATAATTTGAAGGGTTTCTATTTTCTTATAAAACATAACGTAATTCATCCCGAGCAAAGTTACTATCTCCAATCGTTTCAAACGGAGGATATATCGGGACAAGGCTATCCTGATGCCCAATATAAACATTATTATAAATTTTCCAATAAATTTCTCTAACTTTTTTTGAAGGGTGAAAAATACCTTGCACTAAGTATTGAAATATAATAGCTGGACCAAGAGCAACTCTAAAACCATCTATAGAATCTATAACAGCTTGTATTAGATGTGGCGATGTTTCAAAAATATTTGGCCAAACATGATTTAACAAATGTATCAAAGCATCTTCACGGTTAAGTCCAAAACACCCTAAAGCTAAATGCTTACATGCCCATGTAGCTATTTGTCTATGAACTAAATCTCTATCTGTTAATGCATGTTCTAACAATGATACAACAGAATAAACATAATCTTTTGCGATTTCTCCAATATATTCAAACATAAAAGATAAGGCCTTTAACACACCATTTTGTACATTAAGATCTTGTGTTTTATATTCATTCATAAGGGCTGCTAAAACAGAATATGGTAAACAAGTATCAGCAACAATTGCTATAGCAACTGTAGTACATACTCTTAATTGCCTTTCTTGAACTCTTAAATTATTTAATAATACTGTTAAGACTTCAAACGGCCCAATAGTGCGTGCTATATATCCAAATGTTTGTATTGTAGCTCTTCTAATTAATTTTTTATTTGATTTTAAAAGTTCTATTAAATCAAAGCATATTCTATCCCATTCTTTTGGGGAAACCATATCCCCTCCTTTATCTGCAATAATTCCAATTAAATCGATAACATTTTCTTGAACTTTTTCATGTCTATTTTTTAAAATTGGTGTAATTCTTGGTAACAAATCTTTAATTGGAGGTGTCATATTATTTACTCCTAATACTATTACAATAGATTTTAAGGCTTTTAAAATATTTCCTAAAACCTCTGGATATTCTTCTCCTAAATATTCATATAGATATAAAGCTAAATGACCAAGCATTTGTTGTTCATCACATATTTTAATTAGTTTAGAAATGCGAGCTATAAGTTCAGCACTTTGTTGTCTTACTTTTGGTAATGGAGTATTAAGTCTCCATCTTATTATACCAGCAATTTGTGGTAAGTATGGCTTCATTCGTAATTTTAATTTATTTACAATAACATCAAATGCATTTAATAAAACATAATAATCGTCTGATGTTTGTTCTTGAAAAGAATATAAAATTCCATCAATTAATTGTTCTTCTAATTTTTGATCTATATCATCAACTCCTAAATTGTTAATTATATTTTGTATTGTTTGCATAACCATTTTTCTATAAGATTCTGATGGATCTTTTAAATCATCTACTATTTTGGCTATAACAACTGCTCCCCCAATTTTATTTGCAATTTCAACTGTTGTATCAACAATCAAATTAAAATTTTTTTTATCATTACTATTTCTTATAATCCAAAACTGTTCAAAAAATGGATTTACAATTTCTTGATTTATATAATCTTTTTCTATGCCTTCTGTTTGAATACATTGTTTAACACATTTTAAAACTATTTTTTTCATTTCTTCATCTGGAGAATTAAATTCATTTATTAATATAATCATAACTTCTTTTGTATAATAATTTGCATGATATCCATCCATTAATGGTATAATAAGTCCTATTGCTTTTAAAAAAGATGCTAAACATTTTCCCCGATATTCTGTAATTCCTTTCCATAATGGTCGAAGAACAGGATCAAATGCTTCAATACCATATGGCGTTGCTGCTTCTGCTAAAGCAGCTAAAGCTAATGCAGTTATGGTTCGAATTTTTTGATGTTCATCATGTAATCCATGTGCAATAATATTTACCAATTGTTTTAAATGTGGTAATATTGCACATCCTGTTAATATTGCCATTTGTTGCACAATTTTTATACCGGTATGCCTTGCTTCCCAACTTTTTTTGGATTGACAAACTGCTTTTAGAAATAATATTAAAGATGGGATACCTAATGCAGATGCAACAACAGCAAATGCTCGGGCAGTTGTATTCCTTACATATTCATCTGGATGGTCAATATCGGGTCTCATAATACCTATCATAGTTGCTAAACCTGCAGCTTTTGCTAAATTACTAATTATTTCTCGGCCCTCAACTCTCGCATAATAATCTTCATCTATAAGTAGAGGTTCTATAACAACTAGAATTTTATGAACATATGGTCTAACTAAATCATCTAATTTAAATAATATTCTATCTATAACTTTAACTAACAGATGTCTTTCTTGATCCTCTAAAGTGTTTTGCATCATCATAGGTAATATTAAATTAAACAAATTTTCAGGCCCTAATTCTTTTACTTTATCTGTTATTGTTCTTAATGCATTTCTTCTAATTGAAGGTGTACCATTTTTTATTTTTAAAAGTAATAACATAATTTTTCTTTCTTTTATTTCATCTTGTGATAAATCATCTTCATTATAATTTTGAAATAATTTATTAAAATAAATATAATCTTCATTTTTTATTTCAATATATTTTAGTTCATTTAAAAGTTGTGGATTTGTGATTTCCATTATTTTATTTTGTTCTCTCAAAATTTTTTCATCTTCTTCTTTTAAAGTATTATCAGCATTTGGTAAATTATAAAAAGGTGTATGACTCATAAATGTGCTTTTCCCATTCTCGTCAATAAATGTATTATCAACAATATCCAATGTACTTTGTCCTGAATTTAAAATTATATTTGTATTCCCTTGAATTAAAGGTGTTGTTGTTGTATCTTTCATATTTTTAAATAATATTTTTAATTTATTTTTTCTAATAGTTTCATATTCTTCTGGGGGTTTAACTATTTCATATCCTTCTGAAGGTAACAAATTATCTAAATCTTCATCTGTTAATGGTCTATTTCTAAAATCCATTTCATTTTTTATTTTAAATTTTATATAATCATTATTTTGTATAGAACCTGAATATGGTGTTATGGGCGTCATAACATTAGTTCCCAAAATTGGTGTATTTATTATCATATTTTCATTATATTTATTTCCTGATATAATTGGAGTTTTAAGATTATTAATATCTGAATTAATTATTTTACTATCTCCAATATTATTATTACTACTATTTTCCACTGTTTTGTCCCATCTTGACATTTTTTTTTTTTTATTTTTTATATTCCCATCATTTAGAATAAAAGGAGTTTCAGTCCATTTATTTGGAGCAGGTGTTGCCATATTTCCAAAATCAACAATATCTTGATTTTCATTTATAAAATCCCATTTACTTTTTATTCCATCTCCATTTTCATTTCCCAATTTCATTTTTTTCTTTTCTTCTTGATGACTATGAATATCAGATGTACTTACAGCATTATTTTCTTTTTTATTATTATTTAAAATTTTATTTTTTATATTTTTTTTATTAATATCAAGCATAATATCTGTGTATGTTCTTTCCCCAGGAGATGGGGATTTTTCTTCAAAGGGATCTGCTCTTTCTGGCGATAAAATATAATCATATTTTTTTTTTTGAAATTCATTTTCACGGTTTTTTATAGATTTATCTTTTATCAATCCAAGTGACACATCATCAATATTATTATTGTTATCTAATTCATTCTTAACTATTTCATTTTTTAAAGTATTTATGTTTATATTATTATTATTTAGAAACACATTTTCAGAATCATCTTCATTTAGCAAAGGATCAATTTCTCTAACATATTTTATATCGTTTACAGTATTATTTATTTCATATTTTATGTTTTTTTTTTTTGTATCCTTTTTATTTGGTTCATTTTTTTTAGTTCCCATTATATAACCACTATTTAAAGGAATAAGAAAATAACAAATTTTATTTTCCACTATTTGTCAATATTTTTCCTTTTATTTATCTTATATATACTAGTCTGTATATTTTCACATATCTTTCCACACTTCCATACAACTTATTCATATATATGTTTTTCTGCTAATTTTTCATGTTCGTTTTTCACACTTTTACAAATAATTCCTACTATATATATATATATGTATACTTACATATGTACTTGCACAGACTTATTCATCTACTTTATTCTTATATAAACTGATATGATCAGAATTATAAAATAAAAAGTTAGATTTAACAATGATCTTGAATAGTTTTAAGAATATGTTACTTTATTCTTTGCTAATACATAAATGAATAATTTAATACTGTAATAGTTAAAATTTATTTTAAAAAATTGTTTATATTTTTTTTAAAAGCTTTTTCTCTGGTTTTTATTTAAGCCCTTTTTATGATTGGACTACAAAAGGGGAACTAGTTCAAATGAAAAATAAGAAAAATGAGAAAAATAAGAAAAATGGGAAAAATAAGAAAAATAAGAAAAATGAGAAAAATTGTTTTTATATTGTATTGTTAAACAAAACTCATGATACATAAAATATCCGCATTGCCATATTTATTATCCTTAAAATTTTTTTTTTTTAAATTAGAAGAAAAGAAATGCATAACAATTAATTATGATTATAATAACTAATGAAAGTCCATATAACTATAACAAGTTAAAATAAATATTACATAAGAAAATAATAGTAATAATAATGTTAAAATGAAAAAATAAAAATAAATAACATAAAAAAGTGGAAAAAATAACAACAAATTAATAGCATAGGCAAAATTTAAACGATTTTTAGTAAAGCCCTTGAGATAATGCGTGTTAAAAAAAAAAATTAAATAAAAAAATGTAAATATAAATTTATGATTTTTTCTTAAAAGTACAATAATAATAATAAACCAATAAATATGTAAAGGTGTAGAATAAATATATATTTAATATTATATCAGTTATTATATTTTATGTGATTAATCTGTTAAAAGAAAAATGTAAACTTGTAATTCATATGGCTTAGACATTTCAAAAATAATGTAAGTTTGAAAACCCACAATAAATTTATTCTATTTTATTTTTATAATTTTCTCCAATATATGCCACATTTATTAAAATCAAAAAAAAATTATTATTCATATATATAGTAAAAAATATTCCTATATAGACGAATTTTGTTTTTCCTATTTTCCTATACTACTTTTATACATTCAGAAAAATACACAAAGGATATAATAATTATATATAACAATTTATCAGTTTAATTATTAATTATATATTTGATTAGGATCCCTTCTTAATCGTTTTTGTTTTTTTTGTTTTGTTTTTTGTTAATATTGAGGCTTTGGATATTTGTTTAAAATTGAAACATATAAATCCTAGTTATATGTATAATATATTTTTAACATTTAACATTTTTTTAATTATCAAAAATATATATCCTGAAAAAAGAGTTATAAAGAAAAGGTAGGGTAAAATATAATATCATACACAAACTTAAAACTTTAAACCAATAAAAATAAGGATATAAATATATAACAAAAATGATAGTAAAAGTTTTTGATAAAATATTTATAAGTAATATATATGATGCAAATAATGTATACAAATTAATTAATCTTAACATAGGAGCTGTATTGACATGCTTTGAATGTAATGGAATTGAATGGTGTAACCATCATGAAAATGATAAAAGTAACTTATTATTTTATAAAGACAGATTGATAAAATGTAAAGGAGAAGTACCAGAAGAAATAAACTCCACAAATTCATTTAATAGCAATATGTTATCTTTAAATAATATAATTGACAATAATGATAAAACAATAAATATTCCTAAAACTATATTAAATGAAGAATTTGAACATTGTGATAATATAATTTTTCCACAAGAAATATTAAATGAAAAATTGGAAAATAATGTAATTAAAGATTACATAAATTCAATGATTGAAATAGAAAATGATGTTGGTATTTATTGTTTCAAAAATAGTGAATCAAACTTAAAAGAATTAATTAATTTGAAAACACATGAAGAGGAACTAAACAATAATTCGGAATACAATGAAAATGAGAATGAAAATATTTACACACATAATATAGCAAATGCTCAAACAGTTTGTGAAATGAATAAAACTATGAGAAAAAATTTTAGCATTTCATATAATAATATATATAAAATGAAACATATGTATTTAAATATATTAGACACATATGACGAAAATATATTAAACCATATAGAAAAAGCACATGAATTTATAGATAACACAATTAATGAAAATAAAAATATTTTAATTCATTGTATGGCCGGAATTTCTCGATGCTCCTCTATAATATTATCATATGTTTCCCGAAAAAATAAAAAAGGAATTAACCACAATTTTTCAATACTTAAAAGTCGATACCCATTTGCTCATCCAAACGATAATTTTTATCGACAACTTTTGTTATATGAAAAAATGAACTATAATCTTGATGTAATAAAAAAATAAAAAATTTTATTTACTTCACCATGTTTTATAATTTTATTTTATATAAACCATTTTTTTACATTCATAATTTATTTTCTTGTATCCATATATTCAAATTTACATATTTATGTGTGTGCATATTTTTTTATTCCCTTCGAAAAACATTAATATTTTCAATAAGACATTATATATATATATATATATATTTTTTTTATTTTAAGGGATGTAATGAATATCACAATATATATAAAAAAATTAAGTTAAACAATAAATTTCTTGAAGATTTAAAATTTTGTAATTTAAATAACAACAAAGCTCCTACCTGTAAATACAGTTGCAAGTGAGTTAAATCGATATGTGTAATGTCTATATGGATAATTATAAATTTGATTTTTAAAATATAAATATTCATCCATATTTATTTGTTTATTTATTTGTTTATTTATTTATTTATTTATTTTATTCACAATTTAATTTAGATTTTGCAGACGCATCTTATTCAATAATAACGACATAATTGACCATGATACAACTAAACATCAAATAAAAAAGAAGGTTATAAAAATATTTATCTCTATTTCTCTCTCTCTCTATATATATATATATATATGGCTTATCGACTTAATGTATGTCCTGACAATTCTAACTGTTTTATCATTTTTAATTTATTTTTTAAAGTATGGAGATTCCTGTACAAGCATTTTTATAGAAAAAAAGGAATGGATAATGACAGATAATAAAATGAAAGGCATTATATACTGTCCTAACACTAGTGTAATATATTCAGAAAAATTGTTTATTTTAGAAATTAAAATATGTTTCTTTTTGATTTTATTCAAACATTAGAAAGTTTATAAGAATATATATAAATGCTTTTTTTTTTTTTTTTTTTTTAGTGCAATACCAAACTTGGAAAATGGTCATGGACTGGAATATGCTGTTCATGTGGATACTTGCAAATACCTGCATTTATGGTGAGATTTTCATAAGTTTATAATTTTAAACTAAATAAAAATAGGCACTATGATGCTAGCACATACGCACATAAACAATAATATACAACAATAATATACAACAATAATAACATGATTTCATTATTTTATTCGGTTTTGTTTCAGTTCAATGACTCTAATATTGATCGTATAAAAATTAACATAAATTAAATAAAAAGTTTTGATATTTTAAGAGAAGAGTTTATTCATGTAACCCCGAAATAACACATTTGTTTATATCCCTTTTTTTAATTAAAATTATTTTTTTTTTCCAAATAAAATATTTACTAAAAATAAACTTCACATACATCCATAAATATATAAACACAAAATACATGATGAATTAAACTTTTAAACTATCTGCAAATTTATATTAGCAAATATTTAAAATTTTATTATTTTGAATAATATATTTTAAATTAATATTATGATAAAAAAAATTCCATATTTTTACAATTCATCTTTTATATTTTCAGAACTCGTTTTTCTTTTTTCGGCGTCTACTATTGGGGAAATTCTTCCTTCTGAAAATTTATTTTTTTTATTATATAAATCAAAGTGGATTTATTAAAAAAACTAAATTAAAAAAGCAAGCTAAATAAAAGCAAACTAAATAACCTACCTGGGAATCGCTTTTCAAATCCTATTTGTATATAATCTATCTCCTTTTGAATTAAAAAATATGTGGCTAGATTTTCCGTAATATCTACAAATTATTCAATGTTCAAAAATAATATAATAAAATATGTTCAGAAAAAAATACCCCAAAATTGATAGGAATAGCATTCTCTTAAATTGCCATTGCCAACGAAAGTATCATAATTATAAACATGTGTAATTGCAAATTTTATTATTACTACCTTTTTTTTGATAATAACATATAAACTCTCCAATTCCATTCTTTTTAAGTTGAACATTAAGCATTGCATTTTGTAGAAGTGTCATGTATTTTTCTCCAAGTTTCATTAAATTAGAATGGCTTTTGTATATGCTCTGAAAAGAGGGTTTGTAAATGTGGCAATAATAATAACAATAGAAATAATAGGGATGGAATAAACAACCCATGAATATATACACATCAAAAATATAAACCAAATGGACATAAAGACAGCCATAAAAGTGATTAAATATACTCACATAATCACCATCAATTCGAACATAAATATAAATCTGAGTCACATAAGTATAACTATCCTTATAAGCTATTTCTTCTATGTCTGTTGGATGAAAATTATTATTTGTATGATCATATAGATATTTTATTTAACAAAATAATTAACAAAATAATTAACAAAATATTATACATTATATATTTCGTTAAAAAAATACTTTCAATATCATCTTCTAATCCGGACAAATCCAATTCTTCCATGTCTTTTTCAAAATCACGATTTAAAGGATTATCATTGGTTGGTTGATTTAAATCTTGGTTATTAACCAAATTTAATTGTATTAAAATTAATAAAAAAAATAAGTAATATATTTTCATTTTATATTAAAAGTTTAAAAAAAAAAAAAAAAACGCATACATATGTACATATATGTGTAAGGGGGAAAATGTTACACATGCGTTTTAACATAAAAAATATATTTATAACTTAATTATTGTATAATTCACAAAAAATAATAAAAAAAAAAAAACAAAATGCAAAATAATAATAAAGTAATTAACCTAATGTTCGATTATGTAAATATGAATACTATAGGACGTTGGAAGTGCTAAATAATTCATGTATGTACACGAAAAAAAATTGCATATTAAATAAAATCAAATGAGTAATATATTTTTAAAAAGTTTAAGAAACAAATATAAAAATGATATCAAAATTTTTTTAAATGGCATATAAAAAGAATAAATTAAATATCAAGTTGTCATTAAACTTCCTACAACTATTTTCCACTATTTCTAAAATATATATATACTTAGATCCATAAACACAAAAAAAAGAAAAATTAATAGCAAACAAAAAAATAGGATCTCCAATTTTACATTTTTTCGAAAATTAAAAGCGATATTCCCCTTTCTAAAGAATATTAGATTCTTCTCTGCCACATCGATTTATCTATTTCTGTGACTGAAAAATATATCGATGATCATTTATTTAATATATATTTGCCCACAAAATAATTTGATAATAAAAAATTAATGTTTTTTTGTATCTATATTAATTATAAGAATTGTTTTATCCAAGGGTGTGACTTGACTTCCTCGGCAGAAATTCTTTCTTCGGAGCTTCGGCTGCAAAGCTAAATTATTAAAGGGGAATCGCCAACAAATTAGCAAATAAAACAATAACAAAAATGGAAAAATAAAAAAAAGAAACAATAACATAAATGGAAACACATGACAATTACATATTTCATTTCGTACCCTCAATATTAATTCACGTGCCATTTGCGAAACGGTTTTGGGAAAGTGAAAATCAAACTCCTTAATCTGCTCAAATATTCTTTCCTGCATTAAAAAAAAAGAGATAAAAGAAAGGTACGTATGTAGACAGGTAAAGAATGATCCCCATTTAACTGGGGTGAACGAAAAAAATATAAGATATGACTTTCGTAGTGTTCAAACCTGTGAGTTGTCTGTGAAAGGAGGGAACCCAACGAGAAGTTCAAAAATTACGATTCCTAAGCACCAAAGATCAGCATTGCAACCATATGGTATTTGGTTTATAATTTCTGGAGGCATATAATCTACAGTTCCACAAAAGGTGCTTCTTTTTTGTCTTTTATTTTTTAATTGACAAGAAAAACCAAAATCAGCTATTTTAATAATACCATATTTGTATATTTTACTAACATTCTCATCACTATATACATCACTATCAGAATAATGAATTAATATATTATCAGGTTTTAAATCTCTATGTATAATATTAAAATTATGTAAATAAGACAACGCATCTGCTATTTGGTATACATATAATGCTACTTGTTCCTCTTTGAATGTATCGTGTTTTAGTTTCATTTTATTTCTTATAGATCCACCATTTGCTATTTCTAATACTAAAAATAAACGTGTTTTATCTTCAAAATAAGCTATTAAATCTAAAATGTTTATATGTTTTAAACTTGATTGTATAATTATTTCCTTTAATACTTGCCTTTCTATTTTTAGTGATAAAATTGTATCTTTTGCCATTACTTTTAATGCAACTTGCAAATTTTCTTTTCTTATGATAGCTTTAAATACTAATCCTGTTCTTCCATTTCCTATTGGATGTTTATCAACTATAAAATCGTTTTGCTCATAAGATTTTTCATTTTGTTTCAAATTAAAAGCAAGTAATGGTTGTAGCATTACATTAGTATCATTTTCTTTATCGTCTTCGCTATCCTCCTCTTCATGTTCGTTGTCTTCCATCTTATCATAATTTGCACCATCATTATGCTTATTTAATACCCCTTTATTTAAAGCGCTATCTTCATCCCTTTCATTCTCTGTTTTTTCGTGATATAATTTGTCTTGTTTATTTATTTTTTGGTTCCTGTTCATTTCATTTTCTTTCTTCTCCTGTTCTTTAGCTAGCCACTCAAAATAAGACAACTCTTTTTGTTCCTCGCCATTATTAAGGGAATTGCTTGTATTAATATTTTTAGATGTGTTTTCATCCTTATCTTTCAAATATTCCAAAACATCATCATTTTTTATATCATTATTATTGTTAATGTAGCAACTCTGGTTCTGTACCTCCTGTACAATGTAAGGGTATTCATTATCGCTTTCACATTTCCCTTTTTTACCTTTTAAAAATAGCATATTGTCATAATTAATTTGCTTATTTTTACATAATCTTCCATACTTATTATTACAACCATAGTCATCTCGACTTCTATAATTGTTTCGGCATTCATATTTATTTGCATTTTTTTCTATTTCTTTCTGATTTCCAGGAGGAATCGAATTACTTTTTATTTTGTTTTTTTTCATCAAATATTTATATTTTTCCATTTCTTTGCTTATAATATCTTTATTATTATTATTTTTTTTCTTATTACAATTTCGATTGGTATTATTTTCATTTATTTTTCGTGTATCATTGGTACTTTGATTGATGTTACTGTTAGGTGTGCATTTTTTATTATTGTAATTGTTTGAATTTTTAGTACTACTCTGATCCTTATTTATTATTTTATTATGTTGTTTTTTTGTCTGCAAACTAATCTGTTTATTTTCTACACCAGGATTTATATTGGTATTAATTTTGGCAACTTGGTTGAATATTTCTTTTTTTTTTTTATTTATTTCATCCTTTTTTACAAGCATATTATTTTTTTTACCCACAATATTATTAGTAATATTAGAGGAAGAACTGGTTTTATTACTACCCCATTTAGACGCATATTTATTATCTATTCCTTTATTATTATTTGCCAAACTTTTCACCTTTAACTTATTATCTTCTATTTCTTTAACTTTAGATCCATACCTCATATAATTATTAGTATTTTGTATTTTTACGAGTAAAGTATTTTTTCCACTTTTGGGAATACTGTTACTTGACGGTAATGTACGAATTTCCTTGTTAGTATTTGCTCTTTCTCTATTTAAAGCGTTTGCTTTTGCTTTATTACTATTGCTTCTGCTATTATAATTTATATTTGATTCATTTGTGTCCCTCACATTTTCACGAAAAGCTTCCCCCCCACTATTTCGCTTGTATAATGGGACCTCCACCTTTTCTTCCAATTTACTATTAATAGAAATTTCCCCTTGTAATCCAATTTCAATTTCTTTTCCCAGTCCTCTTTCAAGTTTTGTTCCTACTTCCACATGTCCGCTATGCTCATATTTCTTAGCAATGCTAAGCTTATCGGAATTTTTCAGAATTTCTTTTTTCTCTGCTAATTCAGAAGATAATCCATTTTTATTATATCCATTATTAGTAATACTTTTATTATTGGATAAGAACATTTTTGTTTTACTTTTTTCAAAATTTATATTGTTACAAATTTGAAACTTTTTTTGAATAAATGCATTTTTATTCCCATCTACATACTCGTTAGGATTTTTTTTTTTCATCCTTTCCACGAATGAATTATTATATGTTTTATTACATTCTATTTTTTGCCTTTTTTTTATTTTTTCGTTATTTTCTTCTAAATTTGTATTTTCAATTGCACTATTTTTATAATTGTTATTTACTGTATTATCTATAGTCTTTTTCTTGGATTGAATATTACTTAGATTTGTATGCATATTAGAACTAGGAAATTTCTGAATACTATTTTTTGTTATTCCATTATTTCGTGATATATTGCTATTTATTTTATCCAAGTTTGTATTGGTTCTGTTAAATCCGATCGTTTTATGACGATCCAAATTATTCTTTTTATATGTTTCTTTGAAACTATTCTTTATTGATGTCTTTATGTTATTTTTTAAATAGTTAGCATTCGACACACACTTATTATTAGAAGACAATGTATGAGTAGAAAACAATCTTTTACTTACTGATTCATTATATTTGGATTTTTTTATTAAATTCTTTTTATTTTCGCTAGATGTGCTACTGATGTCATCTGAATTAACATTTCGAACGTTGCTAACATTGCTATTATTATTTTTTTTACTTGATGTTATACTTATCAAATTTGTCTCATTTATTATGCTTTTATGGTCTAACACATTATCTTTTTTACTTTCAGTTCCTTTCATATTTAGTAAATTTTCATCATCTTCGTCACTTTTATTTTGACCTTTATTCAAAACATTATTTGTGTTATCTACTAATTTATGCTTATATGTATTCATAATATCGTTCAAAGCGTCAATTTTTTTTAACCTATTGTTTTGATTTTTACAATTATTATAAGATAAATCATATTCCAAATAATCCTTTTTCGCATCTTCGTTGCTATTATTAATCTTATAAATAATATTTGACTCCTCCTGAGATAGGTTAATTGTATTTTTAGTATCTATAGGTTTAGAAATATCCATTCTAAAATCATTTAGAATATCATCATTAAATTCGATCTCATTTACATTTTTCACATTATTATATAATAATTTTCTACCTTCATGACTAATATTATATTCCTGAGTTTCCATGTTAATATTATCCTCTTTATTTAAAATAGTAAATGTAGCATTTTGTTCTTCACTTTTATCTTCGCGAGATTGATGATTTTTATTTATGTCTATCAATTTATTTAATTCCTCATTCTTATTTTTAACAAAATCAGTATTGCTAATATAATCATTCATAGATTCTTCTTGTTCATTAAAAGAATAAGAAATCAAATCATATTTATTTTGTTTAAATTCATTGTCACAAAAATTGTTTCCTTTTTCTTCATTGTAATTTTTTTTGTGTTTTAAAATATATTCATTGGAATTTTTACCTTTTATATCAGTTAACATATTTTTCTCAAATTTGTTACTTTTAGTTTCATTTATTTTTGTCTCAAATTTATTATCGTACATAAAATTACGCCGAATAAAATCATCACTGTTATTTATCTGTTCTTTCTCTATCGTGCATGAACGAGATATAATATTTTCACCAGCTTCCAAATATGAGTTTTCAGGATTTTTTATTTTTTTATAATCATAATTTTTATTAAATATGTCTTTCACATATTTATCATAATTACAACTTTCATTCGTATTAAATGAATGAAGACTAAGGATTTCTGTACTATTGTTACTATGATTTATAGTGTTAAACATTTTTTTTTCAGATTCAGATATATTATGGACCATGCTTCTTGCCTTTTCTGTGTTTTTCACATTCAATATATCATTTTGCAAATTCTTAATTTTTGAAATATTTTCAGATATATCCTTAATTTTAATATCTTTTATATTCATACGTGAATCATTTATATCTGTTTTTGTATAAGTGTTATAATAATAATCTTTATTAAGAGAATTATTAATTCGTTTTTTGTCATAAGTTTCTTCTTCCATTTCTCTTTTTCTTTTATAAAAGGAGTCTAAACTATTATTAGGTTCTTTAGATTTTTTCAAATTTTTACAATTATAAGAATAGTATCCATTATTGTTGCCGTTATTGTCTTTTTCAATATCATTACGAATGCCGTTCCCATTATTATTATTATTATTATCTCCTAATATATTTTCATATTCATATCTTGATGTATTTATGTTTTTTGTTAATTTATCATCACTACTTTTCAAATAAAGACGTTCATTATTGCTTATATTAGCATTTTTCCTATTATTTATAATATCATTATCTTCACCCTTAATAATGTTAGTAGTATAATTATCCTCTCTCATATTTATATTCCGAATTACGCACTTTTCATTTTCACTTTTTGAAAAGAATCGTTGATTGTTATTTTTAATATTTACTAAATTAGTTGTTTTATTTCCTGATACATTTTTTTCTGCTCCAACACTTTTATTAATGTGGCGTCCATTTTTATTATACATGTTACTAGAATCACTTACTTTATCATGATAAAATCTTTCTACATTGTTATTTTTTTTTATATTTGTATTAAATTTTAATATGTCAGCATTGACTAAATTGCTTGGATTTTTGTTTAATATATTTTTTTCTTTCAAATAATTGTGACTTTTTATGTTTTCATTCATATTTATACAGTTTAAAACATAAAATATTCGTTTGTTAATCGAAATATAAGTCTTTTCTTTTGTATATGAGAGAAATCATATTTGTATTCTTTATACAATATGTTTTTTTATGCTATCAAAGAATATGAATACTCTCTCATATGTGTAAGTATATGCGCATAGGTAGCGTATATATACACACTTTTATGTTTTATGTTTATAATATATATAGTACACTTTTATGTGAAAATCCCCCTTGATTTATAAAGGGATCAAATGCGACATTTCAAATAAACACATACAATTTTGTGATATACATACATATATATTTATTTATTCATTTATTTTACGGGTGGCATATATAATACTTCCCATAAGTATGCACGTAACGGATGGTATATGAGGGCTATATCTTATCGAGATAGTATATATGAAACAAAATGAAATGTATAAGCTTATTGAGTTTGTGGCTCATTGGACCCTTAATATATACGTGAATATGCTCATGAGCATGGACATTTATAAATATATGAATATGTGTGTAGATAGTACATAATTATAATATGTATGCAAATGTATAAACATGAAATTATATAAATACATGTGTATGCACATAAATACATATGAAGCATATGCGAACAAATTATGTGTGCATATGTATACATATATACTTTTTATTAGCGCGCCATTTATTAAGTAGAATAAAAGAAAATATTTTTAATTTTTTTGTACAATTTTTTTCAATTCATTGTCTTAGATCTCTTTTTATATTTATTATTTAAAAAATATATATGATTTTTATGAATTTTATTAATTAAAAAATGTAAAGTTATCTCATATATTATTTATAATTATATTTTTTTTTATTATGCATTCATAAGTTTTTTCGCCTATTTATTATGATTCATTTTTTTTCAATAAATTAGCTGGAAATATTTTTTTTTACCTGCACAGCAATATTTTTTTAATTATTTTTTTATTTTTTTTTTAAATATTATTGTTAGACATTTACACACAATAAATAAAAATATATATATAAGTATAGCAATGTGTTTATTAAGTGAAAATCACGCATTCGTGAAAAAAATAAAATATGGAATGGAGAAAAGAAATCGAAATATTAAGCATAATTGCGATACATATATTTATGAATATGTTTTTTATAAATTAAGAAAGGGCTGGTAATTGTATTAGTGGAGGAGTTGGCCGGATTGAAATACTTATTATAAGCTCATAAAATATTTACATAAGCGTTACACATATGTATTATACATATGAGACTGATTATATTTAAAGGGTTTCCCTTTCTTATAATTCAAATTAAATGTAAAAGATTGCATAAACACATGTGTTTATTTTCACCTTAATTATTGTCTGTATTATATTTATTAAATCGGATGAATATTTTATCACATATAAAATATGAAATACAGCCCAATTCAGGTTGTATTCATTACAAAAATATTGTGTAAACTGAACGAGTAATGTAAAATGTAGTAGCCAATAACGTTATGCTACTCCAAAAAAATGAATGAAAAATATTAAATTTCTTATCGTTATCCTTTGCATATATATATGACCTTATTTTTAAATTATTGCAAAAAGGAGCCCATATTATTATATACCTACATTATATATACACCATCAAACATTTTTAAAGAGGTACTAATATATTGTCGTTTAACTTTATTTTAATAATTATTACCTAAACAGACATATTTGCTAATTGGATAATAAATTATATTTATATGATTAAAAGAAAATACGAAAAATATAAGCAAATAGGGAAATAAAAAAATCATAAAATAAGTATGAGAAAAGAGAATATTGGTTATGTGCTAAAATAAAAGATTAAATATATTCTATTTTTTCACCCTATATATATAAATATATGTACGCTTTTATTAATATACATACATACTATTATGGGGCATATTATGTGTGCTGTTCAAAGGAAAAAAGTGGAAAATATAAAATAAAAAATATTATATAACATACAATAAATTAACCCTAAGATATATAATTAAAATATTTTCAAAAAAAAAATGTACATAACTTTTTAGTAGGAGTAAAGGATAGAACTGTTACTATATAATTATCCGTTTTATAATAATTTATTTTCAATTATGCATTCTAACCCCATATTAGTATAAAAGTACTGCAAATTTTTACATTTATATTTGATATATAATTTTTTTTAATATATTTTATTATTAAATTTATATATATATTATTTCCTCCTAATTAGTTATTTAATTTTATTTCATTTTGCATGTCACTTTTATTCTCCGTATTATTTACAAATGTATGCAATACTTTTATTTATTTATTTATTTATTGTGGTGACAAACTATATAGATTATAAAATTGTTTTTTTTAACAAAATATTCTAATTGGTTATATAGGTCAAACGTTAAGTTATTAAAATATATTACAAATTAATTTCAAACAAATCGTAAAAGTAGTTCCATAGTTGTAGTTGTGAAAAGAAAGCAGAAAATTATCACAACAATATTTGTAAAAAATAAGAAAAACCCAAATATAAAAATTGTTAATAAAAAAAATTAAGTTAATAAAATTAAATAACTAATAGATAAACATATGTATCCATGCACCACGAATAATTTGAAAAAATATAGCCAAAATTAGTGCAAAAAAAATGCCCAATGCAAATGAGGCACATAAGAAAAGTAAACCAAACGACGCTGCTTATATAAATAATGATAGCACGGATAATGGCTATATTAATGAGAACAAACATGATCCAACCATATATAACAATCATATAAATAAGCAAAATAGTAATTCTAATATGGAGATAAATTATAATAGACAAAATGATGAGAATGGAGAATGCTCAAGAGATATAAATAATTACAATGATGTAAAGGAAAATAATTGTGATGAATGTAATGATAACAATTGTTGTAATTCTCATAAAGACTGTTATGATGATGATAATAATATTGATATGCTAAATGATGAAGAAGAAAAACATTTTTGTAATGTTTGTTTTTCTTTTTTATATTATAAAAAATATTGTTTTTATGAATTGTTAAGAATATATAGAAATTTATGTATGTTAAATGAAGAAGAAAAAAATTTATTATCAGAATCGATTTATTGTAAAGTATATAAAATGTATCTAGCTGTTTTGAATAATTATTATTTTATATTAAATATATTATTACCACAAATTTCAACACCTATTATACTTAATTTATTATCCTATACATTTCATAAAGATTGTGAAGAAAATAATATAGATGATGATATTTGTTGTAATCATAGTAATTTGAACAATACCGGAAACGGTGCATTTAACATGGGTCATATAAACATAGAAAAACAAGCCAACGATAATAACATAAGGAAAAAATCAAGAGAAGAAATTATAATAAATACAATAATAGATAATTTAACAGAACAAGAAAAAGCTAACATTGATAAGATATACAATTATAACAATTTAGATGCAAGACTTTTATGTAAAGATGATCCATTAACAATATTAAATGAAATAAAATCTAAAATCATGAATAAAAAAAAAGATTGTGATATGCTTAAATTATTTGATAATCAATCTGAATTATTATTATCAGATGATAATAGCCAAAATAATAATGAGCTTACAAAAAAACAGGATGTGCAATATAATGAAAATTCGATTTCTATAAATACTGAACATATAGAGCATCACGAAGAAAACGAAACTAGCAAAATAAATAAAAAGGAAACAAATTTATCAGAAAATAATACTTTATTAAACGATGAAAAAAATAATGCAACCACGAATAGTAATGATGTAAATCTTAAGAATCAATCAGAAAATATTTCTATTTCTATTAACAAAGAAGAATGTGATAATAATGAAAAATCTGAACATATATCACCAGGATTAAGAATTACAAATATGTATTCTCCATCTCTTGATGAATATTCATTAATACAAAATATGAGTAAAGTAAGAAGCACGTTAAGGCAATTTGTTCGTGACTGGTCTATTGAAGGTATAGATGAAAGAAAAAGTGCATATGAACCTATTTTAAAAAGTTTAGAAAAATACCTTCCAATAACAGATAATTATATACCCAAAATATTATGCCCAGGATCAGGGTTAGGTAGATTACCATATGAAGTAGCAAAAAGAGGTTATAAAAGCCAAGGGAATGAATTTTCCTATTTTATGCTTTTATCATCTAATTTTATTTTAAATTATTATAATCAAAAAGAATCATTACATATTCAACCATATTGTATTAATACATTAAATAGAAAAAAAAGAGATGATCATTTGAAAATTATTAATTTACCAGATGTTAATACATATAATAAAGATGTATTAAATTCTGAATTTTCAATGTGTGCTGGTGAATTAGTTGAAGTATATTATGATGAAAAAGAGCAATTTGATGGAATATTAACATGTTTTTTTTTAGATACAGCTAAAAATATTTTTATTTATATTCGAACATTTGCAAATATACTTAAACCAAATTCATTATGGTCAAACATTGGTCCATTATTATTTCATTATGCTGAAATGCCAAATGAAATGTCTATTGAGCTAGCATGGGATGAAATCAAATTTATTATCTCAAAATGGTTTACTATTGTAGATGAGCAATGGATAGACAATTATTATACTACAAACATAGATTCAATGATGCAAGTACAATATCATTGTATTTTTTTTAATGCCATTCGAAATGATATGCCTGTTGAGGGCTAACTTTAGCGCTTTTTAACAGCTGCTATCTAAATAATTAAAAATACTTCACGGATCATGAATGGTATAATATCGATTAGTATAGCATAAATTCGTTTTGCTAAGAATTATTCATTTGTTTATTTTATTTTTTATTTTTACTTTTTTATGTCTCACGTCTTTTGTTAGCAAATTAAAAAAATAATAGAAGGCATAATTTGAATATATTCATATACATGATAAAATTAAAATTTTCACATTTTTTATAATTCATTATAATACCACCCATTTCGAATATTTCGCAAACTTTTATGTTTATATGTTTTTAATTGTTTTAACTTAACATGGTACTACTTACATACGTAATACATAATAACTGTTTTGCATATGTATACATACCTACTATTAATTATTACATATTTTCCCACATTAAACACTAATTTAAAATTATAATAATAAATTCTATCATATTTTCTACTTCAATGAAACTGTGATAATATTTATACTCCAATATAGTATTATATATATATATATATATTATAAACCATATACCAAGCAAGTGTTATGTATATATATGTGCCTATATAAAACATTGGTAAAAAAGTAAACTTGTGGGAGCATTTTCCATACTAATAAAAAGAATGATAACCATTTTTTAATTATTTTCAAATTTAATATATTATTTGAACTCTATGAAAAATACATAAAATGCCGACAACATAGGTCGGTCACTTATACATAAACAATTTTTGTACATAAAATATATAAATTAAGAAAAAAAAAAAAAAAAATATATATATATATATATATATAATTTCGTATTTTATTGTTTAGTGAATTATTTTAATCAGATTGTGATGCATGTAAAGTTATCTACATAGCAAATTATTCAGATGAGCTGGGTAAAGTTTATCATCATTTTAAAATAATTCTTAACAAAGAGATATTTATATTTTAAGAAAGTTTTGCTAAGTCATCATCCATCATATATATATAGTAAGCATATTTTTATCATGTTTATTTTAATGCTTAAAAATGCGAATTTCGATAATAAGGGAAATCTGTATTATTGTCATTTAAGAGTTTTGCTGTTCAACATTTTTCCTAAATTGTACCTTCCCTCAGAAATTCATAAATAATTATGGAAAAAACATATTATGAAAAGTAAAACAAAAAATTATTATAAAAATATAATACATTATGAAAGTAAAATATAAAAATATATTTATGAATAATAATAATACATTATGAAAATAAAATATAAAAAATAATTATGAAGAGATAAAAAATAATTGCACAATAAAATAAAGTATATTTAAAAAAAAAATCTAGCCAAAATATAATTTATTTTCATAAAATTATATTAACATAAAACAAAGTCAAGCCAACCAGTTAATTTGTGAAAATATAGGAATACATACAAAATAAAAAAACGATATTATTAATACATATATGAGGAGTATTTATTTTTACAAACTATAAATAACGAAAAAAACTAGTAACGCATATTTCACTCAGTTCCTACTATGACCTTGAAACACCACTTCATGTATATCATATTTTATGCGCACATTAAAAAATGCGATTGTAAATAGTATCCTATATTTTTCCTATATAGAAAAAAAAATAAAAAATAAAATAAAATAAAATAAAAAATAAAATAAAATAAAATAAAATAAAAAATAAATAAAAAATATAAAAATAAATAAAAGGTGGATATAGCTATTTCGTCATATATTAAGTTAAATTTGTTATTTAAAAATATCCTAATATATATATTTTTTTTTTTAAGGAACAATTGTTTTTGCAACAAAATTGTAAAATAAGAAATATATATAATATTAAATTTAATAATAACATATTCCCTTTAAATATAAAATATTTTTATATTAAATTCTGCAAAAAAATACGTATTCGCATATAAAATAATGTGTGGAATTTTAGCTATTTTTCATTCATCTATTGAAACTAATCGATTAAGAAGGAAAGCCTTAAGATTATCAAAAATGTAATATATATATTTTTTAAATAATTATAAAAGAAAGTGCTATATATATATATGTGTTTACATTTCGTGCCGATATAACCACTGGACCTTTATTCTATTCATAATATAGTAACGAAAAAATGATGCTTATTCGATAATGTGTGCAAATGAGTTGTCATTGTTTAAAGGGGAGAAAAATTTATATTTCTCAAATTATGATTTTTTTTTTTATCTTATTTCGCCAAAATTTTAGTTCCTATAAACACAAAAAATATATAAATGCTAGCTATATAATTTTTATTCTTTCGAACATTTATTTGTATGTATATTCTATCATATTAAAAATGCTTATTCTTATATTTTATTATTCTTAACAAAATATATACTTTAATATGTTTGCCTTTTGTGTATATGATATAAGATTCAATTGTTTATGCATTGATTTTCAATTATCTGAATTTATCTACACATATGTCGGCGCACTTATCTGGTTATAGTCTTGGGCTTATGTCAGTTCATTGCTAAGTACATGTTGACTCTTTGAAAAGGTTAAAATAATATAAAAAAATATCAAAGGGATGTAATACCAATGTACCTACTATTCCCTTCAAATCAGCACACTGGTATATTCGGATAAAATTGCATTTTCTCTGTAACAAGTATAATGTGCAGAAAATAAGTTCGGTTCACATATTTAGATAATATAAAATGCCAGTGGTTATACCTTTGTCAATCCATAAATATATTTGTTTTTTTATATACATTCCCATTGACACACATATATATATCCATTGATTTTATTCTCAGATTACGACATCGAGGGCCAGATTGGAATGGTATAGTTGTCGAAGAAAATGGAGATGGAACAACAAATGTATTAACTCATGAAAGATTATCAATTGTAGATGTATTATCAGGACAACAACCATTATATGATGATAAAAAAGAAATATGTTTAACTATTAATGGAGAAATATATAATCATTTAGAATTAAGAAAATTAGTAAAACAAGATATTTTAGACGCATTAAAAAGTAAATCAGATTGTGCTATAATTCCAAACTTATATAAAATATATAAAGAAAAATTGCCTTGTATGTTAGATGGTATATTTGCGGGAGTTATTAGTGATAAAAAATATAATACATTTTTTGCATTTAGAGATCCTATAGGAATATGCCCACTTTATATAGGTTATGCAGCAGATGGTTCAATATGGTTTGCATCTGAATTTAAAGCGTTAAGGATATACTGCGTTAGATATGTAGCATTTCCACCTGGCCATTATTACATGTGTAATAATGGAAAAGGTGAATTTGTTAGATATTATAATCCAAACTGGTGGAAATTGAATAGCCCTATACCCAATAATAAAATTGACTTAGAAAAAATACGTATTACTTTAGAAAATGCAGTAATTAAAAGATTAATGGGTGATGTACCGTTTGGAGTTTTATTATCTGGTGGTTTAGATTCATCTATAATTGCATCTATAATTTCAAGACATTTAAAATCAATACAAACTGGCACTATTAATAATATTAACGGAGCATGTGTTGGAAAAAATAATAAAAATTTAAATGCTTTAAAAAGCTTTTCTATTGGATTAAAAGATTCTCCTGATTTAAAAGCAGCTAAAGAAGTTTCAGATTTTTTAAACACAGATCATACAGAATTTCATTTTACTGTTGACCAGGGTATTGATACATTACATGATGTTATATACCACATTGAAACATATGATATAACAACTATCCGTGCATCTACACCTATGTATATTCTTTCAAGGTTAATAAAAAGCAGTTGTATTAAAATGGTTTTAAGTGGGGAAGGATCGGATGAAATATTTGGGGGATATTTATATTTCCATAAGGCACCAAATGCAGAAGAATTCCATAGAGAATTACAAAGGAAAATACATGATTTACATATTTATGATGTTTTACGAGCAAATAAATCTACTATGGCTTTTGGTATAGAAGCACGTGTACCCTTTTTAGATTTAGAATTTTTAGACTTAGTTATGAATATAGATCCAAAAGAAAAAATGTGTTCAAATAATAGAATTGAAAAAGATATTTTAAGAAGAGCTTTTTCTGGTTATTTACCTGATCATATCCTTTACAGACAAAAGGAACAATTTTCCGATGGTGTTGGTTATAATTGGATTGATGGATTAAAAGAATATGCAGAAAAAAAAGTATCAGATGCTCAATTTTCTAGAGCTCCTTTCCTTTTTCCATATAATACACCAAAAACTAAAGAAGCTTATTTATATCGATGTATATTTTATCAATGTTTTCCTGAGCAATGTGCTCAAGAATTTGTACCCGAAGGTCCATCTATAGCTTGCTCTACAAGCAAGGCAATTGAATGGGATGAACAGTTCAAAGTAAATCCTGACCAATCAGGTAGATATGTTTTAGACGTACACAAGCATTCAAAAAATATTGAAGATATAAAAGCCGCCTAACACGATTGACATTAACACCATAATTATTCACGACACATAATTTAGGAAAAAAAAACAAGGAATTAACTGAAATCACCATATCCGATTATATGTGATACGGGGATGTAGTTTATAGACAAAGCATACAATTTAATAAAATTTAACAGTCTTTATTTTTTTATATGCGGGCATTTTTATCTATTTATTTTATTAGTGGATTTCCTGTGGGCACCTAGCTAGTACTAATATATATATTAACAGTGCATATAAATAGTTATTCCTTATGTGGAAACAATGCCGGAGTTTTTGAAAGCGTAGAAAATTAGTAATATACGTAGCTACAATAATTTTATTATTGTTTTAAAAAATGTTTAATATTTTTCAATTTAAATTATTTATTTTTTTTATCTCTCTACAAAATAGTTTACATGTATTTTGTTATTTTCTGCAAATATGCATGGTCATCCATTCTTTGAAAGCCCCATTTTATTATTATTATTATTTATGTTGCCCATATTGTATTTGTGACATATAAAAAGAATAATTATGCACAATTATATTATATATATAAGTTTGCCATTTATTCAAATATTTTCCACTATTTATTTTATACAATTACACTTACAAATAAAACGAATTAATCTGTTTCCTTCCTTAACAGTACATAAAAATAAAACACATTAATTATATATATAAGGCTTATGCAAAATGAGGATATATATATGTTGTATACACATGTATTACTTTTTTATATTGATTTATAAATATTGTAATATAGTACTTTATAAAAATAAAAATTGAATAAAACCTTATTTATTTTATACAAGGGTTTTTTTTGTTACCTTAAACTAGTAAAATTAAAAATATAAATATTAAAAATGGTATACTATACTATATTTTTTTTTTTTTTTTTTATGGGCCTTTTAAAAATCATAAAAATGGAAAAAGTCAATGCTTTGGCAATATAAAATTTTATAGGAAAAAATTGTTTATATATAATATATTTTAAGGCTTACTTTTTAATACTTAACCATATTAAAAATATATGCATATATGTAATTAAAATAATTTATTTTACTATTTATTTTCCTTGACTGCACTTTGAATACTGCAAAATTTATGTAGCATATTATAGTTTAATAATATAGCCCCTTTCGCATATTATTATTTTTTGCATATAAATAACAAAATAATACAAGTTTTATTTTGTTTATCTCGTATAGTTGAAAAACGCTAAGACTTATTATTTTTAAGTTGGCTTAAGATACATATAAATATATAATGGAAAAGGGGAATCTCAATATTTTTAAAAAGATAAATAAGCAATTTAGTATACTTGTATAGATATTATTATATTATATGATACAATAAATAACAGCACCAAAATAATATATATATAATAAAAAAACGTAGATATCACAAAATTATATATTAACACATATTTTTATATACAATACTTAAAAAAAAAAATATATTGCGAACAAAATTTCTCATTTTTTTTTTTTTATTTTAAAAATAAATAAAAATATTGTGTTTTATATTTTTTATAATAAAATAATATAATTATTTATGTATAGAGAAAAAATAATTTTTTTCCAACCTTAGAATTTATTTTCACTATTCAAAACATATTTTAAAACACAATTTTTTTTAATAAATTAAACAAATTGTAAATTCATTTAAATTCCAAATTTATTATCTAAAAAGGCTAACAACTAAAATGTAAGAAATAAATTTACATCTCTTAACAAACATACTTTTATACATTCATTATATTCGCTGTATATATAAAATACTTTTTTGAAAAAAATTATTTTTCCTCTTTAATATTCGTTTTTTTTATTTTGAATGTATGTATGAAGTATATATTATACGAATATTTTAAAAATATACATAGTAAATGGTTTGAATATATCCCTGTACTGTGAATTATTCATATTACCTCTTTGATATATATTATGTTGTTTGCATTATAAATAATATTTGTTTGGTTTATACAATATCCACATTTTTTAAGTAGTTATATATTGTGGCATATATACGAATATTATATATGAGTATATATATATATCCCGTTGTATGTATTTATTTATTTCATATATGTTTTCCTCATTTTTTTTATAGTAAATAAAAATGGCTATGAAATACGTTGCAGCTTATCTTATGTGCGTTTTGGGAGGAAATGAAAACCCAGGAAAAAAGGAAATTAAGAATGTATTAAGTGCAGTAAATGCAGAAGTTGAAGAAGAAGTATTAGGTAATTTGTTAGATTCTTTAAAAGGAAAAAGCTATCATGAATTAATAAGTGAAGGATTAAAGAAATTACAAAATGTTGGAGGGGGTGCCGCTGCCGCTGCCGCTGCCCCAGTAGCAGGTGATACTGGAGATTCTAAAAAAGAAGAAAAGAAAGAAGAAAAAGAAGAAGAAGAGGAAGAAGAAGATGATTTAGGATTTTCCTTATTTGGTTAAACACCATAAATATATATTTTATATAACATTGTTGAGTATTTAGAAATAGATATTATTGTGGGGATTAAGTTTATCCATCTTTTTTATCTGTAAAATATATATATATATACAGTTAATGCTACATGCATATATGTGTGTGTTGCTCTATGATTTTTCTTTTTTTTCAAA
Source organism: Plasmodium berghei ANKA (assembly GCF_900002375.2). NCBI lineage: Eukaryota > Apicomplexa > Aconoidasida > Haemosporida > Plasmodiidae > Plasmodium > Plasmodium berghei. The sequence goes on from NC_036162.2 coordinate 282,820, forward strand.
TTTTAATAAAAAAATTTAATACGGAAAATTTTATGCACGGAATATATGTTAATATTTTGCACATATATATATATATTATATGTATATTGCAAAAACTTTACTAATTAAATGGAATTGGTGAATATACCTTTAATATACTTTAAAACAAAAAAATGAAAAGGCATTTCCCTATTCTTTATCACATTTTCATTTCAAATAACCGAAAGTGGCGTTGTATTATTATGTGCTTATATCTAAAGCATATATTAATATTCCAAATATAGGAACATTGTATATACAGTTGTTCAATATATTAAAATGTAAACAAAAATATAATAAATTAAAATAATTAAAAAAAAATTAATTACATACTAGTGAACCAAATGTACATATAATAACAAATAATATTAACAAGTCAGGTAAATATTAAAATATGTTCATATAAATTTACAAAAAAAAAATGTGGGAGGATAGTATTATTTATATATTTTAAGAGAATTTGCCAAATTAATTATATCATTGCATTCTTTTATATAAGAATCATTGTCAATTATACATAAAATTGATTGCCGGCATTTTCCTATACATTTACCTAATACATTTTTACTTAAAGCGAAAACTAAGGGAATATTTTTTTCTTTACATTTGCAAACTATTTTATTTATCATATCATCAAACACGTTATTTAGCGTTGGTTCAATATTTGGTGCCACTAAAACTAACTTTGGTTCATTTATACATATGTGCTTATAACATTCTTTCATTCCTAAATAATATCTTCGCTTTTTTTTTAATAATAATAATTTATCATGTGATTTTGAAATTTTTTTCAAAAAATCCTTAACCATATTATTTAATTCTTCTGTTATTTTATGGTCAACATAATCATTAATGTATGTATTTTTTTCTATTTTACTAACTTGAATAAATTTTAAAATTTTTTCATTTTTCAATATATTTTCTTTTATTATTTTTTTATTCAAATCATTACCTTCCCCTTGAAAGTTTGTATTGCCGCTTTCTTTTGAGTTGTCTAAAATATTATCATTTGCATTTTCCAGAAAATTATGCTCGCTATTTTTCGCTTTAATATCATTTTCTTCGTGATTTAAGGGAATATTCAATTTTTTTGGGGAATTCTTTGTAACATATTCCTGATTTTCATAACTATTTTCTATAACATGTGTTGTATCATAGTTTTTGATATTATCTAAATTTAATGTGTTTAATATGATGTTACCATTCTTATAATAAACATTTTTAGATAATTTTTTTTGTTTTACAAAATTTAAGTGTTGCTTACTATAAAGTTGCTCATTTTGTTCAAGATTTGCCCCCCCTTTATTTATGATATTAATTTTTTGTAAATCTTTATGATTAGATTTATATATTATACTATCATAATATTTTGTTATTTTTTTCCTTTTCTTAATTCCTATGTAATATATATTTTCATATTTTAAATATTGAAATATATATGTAGAGCATTTTATGTTCCATTTGTTTCTATTTTTAATTATATCCAGGCATTGTTCTTTTTCAACGTGGCGGTTTTCCATTAATTCGTTATATATACAGTTTTTAATTTCCTTTTCTAAAATAATATATTTTTGGATTTTTTTTTTTTTTTTTCTCTTTAACTTTTTTGGTAAAAAATATGAATTCCCCATTTCCTTTTCCTTAGCTAAAATTTCACTCAGATTATTAATTATTTTTTTTCTTCTTTCAAATTCTTTTTTTTTTTTTTTTTTTTTATTCATTATCATATGGATCATTCTCTTTTTTTCTAAATCTTTTTGCATTTTTTTCTGACTAGTAAATGTAATTTTTACGAGTCTATTTCCAACATTGATGTAGGGGGCATTTGCCAGTTTCACATTTTTATAATTATTATTTTTTGTCACAATTGTAGCCTTTATGGGAGATCGTTTTTCATCCTTTATTTTATTTCCAAATGAATTTTGCTCCATTTTCATATTGTTTCCATTAATATTATACCTTTCTACATAGCATTTTTTGTAATGTTTTTCTGTATAATCATTAATATATTTCTCCATATTATGTGTATTTATTTTAAGGTCATATTATTTTTCAATATACAATTTTTTAGTGTGTTCATTGTATTGAGCATATATACCAACTGTTATGAGACAATAAAATATATTATATAATAAAAAACATTTTATATTTATTTTCACTTTAAAAAAAAATTATTATTAAAAAATTTTATTTTCTATACCATCAATTAGACAATTTATTTTATTAACATTCAAAAGAGTAACACCATAATGGCACTATTTTAATCTGAAATTAATCTTTCTTTTTTTTTTTAATAATTACATGAAATAAAAAAAAAAATCTTAAAATATGAATAGAATTACATAATAAACCCTAGTGAGAAATATTTATTTTTCCTTAATTTACAACGTAATTTCTTCATGCCAACTTCCTATTTTGTTTATCCTCAACATGTACCATACAAGCACTATACATATGCATTGTTTTCTCATAAATAATGCATATATGTATGAATGTATATGCATGTATATATTTTTTTTATGTATGCTACTCCTAAGTTTCACATTCTTAATCTATTAATTTTCCATATATTAACAATTTAAGAGGGAAATTTGTAAAATGTTAAAAAAAATAATACATTTCATTCTATTTTCTCCCTATAATATTGTTATATATATATTATTTTATATTTTTTTTATTGACAAATGGTATAAATTCTAATAATTATTCAGTGGTCGCTAAGTAACTCTGAAATATTTTTTTTATGTGCTGTACATAATTAAATATTAAGTTCTTAGCCATTTTGTTAGGATATTTTTTTTTTTAATTTTTTTTACTATTATTATCAGATTATTTATACAATATATTTTTTTTATTATAAATATATATAATTAAAATTTTTATTTATGGTAATTAATTTAATTGCATTAAGAAATCATTAATATTTATTCTATTTGAAAAATTATATTTTCTTTTATATAATGCAAAGCGCCAATTATTCGTCTATGCCTCAATTTCAATCCGCTAGGAGTATATGTAATTACTAAAAAATAAAACGATAAAAAAAAATATGCATATATATTTATATGAACGAACAAAAACACGATTTTAAGAAATTATTTTTTCATAATATATAACCAAAGTAAACCATATTTTTTCTTTTTATTTTTTATTATTTCCCAGACAAAAACCCCAAAACAAAGTTTTTTCTTATAAAAAGTTCCTCAGACAAAAATATTTCAATTTCTCTAAATTTTAATATATGGGCAACGACACCAAAAAACGAAAATAAATTTCTCACTGCCTTTATAGTATATTATTCATAAAAAAAAAAAACATAAATTATAAAAAAAATATGTATACATATATATTCTATGTTAAGGTGTAACTCCTTTATGTATTTCTACATATATTAACTTGTATATTAAAAGCTACACACTAATTATTATAGAATGAAGTAATAAATATTATTTATTGTTATTGTCATATATTTTACTTATTTTCCATTTATTTTTATTCAGGAAAATGATTATGTAATTTTAGTATTTTCTGTCAATGAGAGTTCTAAATTTTGTGGTTATGCTATTATGAGATCAAAGTAATATAATTTTTTTTTTTACCATTTAATTTTCTATCTTTTCATAAATTTATATTGTTTATTAAATGTGCAGTATTATTTTTCTATAAATATGCATATAATAATGTCATTCCCTCATATATTTATATATACATATATATATTTTTTTAAATAGACCAGGTGAATCGAAAAATAGTAATGTATATTTTTATTATGATGATAAAATATTTCGGGGCAAGAATTTTGATATTCAATGGATTAGAATGTAAACAAATATTACCTGAATTGATAAACCCACATGTGTGAATAATAATATTTGTATATATCCTACATATTGTTGATACTTCCTTTTTCAACTTCATAGAGTAGATGTTTTTTTTCATGAAGTAACACACTTAAAGAATAGTCTTAATGACAATAAGTTAATTAAAGTAGGCAGAGATGGTCAGGTAATATTAATTTATGTCTTATTATTATATATTCCTACAAATTATATGACCATGTAATGTAATTATTGTAAAGCTATTTACATATATATATATATATATGAAATTATATGTGTGCATTTAATTTTTTTTCAGGAAATTGAACAAATGGCTGGAATGAAACTATGCGATATTTTTGAAGCCAAATTCGAACGAATGCCCACATTTCTGTAATTTAATAAAAGTTTTATATCCATATACTTAAATGCACACATATATGTATATTGAATTTTACACTTTAATTATTTATTATATTTTTTTTTTCATATAGAAACTTTAATAAAATTCCTCAAGCTCCAAAAATAATTGACACAAGTTCCAACCTAATGATAGGCATTCCGAATATTGAAGATAAAAAAGATAAAATAAAATTATATCCAATAAATAATGATTTAAATATGAATTATAATACTTTTCGTAAATTATATGAAGAATCAAAATATAATTTAACTAATATATATAATCCAGCATTGCATATATTTCCTATCGATTTAACAAATATGAATTATGACGATTATATTGATTTGTATGAAAAGTCTTTACCCGTTTGGAAACAAAAAATGAAAGAACTGCAATTAAATTATAATTATATTAAACAGTAAAGAAAAAATAAATTAAAAAAAATATCAATAATCACTGCCCTTACATATTATTAAGAAATCTATATATACACACATATATATATCCTTATAGTGCGTAATGCTTTCATCCCCTATATAATATATTTATGAAAAACATACAATATGAATTTTATCAAAATTGTTTTCTTAATTTATTTTTACTTTTTTCAATTTAGCATAGAATAATTTTTTTTAAGTGTAATTATATTTTTTTTATTTTGCATTTATATTATGCAAACATTTTTTAGTATTTCCATTTTTTCATATTTTAATAATATTATTAATGTTTATAATTTATGAATGGTTCTTCACACATTTGTATACAAATGCATATTTTCCAATAAAAAAAATTACACTACACTATCATTGTAGTTGTATTGGTTTCGATAAAAAAATATGTAATTTTAATAAGGTCTAAAAAAGTGAGTTTAATTTTAAAAAAAGTTTAAAAGAATAATTTCAAAAAATATAATTATGAACACAAAATAATAATTTTTTTTTATAAAATACTAGCTAGCCATTTGTAGCTTTTTTGATCAATGATCATAATTTTGGAGTTAATTTGATTAAGCATACTTTCTTGTAAATTTTGCATAAAAATATCACAGAATAAACATTTTTCATTATTTATAAATAATATACTTTTAGAAGGAATGTAAATATCAAATATAAATGGACTGTCTTTTAATGCAACATTTGTTAAAAAATTAATATTTTTTTTTTTTAAATATTCAATAATGTTATATTTAATAGTATTATTGCGCGAAGCATCTATATAATTATTATTTTCTATTTGATTATTTTTTTTTTTAATACTGCTTATTAGGTAATTATAAAAATAAGAAACATTTTTATATTTTGATAAAATTAAATCAAATATATACAAATTCTTAATTTTAAAAACATAAATAATCTGAAGTAATAAAAAATACCAAAATGGATCTACATTATTATTTAATAAAATGCTTTTATTTACTTCATTAAGAATTTTATAAATATCATTAAAATAGTCTTTTTTAGAAAATACCATAAGGAAAAAAAAATAGCTGATAAAAAATTCTAAATTATTATATGCGCTAAATGAATTCTTAATATTGGTAATAATTATTTCTATATTTTGTCGTTCACTATTATTATCAATTAGTATATTTTGTTCAGTTTCTTTCCCATTTTCTTTTTCAACCATAGTACATAAATTAACAATCTCATGAGGTTCAAAATATTTTTTTGTTGTTAAAAAATTCAGGTAACAATGGTAATCCTTCTTATTATCAAAACGGTGTGTATTTATATATTTTTCATATATTATGTTAATATAGTAAAATTCAAACATGTTCATAATATTATATTTACTATAACAGTAATTGGAGATGCTTACATATGGGTTATAATCAGAAATATCAGTATTATTGCAACTGTTAAAATGTGCAATTTCATCCATTTTTTTATTATTATTATTGTTGTTTTTGTTGTTGTTCATATATAAATAACTGCGAATGGTAAAAAAATCATTACAACTAACAATAGTTGCATCATTTTCTTTGTTCGAACTAGCCATTTGAAGAGAATTGTTTTCACACACAAATTTAATGAAAATATTTTTCTTATTATGTTTAAAATAATTGTTAAAGGAAAATAAAAAGCAACTTTTAAATATGTCTACTATATCTTCACTATTAAATGAATACAAAATTAAGTTTATTATATTTTTAATGTCGAGCATTTGTTTTTTTTTCCCAAAACCACCTGCATTATTATTATATTTGTTGAAATTATTTTTGTGATATTTTTCTTCTATGGGATTCGGAATATCTATATTATGATTTGCATCGTGACTAGCCATAATATTATTATCATTAATCTGATTATTTATTTGGTCCAATATTATAGTTTTAATTTGAGTAATACAAGTATTTATTATATAATTTTTGTTTTTATTAAAATAATTTTCTGAAAAAATATATTCTCGTCTTTCTTTTTTATTTATTTGATTATAAAATAAGTTTTTAAAAATCCGATAAAACAAAAGGTAATGATATATAGACATCGGAATAAATTTATTTTGAAATATTAAAAAAAAAAAATTTATAAAATAATATTTTTTTATTTCAAAATATACAAAATTATCAAGAATAATCATAAGTAACAATTCAGTAAAATTTTTTATCATATTATATTCAATCATATATTTTTCTTGGTATTTTTTTAACACTATTGGATCGATTTCTTTTTTTACAATAAATAAATTTATATAGTGTGCATTATATTCTTCTGAATAATTATAGTTTTTATTTATTTCAGTTTCGTTATCCCCTAATAATGAATTTTGTTCAAAAGTTGTATCTGTTTTCTTTTTTATTTCCATATATTTGTTATTGAAATATTTCCTATTTCCTATTTCATTAATTTCTATTCCCTTTTCACATTCTTTGCTATCTACATTTTCAACTTTATTTATGTTTGAAAAATTTAAAGAGTTATTTTTCATTTTATCGTTATATTCGTTATTTGATATTGTATTATTATAGAACATGTTGTTCATATTTTTTTTACCGCTCAAATTATAATAATACAGATTATCGTTAAAAAAATTGTTTATACATTCAAACATCTGTAAGTTGTTATTACCTTTTTGTATTGCATCAAAAATGTTACATAAGAATACATAAAATAATTTTGTCAATTGTTTAACAATCATGATAATAATATTTATATCATAGTATTTGTCAAAATATTTCATTTTATTTATTTCATGTTTTTCTATAATTGTTCTATAACTTAAATATTCAAAAATTTTTAAATAATTTTGTTTGAACAAGTTTAATTGGAAATCTTCCAAATGAAACATGTTAAATAAATTATTTATATTTCTTGAAAAATTGTTTTTTTCATTTTCCAAAAAGTGAGAATAATTATTATCATTACTTTTGAAATTTTCTTGATTTATTTGATTACCTAAGTTAGTTGTATTGTTATTTTTTGATATTTGAAAATGTAAAAAATCGAAAACGTCCTCTTTAATTATTTGATAAATTAGTTGTCTATTCTTCAAATATGACATCTTATCATTAGAGTTGTTAATCATAGTTTCATTTTTTTTAAAATCAAAAATAGAAGTTAATATAACATCATAGTCATGGCTATTTAACTGAATATCTCGATTTTCTAGTCTTATATTATTCGATTTACAAAAATTATATTGTCTTAAAGTAAACAAAACCATAATTATATCATTTAAAGATCCGGTGTTAATTATTTTAATTATTATTGTTTTTATAAGTTGTTCAAATCCATTTATTAAAGATTTATTTTGATGTAAATAAAAGAATAATTTTGCTAATATTTTTTTTAAAATTTTAGTATTAAATGTGATAAAATTTAATTTATATATGTTTAATATATATTTTTGTAGAAAATAATTATGACAAAATAAATCAGTATAATATGTTATTTTATCAGCAAAATGGAAATTATTTATATATTTTTTTTCAAATAAATATTTTTTAAAAAATACATTTGACACAGTAACAAATAATGGATTATCATATAGTTTTAACAATTTAACTTGCTTTAAATATGCTAAATAATTTTCTTCGTCTATATATGTTATTTTATTTTTTAATTCTTCCATTAATAAATATATATATTTATCCTTAAATAAATTACTTATAAAATTATTAAAAATTATATCTACATTTATTTTTTCTTTATTTAATAAAATATTTTTAAATATTTCTTTTACACACAAATTATGAATATTACTATATATCATTAATTCACTTTTAGATACTTTTATTATTTTTTTTTTTTTTTCAATCTTTTTATTATCTATATATTTATTAATTACACTTCCATTATTATAAATATCATCTATACCTTTATTGTCACATTCTCCTAAATCTTTGAAAACTCCCACATCATCACAATTATTTATTACGTCCTCTTTAACACATTTCTCTATTTCGTTCACTTTTGTATTTACAGTTTTATTTGCCATAAAAACTGATCCATTATCCTGTCCATTTTCTTTATTTTCTGAACAGGAACTAATCTGTTTATCATTCTCAATCGAATTGGTATTATCCTCATTATTTATTACCTCTATATCGTCAAAACTGGTAAATACAAAATATTCTTTTTCGTTTTTATTTATTCTAAATATATTATTGATAAACATATTCATTTCATTTTCTATTTTGTTTGGCATATTATTTAGAAAAATATTATTATTGTGGTTGTTTTGTTCATATCCTTTATTATTCTCGTATTTATAACTTATCTTATTCCTCGAATTTCGGTTTTGTATTCGATTTGAAAAATCTGAATTTTCATACTTTTTTTTATCAATTATGGCCACATTGTTTTTCTTGTCTATATCATCTTTATGTTTAATAGCATTATGCAGATATAAATGTTTCAAATAAATATTAACATATCGAATTAAAAGCATTAATTGTTCTGTTTCAAATAAATGTCTATATATTTCTATACACTTGTTAACTTTATTTAATGAATTATTCATGTTTAAATAAAATAAATGAAAATAAAATAAATACTTAATATTATTAATAGGATATTTTTTACTATAATATATATATTTATCAAATAACAAAAACATGGGCTTATAACTTTCTGAATTTTTTTGATAATTATATAATACATATAACATTTTTATAACATCATTCATATCTTCATTTATAATTTTATCACATTCTTTAAAATTATTTTCATTACATTTTATTAGTTTGTTATTTATTTTGTCAAGTAATATCTTCACTTCACCATCAAATCCTATTCGAAATGCAAAGAAAATGAAAAATAAGTATGCAATTAAAAAGTTAAGTTAGAAACAATATATCACTAATATATACGTGATTAAACACGATAGCCATACACAATAACTTACCAATATAGTATAGGAATATTATTTGCCTACATATCAAAGAATCATAGGATATACTATTTTTCTTAATAATCGATTTCAATCTTAAGTAACACTTTTCTATTTTAAGTTTATTTAAAAAATTTTCCCATACTTCTCTTTCATTCATTCTAGACGGAATTGAATAATATATATTTCTTAACAATGACAAATAATCTTTTTTCCTTATCAATTCATTTTCACTGTTTTCATAATTGTTAATATATGTTTTTATTTTTTTTAATTTGTCTGGTAATTTGGAACTAAGGATGTGTATTCCTCTAGTTAGCTACAAAAAAATTGAATTTATTTATGTTAAATTTAAATACACAATTTATCCAATATATAAACTCTCATTCATAAATGGTTAGCTAGAACTTTATCATGTTTTTTTTTTTTTTTTTTGCAAATTTCTAACCTGAAGCCTTATTAATTTTTTCATCATCACATATTTAGAAAAATATAGGATTGGCTTTCCTGAATAAAATCACATCATTACACAACCCCATCTCTTCTATTCAATTTATTACAAAAAAATATACTTCATAGATAGGTGGCTTGTTTTTATATTTAAAATAAAATATATAGTTGTCAATATAACTACTATGCAATTGCTATTTTGTTTTTTTGCATAATCTTATATTTATTCAAATTGGCATTTTAAATCGTGATACATAATCTTTGGAATATGCAAGCTATAAACTAAAAATATTCTATGCTCAAACATAGGACTCATATATATCACAAGTATGTGTTAACTTGTACAAATTAATTAACACATATTTAAGGCTTATAACTTCACTAAATCTATATAATATATTATCAAACCGTCGCATTCACAAAAACATACAAATTATAAACTGGAAACAAAACTAAAGGGAAAAGAAGGACTTTTCAAAAAAAAATTAATTTATTCTCATCTTTTGTATATAGGATTATATTTTCTTGCAATACATATAATATTACGTTTCTTTTTTTATTTTTACCTAATATTTAATAAAAAATGTACAATCTTTTTCATTTTTGTTTATTGCACACGTGCATTTGTTTTTATTATTAGCAATATAATATTTTTTTTATTTTTATATAATTTTTATTTCATTCTGTTTTTTTTTCATTTTTCAAAGTTCATGGAAATATTATCAAGAGTTTTTTTTTTATGGTGCGATGGAGTAAGTTAAAAAATTGAGAATAATAAAAAAGTGGGCAGGGGAAAATGATGTAACTATAAGATGATAAAACATAATTTGTTTATATATAATAAAAACAATATACTTAATAAAAAGAAAAATGCATTGTCATTTTTTACTTATTATATTTTTATACTTATTATATCTGAGAGAACTCACAGTGGGATATGTTACACATAACATAGTGAAATCAAACTCTACATTATATGCAGTGAAAAAAAAAAAAAAAAAATCGTCCAAGTACATTGATATTACCGTAAGCAGTGATAATGAAATAGGAACAAAAGGTTTATTATTGAAAAAAATATTAAAGTGTGTGTACATTATTTTTTTTAAATAATTCATAGGATTGTGTATTCATACATATTATTACAATCACATACAATTGTCGTAAATATATATATTTAAATGTATGATCTTATATATACATACACATATATGTATTGTCTTGCTCAATTTTTAAAACACTAATAGGCGAAATAAAAAAAGTAAAATTATCCCATGCTTTTAATTATATTATACCCCAAAAACTAGGGTATAGAAGCACCATTAATGAATTAGTGGACAAAGAAAAAAATGAAAACACGCTTAGATATATAGATGATATAACCAAGAGTTTTATATGGGACTATAAAAAGAAGTTAAATGACTTAATTGTTCCTTTTGAGTTTAAGAAAAACGAAAATATTCTTGTTACCCAGGATAATTTATTAGATTATGTAATAACATTACCTCAATTATAAAATAAATAATTGAATGAATATATATATATATGTGTATAATAAATGCGTGTTATTTTTCACATCCCTTTGCAGCTTCTTCGCAGAGGAATTATTAGAGAAAATGACGATGTGTACCAAAAAATAAAAAGCAAAAAAATAAAATTTTCAAATTTTGGGGCCTACCCCTTAAAATATGCATTTCTGGATAATATTAGCATAAATATTACTGTACAAATAATTGAAAGCAAGTAAACTTAGATATTTATTTAATTTTGTTATTCCTATATACAAAGTAAATTGAAGAGTAAATAATTCCTCATTTATTGGCATACATTTATAAATATATTACACTTAAAATAATAAATCTGAAGAAAATACCTTTCTATTTTTTTTGTCAAAACATGTGTGTATATGCATGTGCTAACCTTTTATAGATAAATACATTTGGAAATTTATAAAACGCTATTTAAAAATATCTAATATTATCATAAAATTATTTCATATATATGAATGAATAGCCATCAAATAAATATATTATGAACATGTTTTTGAATTATGTTTAATGTAAAACATTTTTCTAATTCATATTACTTTTAAAATATCAATAATTAATAATTTGCATATATGAATATTTCTCCCTTTTTTATAACAAATGTTTTGTCGGATTTTTTTTAAGTGCTTTTCCCATTTTTCTTAAAAAAAATTAATTCACACAACAGCAAGCTTTTATTTGGTTATATTTAAGCACCATATTTGCCTATAACAGTTATTTTAAAAAAATATGCATGCTATATCTTTTTTTTTGTAGATTTCTTTCGCTAAAAAAATCGTTTAAATTAAACAATTGTGGTTGTGGTTAAAAAGAGATGAAAATACATTCTTTATATATAATATATTTATAGATATTTTGTAAAAATATCTGTAGTATTTATTTATTTACTAGTGTTTATATCGAATAAAATGTCTTGAAATATCATTAGGCATTTTGATGATGCTTCCTAATTTATTAACAAGTAATATATTTTTGTTTATTTTTTTTTTTTATAATTTTTAATAAAAAGTTAGCTATAATTATTCTAGCTATTTTTTTTTTTATTTCAAGCTAAGTATTTTTAAGCTTTAAACATATAAATGGTTTGTCTATATTAAAATATCATTACACAAGAAAATATTTTTAAATAAGAATTATTTTTAATTTATTTTCTTTGTACTAATAACTAGTTAAATTATTTTACATATACTTTTTTTATAAATATTATTAAGACATTTAAATGATTGACCGCTTGAAAGTTGTATGTAAAGGCGTTGTTTTCTCTTTTTTATTTTATTTGTATTATATTTTTTTTCATTTGCACTTTGAAAGTAATTAAGTTTTTCCATTTATATTTTTTTAATGTTAAATTTGTTCGTGTTTTTTCTTGTTTTTTTTATTATTTTTTCAAATTTCCTTAAAAAAGCAAAAAGGAATAATCAGCAATTTTCGGTATTTATATAGGGGAAGTAACCTAATTTGCTGAATATACTTTTTTTCAACTATGTGATTTACCAATGATTTATTTTTTAAATAACAATTTTTTACAGTAAAATATGATACCTATTTATTTATAATATGAAGGTACATATTATACGTTTCTTGTGTGCATACATATAGGCATAACTATGTATATCCATATATATATATAAGCTTAGGGAACTAATTTGTTTAGGTTGTCTATTTTTTAAAGAAAATGCATAAATAGACAAAAACAATTAATTTTTTCAATTTGTCAAATACATTCAAATATATTATTTCGAGCACGATTTAATCTTTTATGCATTTGTTTATTTTGCTAATAGTATTTTTTTGTGGTTATCTACGTCCCCTTATGTAGATATAAGATAAATTTATATTTCGTTATCAATATATATATTCATTTAATTTTTTAAATATACTCATTTATTTTTTAAAATTTGTTCATTTACTTCTTTAAATTTGTCCACTTGCCTTTTTAAATATATACTTTTATTTTTTATTTTGGAAATAGTTTAATACGTAAAAATGAATCAATTATGTGTAGAAAGAAACCTAAGCATATCTACTGCTTATATAAAGAGCAAGCCAAAGAAATATATAGAAAGAATCAAAAAGAAAAAGAGTTCCAACAAATCGATAAAAAGTCAGCATAAATTTGAAGGGAGTAAAATAGCAAATAAGAATAACGAACTAAAGGATATAAAATCAAAAGACCCCAAACATTACGAAAACCATATTAATAAAAATACAAAACATAAAGACATCCTTTTAAAATCGAAAAGAAGCGACAATTTTAAGTTTTCTAGAAGAGGATTTATTTTAAGCTTTACTGGAAATTTAGAAGATTTTTATAATTTATCAGAAGAACCACTAGGAAAGGGGACATATGGCTGTGTATATAAAGCAACGGATAAACTGTTAAAAATCCAAAGAGCTGTTAAAGTTGTATCAAAAAAAAAATTAAAAAATATACCAAGATTTAGACAAGAAATTGATATAATGAAAAATTTAGATCATCCTAATGTCATAAAATTACTAGAAACATTTGAAGATGAAGAACAAATCTATTTAATAATGGACTTATGTACAGGAGGAGAATTATTTGATAAAATAATAAAAAAAGGTTCTTTTGTAGAAATGTATGCCTCTTTTATAATGAAGCAAATATTTTCTGTACTAAATTATTTACACATTAGAAACATATGTCATAGAGATATAAAGCCTGAAAATTTTTTATTTTATGACAAATCCACAGAATCGTTAATTAAAATCATCGACTTTGGTTTAGCTGCATATTTTAATGACATTGATTACGAGATGAAAACAAAAGCTGGAACTCCTTATTATGTTGCCCCTCAAGTTTTAACGGGGTGTTATGATTACAAATGTGATTTATGGTCAGCAGGTGTATTGTTTTATATTATTCTTTGTGGTTACCCCCCTTTTTATGGGGAAAGTGACCATGAGATATTGAGCATGGTGAGTGTAAACATATATACAGAGAAAAGAGAGGCGACTAAAAAAAAGTGCCCATTTTATTATGTTTCACAATTTTGTTTCGTTTGTTATGTGCTTTGTTTTTATCCATGAATAAATGCGTAATATGCATATATATATACATACATATGAATGTTTCCTTTTAGGTGAAAAAGGGGAAATATAATTTTAAAGGAAAAGAGTGGAATAATATCTCAGAAGAGGCTAAGGATTTAATTAAGCGATGTCTCACTATCGACTCAGGGAAAAGAATAAATGCAAGTGAAGCTTTAAAACATCCATGGTTTAAAAAAAAAAAAGGATCGTTTAATTTAGATGTCAAAATGGATATACATGTATTGGAAAATTTTAAGAATTATGCTTTATTATTAAAACTTCAAAAATTAGCTATGACAATAATAGCACAACAAAGTAATGACTACGATTTGCAACAACTAAAGACAGTATTTTTATATTTAGATGAAGATGGAAAAGGAAATATAACAAAAAATCAATTGAAAAAAGGTTTGGAAAATAGTGGATTGAAGCTTCCTCAAAATTTTGATGTATTACTTGATCAAATAGATAGTGATGGTAGTGGTAGAATAGATTATACTGAATTTTTAGCGGCAGCATTAGACAGAAAGCATTTATCAAAGGTAGGATCTTTTTGTGCTTTAACAAACTTAATTTTGCATATATATTTGAAATATTATTATCGTATTTTATGTTTTTTTATAGAAACTGATATATTGCGCCTTTAGGGTATTTGATGTAGACAATGATGGGGAAATTACAACAGCAGAATTAGCACATGTAACCTTTTTGTTATTTTATTTTTCTTTTTACATCATGACAATGATTTTCCATGCTTGCAAATTTGCACGAAAGATATCGACCTGAATGCATGATATATATATGATTTATTTTTTAATTCCTTTTAGATACTTTATAATGGCAACAAGAAAGGAAGCATAACTCAAAAAGATGTTAATCAAGTTAAAAAAATGATTCAAGAAGTTGACAAGAACAATGATGGAAAGGTAATAATAATGGTAGCATGTAATTAAGAGAGCGTTTTTTTTGTCTGCTCATTTTTATCGCTCATTTTTTATTTGTTCCCTTTTTTAATTCAGATCGACTTTTATGAGTTTTGCGAAATGATGAAACTAAAGTATTAAATGGAACTATTGATTAAAGAATTATAATATACAGGAACATATGATTATTTATTGGTTTTTTGTAAACCTATAGTGTTGTAGACTCTTGTTTTAATGAGGCTTATTTATTTTTTCGTTTTTATAATTTAATATGTTTTTATTTAGTTTTAAAATTTATTACATTTATAGATTTTTTTAAGTTATTACATTTATCATGGGTAAATGAATAGCTTCGATTTTGTTAAAAGAAATTTAATGATAACTGTGAGAAATATAATTTAATAAAATAGTGAGTCACTAATATATGAAATTAAAACAAAAAAACAAATAAGGATAAGATAAAACCTATTTATTGTATTATTATTATACACCTTAAACAATATATATATTTACACATAAAAATATATGATAATAAATCTATGGTTTGATTTCGATGTATTGGAAATTTGTTTATAAGAAAAATATAATAAATAAAAGACCCTACCCCCAAGTTTTAAGAGGTATAATAATATTTCTATAATATTAAAAACATGACATCATTTTATTTAATTAATATATTTTTGAACTATAGAACATGTTTGCATTAATTTTTAAAAATAATAAATTTTCCAAAGAATAATGACTAAATTAATAATTAAACCAGGTCATATAATAATACAACTTGAAAAAAAATTTTTTTTTTTGTATATTATATATTCCTTATTTAATGCATATAAAATTGCATTTGTGATCTTTAGATTACAATAAGATTATATCTTACATGATATATTAATAAAATAAAATATTATATATGTACTTAATATGAATTATTTTTTATTTCAATTCCATGAGAGTTTATACCATCACTTGTATGTACATTTTGTTAATTAAAAAAAATATATATAATAATAATTATAATAAAACAATAAAACAGTATATAGTTGATAAAACCATTCAATAGTTATTTTTAATTAATTTTATATTTTTTTTTATTCCCTTTTTCCATTTTCTATATATATATATATGTATTTATTTATTTATTTATTTTATTATATGTAACGAAGAAAAACCATAGAGGGACCAAGGGATAATGCATTATATATATAGCATATAACGAACGACAGCAAAAAAAAAATTAATAATTTTTTTTTTTTTAATTTTACTGTAAAAATTCGTTTTTTTTTTAATTTGAAAATATATAGAAAAAAACTTGTGCTTTTATATATTTTTTTATATCTTAATTTATATGTTGTGATTAATATTAAGAATATAAAAAATGCGTATATTAAACAATTTAAAAAAAAAATATAAAAATTAAGTCAGGGGCTAAAGGGGTATATATAAAGTTATATATATTTGAAGTATACATATATATATATTTATATGTATGTAGGAATTAAATATATAATTGGTATAAAGACGTTATATATTCATAGTAAAATTAACAAAATATGAAATAAATAGTGTAAAGAGCTAACTTTCCCTGATTAGCAACTATATAGGGTGTGTTTTTATAAATTTTAAATAAATATAGTATTATATGCATACAACACACATATATATATATATATATATATATGTATGTATCGACATATTTGTTGTTTGTTATTAAATTAATTTTGTTTTTGTGAGTAAATACATAAGGCGTAGTTATAACCTTTGTCTACACTCAATTTAATATTAATTTATAGTTAAAAAAAAAACAGTAAATAATAATGACGTCATGGGCACTATACATAATAAAAGCTATTTAGATATATTGAAATACTACAGTAAAGATGAAATCAGAAAAAGAGATAACGATGTTTGCTTTAATAATGAAGACAATAAAGAAAATAAAAAATTATTTACACCAAATAATAATGCACTAAAGTTAAATGAAAATGAATTTTTCTCACTACTTTTGAAAGATGAAATTAAACAAAAACATAAAAATTGCTCAGATATGCAATATAATAAAAATATAAACAATAATAATGAAAATAATTTATATGGAATATATATTAATCAGTTTGATGGTTGTAAACTAGCAAATAAACTAAAAAAAGAGCATACAAAAAAAAAAAAATATATGAAAAAAGAGCATTCATTTATTAATAAGAAATATATAAAATTAGAAAATTATTTTTTAAATAACAAAAATCCCAAATTTTGTACTATTTGCTTTCATAATAATAATATAGAATATCTTGAAAAATGCAAAGGATGTTCTTTATATTTTCATGTACATTGTTATAAGACATTTTGTGATCATTTTAATTTAGACAGATTTCTATGTGATGTTTGTATAGAAACTAATTATTATACTAATAAAAATCGAAACAATTACCTATCCATTTTAGGGGATAAAAAAAAATACAATTTTTCATATCCTATAATATATGATTCGGATAATAGTGAAAATGATGAATTATACAATGGACATGATGATGTATATGTAGCTAATTTCTTTGGAAAAATAAATAATTTAAATTTTCAAAATGATGAAGATAAAAAAACACAAATAAAAAAACATAAAAAATTATATACTAAATATTTGAGTGATCATGAACTATGCGATTCAAACAAATATATGATAAAAGTAAAAGAAAGCTATTTTTTAAAAAAAAAAAATAAGAAAAAAGATGAATTCCCTTCAGTTTGTAACAAGTCAAATAGAATTACCTATAATGAGAAAGAAAATTGTGAGGGAATTGATAGTGATTGCTATAGTGATGTATATTATTCTGATTCCCAATTTGATAGAAATATTTTAAATTTTTTTGGAATTTATAATAATTCATTTTCCACAAACCATTCCTCAATAATCCGAAATAATAAAGATATAATAAAAAGATTAAAAGAAAGTCAAAAAATGATTTCTAACATGTTTCCTGAAAAAATAATAAAACAAAATAAAAATAATAAGAGTAATTATATCCATTATATTCAATATAAAATGAGACGAAAAATACGTCGTGAAATTCGGAAAGAAATTAAAGAATTTAATAAGTGCAAAACTGATAATATTAGTGAATTGGGTGGTGAATATAATAACAAAGTTAATGATTATTGGAAAGTGAATATTGTATGTGATATATGTAACAAATCAAACAATGATGTAATAATGAAAAAAGGAAAAAATAATAAATGGTTCCATATATGTTGTTTATATTATAATAATATAACAAAGAATAATTCAATTGCTGAAATTTATTTTGAATATTTTTTTTTTAATTATTATAATGAAGATTATTTTGTCAATCTATATGGGAGAATAAAAACAATAAATGAAATAATAATAAAAAAAATAAAAGAACAATTACTAAATAAATATAATATATTAATACATAGCCACTCATTTAACTTCTTGTTAAATCCATATTATTATAATTTAACTCTTAAACAAATTAAAAATATAATTTATTATAATTTTATTTTAAAGAAAAACTTTATATATCAGACAAGTGTGAATAATAATACAATCCCTTATTTAAGGTTGAAACATGAAAAAAATGAGAATGTAATATCATGTAGACATAATAACATCGTCCATCTTAAAAATTTATCATCTCAAAATATTTATAATTTAAAAAATGAAAAACAAATAAAAGAATCTTATAATTATGTATTTATAACTACTGATAAAAGTTCTACAGAAAGTGCAAATGAAACTTGTAGTTATAATAGTGAAAATGAAAATAATGAGAATTGTCAATTAAATCAAGGAAGTTACATTATTAATAATAAAAAAATAGAAATAAAAAATTCAGAAATTGGAGAGAACTACGAAGAAATATATGAAGAAGAATTAATTGATAAAAATGAATCTAAAAAAGACAATGATTCTATGTATTGTATAGATACAAATAATTGTACTATAATAAACGATGGAAGTTATTTTTGTGAAGATGTGTTAAATATAATAAATAACTTTAAAAAAAGTGAATTTAATGATAACATGGTTAAACAAAGTGAATATAATAACATGTTTAAAGATATTGAAAAACTTATATATAAACGAGATTTTTTAAATTTAAATATAATAAAAATAATCAAAGAAAAAATAATTGAATCTATAAAAATTAACAATTCTAAAATTTGTATATTTTGTAAAAAAAGTGCAGGAATTAAAACAAAATGTATGTATCCTTCATGTTTTGAATATTTTCATATATATTGTTATTTTAAAAATTTTTTCAATTCTTATAAAAAAAAAAAACAATTGAATTATTTTAAGAGAGATCTCAAAGTGTTTACTACTATAATGAAAAAACTTAACAAATCTGAAACAAAAAAAGGGGAAAAAAAAGGAAACAAAAAAAGAATGTGTAACTCATTAAAAAAAAATATTGAAATTCTTCAAAACGATGAAAGTAATGGGATTTTGGAAGCTACTAATTATGTAGACAAAGAAAGTCAAGATATATATCTTTGTGAAAAAAAAACAAAAAAACGACGCAATGAATCGAATTTAATAAATAAAGGTGAACCTGTAGATGTTAAAAATGATTCTAAAAAAAACGAATATATTGATTGTAATAATAAACATGTTAGAAAAATTAGAAAAAAAGTAGAAGTAACTCAAAATAATGGAGATGGAAATAACACAAATAAATGTATAGATAACCCAAACAATTATAATTATGGAAAAATAAATCACAATATCGAAAATAAAACAGTGGAAAAAAATGATAATATAGATACATCAAAATTAAAAAATATAATTAACAAAAATGGAATAAATGAATATTTTACATATGATATAAAACTTAAAAAAAATCAAAAAGATGAGAAGTTACATATTTTAGAAAATGGTGATGAAAATATTCTAAAAAAACAAAAAGGGGTAACTATACCTATAGCATATAATAATACAAATGTTAATATAATTAAAAATAATGAAATATATAATAATTTAATTGGAATAAACATGAAAAAGACTGGAAATATATTTATTCCAAATAATTCTGGAACTATAAAAGGAATTCCATCATTACATGATAGACATTTTGATAAAATAGAAAATATGTTTTCTTCAAATAATAAAATAATGCTAATAAATGAAGGAATTTTAAATAATGATAAAAACATTGGATCTATAAAAATTAATCAATCACAAATTTTAAATGATCCAGATAAAATATATTTAGGAAAAAATATAATGATGGTATATTCTTCCCAAAATATAAAAAATCGAGAAAAACAAGACCTTAATTTAAAAGGCAATAATTCAAAACATTTATGTCATAAAATAAAAAAAAGTAATAATATAATTAGAAATAATTTGTCTATTATTGATTATAATAAATATATAAATCGAGAAAAACCAGAAGTAGGTGGAGTAACAACATTTATACAAAACTATGAAAATCAAGGCCTCGATTTTATTTATCCTAGTATAATAAATAATATGGATCGTGTTAGTCCGATTGAAATTATTAATAAAAATAATCAAAATTTTGAAAATGATAATTTTGATAATATTTCATGTTCATCATCTTTATTATTTTATTCTTCTTCATCAAATGCTTTTTTTTCTAAAACTGAAATTTCGGATAAATCGTCAATAAATTCATTATCACAATTATTATCAAAATCTTACTGTTCAATTTCTTCATCTAATAATTTATCGACAATTCCATCTGTTTCTTCATCTTCTTCATTTTCAATTTGCTCATATTCGTCTTCAGCATTTTCTCCTTCTGTTTATGATACAACATCTAACATTACATCTAGTTATGATTATATTTCTGATATTGATTCAGATCTTTCTTCACATTCTGTTCATTCATTACCATTCCCTTTACCACATAATAAATTAGAAAGACCTATTGATCCCATAAGCAACAAAAATAATGTTTTTAACGAAAGGGGGAAGCAAGAAATGTTAGATGTAAAAGTTGGTGATTCTACAGAAATCAGAACCCAATTAGATGTAAAGAAAGAAAATAAACAAATTCACTCAATTTTTGCTTTCGATTCCGCAGATTATTCTTCTGATTTTTGTGAACATAATCAAATAGATAAATCAATGCATCTACACAAATCAGGACTTAAATATAATAATAAAGAGAATTGGGAAAATATTAACTTAGGATATATTTCATATAGTGATAATGATAATAATCATAAATATTATTATAAGTTTTACAAATATAAGAAGCATTTGTATTATAGTAGACAAAGGAAAAAAGCAAAAGAAAAATCAGAAAAACTGAAAAAGATGAAAAAATTGAAAAATCTGAAAAAATTGATGGGGGCAATGATGGTTATGAAAAAAGAAAAGAAAGTTAAAATGAATGAAAATAGTAAAATAACAATAAAAAAAAAAAAAAAAATTGCAATTGAAGAAATAATAAAAAAAAATAATCTTAATCAATATAAATACAATGATAAAGTAACAAATAAATCGAAAAAAAATAAAAAAGAAAAAAAAAATACATTAGGATTATATATAAAAAATGTTGAAATAGTATATAATAATAATGTTCAATTAAAAAATATAAAACTTATTATGTGTAACAATCATAATAATGAAGAAGATATCGAAACAGTTATGGACATAAAATTAAATACATATAATAATAAAACTGATAATAATGTAAAGAATATATTTTATTATTATTATACAGAATTTATTAAGTCTGTTTTTTTTTCAGATAAATTTTCTCATATTTTTGACAAATGTGAATCTTTTAAAGATTCCAAGATAAAAGAAGCATTGAATACGGATAGTGAAAAAAACGAACAAAACGAAAAAATCGAAAAAAATCAAAAGAAAAACAAAAGACGAATTGATAGTGTTGAAAGTAGTTGGAATATTTTTAAAAATGCAAATGAAGTTGGAAAAAACGCATCCAAGGAAAATATGAATATTAGCAATTTAAATGAAGAAAATATATCTCTTAAAAATAAAAAGCAAAAAACAAAATGTGATAGTACTGATGTATGTTCAGAAGCAAAAGAAAGTGATGGGGAAAACCAAGGTTTAACAAAAGGGAATGAAGCAGCATGCCATTCAGTAAATGAGCAAATAAAAGATATGAATTCATCAACAAGTGAAGAAGTTACATTAATTGGAGAAATATTTGGGGGTAATGAACTTGAGTTAATTAATTCAAATAGTAAAAATAATTTAGAAAAAAGTGACAAAAGTAATGAAAATAATTTATCTTTATTTATAAAATATATTAATAAAATAATTGAAAATATTGAAGCTCGAATTATAATAAAAAATAATGTATGCGAAGGTGTATATTGTTTAAGACAAGAAAATGGATTAAACATTTATCAAAAAATTAGTGATAAAATGAAAAAAAAATGTAAACTAAAAAATATAAAGAAAGAAAAAAATAAAAATGCCAAAGTAAATAGCAAAATCGCAAATATTAATTCTTTTAAAAATATAAACATAAATATAAAAATTAATAATAATAAAACTTATATAAAAAGTGGAAATACCAATAATAATAATAATAATAATTATCCGGTTTGCACTGAGTTAAAAAAAAGAGTAGACATAAATAAATATTCTTATTTATTTTATAGATTGCCATTTTTTATTTTTGGTAACAAATATATTACTGATATAGAGAATTTCAAAACTATATATAATATTAGTGAGTTATTTCAAAATAACAACGAAATTGTAGATTCGAAAAATATTTTAACTGTGGTTGAATTGCTTAAATCTTATTCAAATCATGCATTTTTCAAAAAAAATCCAAATTCATTAAAACGCTCTTTTACAGAGAAAGATGAAAAGACATGGAAAAAAAACCCTCTCGATTTATTGGGAAATTCAGAGGAATTAAATTTTCAAAGCAAAGGTGTTTTGACTGAAATAAATGTAGAATTGAATAATAAAAAAGTAGATATAATTGAAAATAAGGAAGAAATCCATGAAAATGATGGAAATGTAGTTGAAAATGTGGATAAAATTAAAGATAGTGGAAATGGAGAAGATAAGGAAATTGCAACATTATGTTTGTCAAAAGGAAATTCAAATAAAAAAGAAAAAAAAAAAGAAAAAAAAAAAAATCCAAATAACAATATAGAGGAAGAATGGGGGGGTTATAATGAAAATCAAAATTGTGAACAAAATAAAGAAACTCAATATTATGCTAATAAAAGTTTTAATATAATTTTTTGTTTATTTGATAATGGAAGTAATATATATTTATTAATATATGAATCTGATAGTGATAATAGAAAAAAACATGTAAAAAAAAAAAATGAATTTAATAACATTGATTATTATTTTAAAGAAATGTATGAAACACTTCATGAAAATACATATAAAGAAGATGCATACAAAATTTTAAAATCTATTTTTTCAGTAAGCAATAATATAAACAATGATGTGAAAAATATTTTGTATAATACTAGTACAGAAGATAAATGTGAAAATAAAACCGGAGGGGAAATTGAAATTAAATTAAATACTACTAGTTCTAATAAATTAAGCCCAAATAAAATTAATTCAAAAAATATGGCTATAAACAATATGCAATCCAATATAAATAAAACAATTTCAACAAAAAATAATCTAAACAATTATAAAAATAAGGGTAATAATATTCATGATGAAGAAATTAATAGTCATAGAATAAATGAAATAATGTTAAACAAAAAATTATTGCAAAATATTTTATCAAATTTTAAATTTTTTAATATTACAAAAAATAAAGGCTTAAAATTGTCTAGGGTTTTTGAGTTAACATATTATGATTATTTATTTTTAAAAAAACATAAATTTTTTTATTCGAAAAAAGGGGTTAAAATATATGATGGATGTAATAACCCATATAAATTATTGTCTGCTCAAAAATATGTAAATACTGATTTAGATAATTCTAATATTATTTTGAAACAGAATGAAGAATATGACGATTTTAAAAAAAATGATAATATGCTATCTTATAAATTTAAGCAAATTACAAACAAATTTTATTTCAATATTTTTGATCCAAATAATAGTTCCTTCTATTTTCGAGGAATTCCACAAAGAAATGTTAATCCTTATAATTGTCTTATTAGCTTAAATAATATTTCCAACCATTTTAATCTTAAAAATATTGATTCGTATACAAAAAATTCAAAAGATATATTAATACCAAACATGAATTTTATAAAATTAGTTCAAGGAAATTATGATAATTTATTGGAATTGTTTGGAAATAAAAATTTTGAAAATATTTTGAGGGGTAAAAAAATAGATATTTTAAAAAAAAAATACATAAATAGTAATTCTAAAGATAAACAAAATAATAAAAAATGCATATCAAAACAAAGAGATAAAAATAAAAAAAAAAAAAAAAAAAGCTTGATTATAAATGTGGGTGAAAAAGTAACTACTATTACAAATACAGATGATGTTGATAAATTTTCAAATAAAATAAATAACTCAATAAATAAAAGTGAAGAAACAAATTCAAATAAAACAGGAGAATATATTAGCAAAGAAAAACAAATAAAAGATTTAATTAATGAGGATACAAAGAACTTATTAGATGATATTAACTTAAATGGACGAATTGAGCAAGTTATTGATAAATACACTAATTTGGAATATGAAATAAATGCTACTACTGCTGCTAATAATAATAATGATAACAATAATATTATTAACATAAAAAGAAACAACAATAAACGATATATAAACAATGATTCTTCTGCATCGTGTATTAATTCGTTTAGTACTTATGATATTTATAAACTTTTTTTATTCGATAATTGCCAAAATAGTAAAGTACAAGAAGTTAAAGACAATAATGAAAGTTTAGGAAATGATCAAATTGAAAATGGAAAAAATCTTGAATCGTTTATCATAAATAAATCTGAAAATAACAACCAAAACAATAGCATTATTGAAAAGACAGGAAATAAAGATGAAAAAATCGATCAAATTGAAAAGAAAAATATAACGGATTATCTTTTAAATAAATATGCATTAAATTGCTTTAGAAATTATGTTATAAATAAAAAACAAACTGAATTTTTTTATAAAAATATAAAAAGTTTTATAAATTCTTTAGAAAAAAAACAATTATTTTCAGATATAAACAATATATTATCTTTTTGTAATAACGAAAAAAAATATATGAACAAAATTAAATGGGAGTCAATTTTAGAAGATAAAGATAATAATTATTTGAAAAATACTAATTTTAATGGGTTCTATTCTAAATCGAAAGTTTCATATAGTTTTGACGCTGATCATCAATATAATGTTACTAATTATTATGAAAATAATCAAGAAAAATATGGTAATAATATTTATCAACATTTTAATACGACATTTTCATATACTAGTAAGTTCAAAATCTGTAACGAAGAATTTAAAAATAATTCCCCATCTAAAAATGTAAAAAAAAATAATAAATATTTTTTAAATGAAGTTAAAAAAAGTCCAAATAATGAAAAAGATATAAATATTTCACCAAAAAAAATAATCGAGGAATATAAAAACCTGGAAAATTTCAATTATACAATTGATGATAATATGAAAAATATGAAAAAATTATATCATAATATAAATAAAGAAGTAGTAAAAAATAAATTATTACTAGTTAATAAAATAATAGAAGAAAATCATGAATTTAATATATCAGATATGCCTATGTATGTTAATCTTGTTTTCTATAAATATCTATGTGTAAATAATTGGAATCATTTAATACATAGTTTGAAGGAAAGTTTTATAAAGCAAGAAATATTTTTTTTAAGTCAATTAGATGCTAAAAATTCCCAAATTAATGAATTTGATAAGAATGGCAAAGTAAGTAATAGTAGTATCACTTCTCAAAAAAGTTGTCAAAACAATGAAATAAAAAAAACATGCACAAAATCTGTTTCTGATTTTCAACACATAGAACAGCAACGTACACAAGAATGTGATTCTAAAAATATTTCAACTCCAAGTATATCAGATTCTAAAGGAAATGAGAATGTCATATCTGAAACCATAGAAAACAAAGAAAAATTGAGTGATCATAATAAAAGAACAGAAAATGGTAAAGATAATAAAACAGGAAAAGAGGGTGATAAAAAAAGTGATGTATTGTGTAGTGTATGTTTTTACAAAGAAGATAGTAACATAAATATTATGTACAAATGTGCAAATTGTTCTGTGCATGTTCATAAATATTGCTATGGTATTTATCATAAAGGAAAAGTCGAGGATTTTTTATGTGATAAATGTAAATTTAGTAAATATTTGACAAAAATGTATCAAAACGAATTTAATGCAAATAAATCAAATAATTTAAAAAATAAAAAAAATAAAAAAAATTCAAACACCAATTCGAAATATGGATTAAATAATAGTAATATCGATAACACATGTTATGGTACTAATATATTAAGCATCCAGGAATTTAATTATTTTAATAATAAAATAAATAATTTATTTAATAATACAAATAATAATAATAATAATAATAATTCTGAAGTTAAAAATAAAAGCTTATCAAATGGAAATAATAATATTGCTCTTTTTGAAAAAATAATAAAAAGTGTTGAAGATAGTTGTTGTTATATTTGCAAAAAAAATGGTGGAGCTTTAAAAAAAACAACAAATAAACATTTTGTTCATGTTTTTTGTGTTTTATTTTTTATATTAAAAGTTTTTTGTTTGAATGTTTATAATTTGAATTTTTGGGATATAAATAATTTGAAATCCTATGAAAAAGTATGTTTTATATGTAACAAAAAAGGAGCTGTTGTAAAATGTGCATGGAATGGGGAAAATAAAAATCAGAAAACAAAAAGTGTAGACGAGTTGAAAAATGAAAATAAAATAATATCTAATAATTGTGATATGAATAATTTTAAAAAAGATAATTTATTTGACCAATCTAAAAAAAACGAAAATTATTGTGACAAATATTTCCATCCAATGTGTGCATATTTAGAAGGATATCATATAAATGTTGAAATATATGAGGATAAATTTGTAAATGTATATTTTTATGATAATTGTTTTTCTTTATTTCGTTTTATAACACATTGTAACAATCATATTCCTAAAGATTCTTACCAAAACAGAGAATTTGTCAAAGAAAAAAGAACATCATTATATATTAAAAATATCACTAACGAATCTAATTCAAATAATAAAATTAATGAAAAACTCCAAAAAGTTAAAATCAAAAATGAATCTCCAACTAAAATTAATACAAAACCTCATCCTTTACGCCATAATTCACAAAAAAATATTTCCATCCCTTCACCAAATAAAGACGAAGCAACTGGAACCACAATACAAAAAGAGGATAAATAATAATAATTCTCATTACATAAAATATGTATATATATGTGTATGCAATTTCAAATATTTCATTAGTATAAATTAAACGAAATTAAGACATATATTATAAGTGTTTAAAATGTTGTAAAAATTAATTTCACCAAAATTATAATTATAGGCAAGCTTTATTTTTTCTTATTACTTTTTTAAGGCTTAATAATTAACATATATTTTTTTTTAAATAAAATTTAAGATTTTCCTGAATAATTTTTTGTAAATTATTGTAAAATTAAAATTTATTATTTTCTTTTATTAATTATTTTGTCATATATTTTTTTATCGATACTTTTTTATGTTTATACATTTTTTTTATTATAACTATATTATGTTTTTTATTTTTTATTTTTAAAAATAATTTTGTTTCCGTCTCAATTATTACATTTTTATATGATTACACAACTCGAACAAATTAAGAAATAAAATTCGTATCTTATCGATTATGAGATCAAATTAAATCATAGGCACATATGCCTACATAATATCTCCTTATATTTTATGTTTAAGACTTTGCAATGGTAATTGCTTATATAATTTTTATTTATACTGTTTTAAAACGAACGTATAAAATAATGATTATGATAACGAAAGTATAGGTAGGGTAGACAAACAAAACAAGATATAATTATTTATAAAAATTTGAATGTTGGCATATGTTTTAATTTTGTGTGCATGCTAAATTTTAACACAGTGGTTATTTTATGAATAACATTTTTAAGTTCAATTTTTTTTTTTTTTTTTTATTTTGATCTTTTTTCCCTATTTTCCCTATAATACATAATATAGTGTATATCCATAAAATTTGTGAAAACTTTTTATTATTTTAGCTTATTTTGTGTGCATATAAATATGGCTTATACTAAGTATGTATATCATTATATACATTTCTATATACTTTATATAAATATATTTAATTAGGTAATATATATATTACCCCAAGTCTGACATGATAATAATCTACTTTTTAAACGCATTATAGAGTATATATAAACTTGTTCTCTTAATTTTATAATATAATTTAATTTGATAATTAAAGAAATACGGTATAATTATTTAATTTTTATAGTCACATATTTAAAAATATTTTTTTTCCATTTTTCTTTTTTTCGCGCATAATATATTATTTTGCCATAGCATATAGTTCATATTGAATATACAGTATCATATGAAAATATAGGGGACGAAATATATATAATTCATATTTTTTTACACAATTTTTTTATGCTGTTTCTACAAATTATAAAAAGTGTACCATTATATTTTTTCACAAAATATTTATATACATATAGAATTACAAATTTGTATAATGAATAAATCAGAACTGTACATAAGATTAAATAATGATAACTCGCCAAAATAAAATAAAAAAATTAAGAAATTTGATAAAAATATATTCCATATTTATGTATGATAATATTATTTTACTTTTTCATATAGTATGTATTTTTTAATAATATATATTTTATATGTAGATTATTTTTTTCAATCTTGAGTCACATGTAAAAATTTAATCTTTATTAAGTAGTGATAAAATCATATCAATATATGTTTTCCAATTTTCGTTTTTCTTATATTTTTTTTATTTAAAAAAAAATATAAAACAAAATAAGCCTTTAAGAGGAAATAAAAAAAAACATAAAAACATTTGTATACATTGATGATACATTGTACTATAAAAAGTGGTAGAATAAAAATAGAAAATTACATAATTTGTTTTTTTTTTCTATAATTTTTTTCGTTTTTTTAATTCATTAACTGATATATAACAAATGATGATGAAAGGGAACTATTCATATGAACGACATGGGTCACAACATTTTAACATAAATAGCTATGGTTCTAGAATAAATAGCAAGAATAATAATAATAATAATAATAAAACAGATAAATATGATTATTCATATTATAACGGGAAAACAAACTACGGATATTATAGAGAAGGTAACTACTATTTTAATGATGAAGTTAGTTATAAAATAAAAAATAGAATGAATAAATATGAATATTCTTATGATAATTATGGAGAGTATCGATACTCTAAAAACAATAATTCAAAAAATGGAAATGAAAAAAAATATTATCACTATTATAAAGATAAATATAATAAAAATAATTTAAACACTAACACACACTTTGAAAAAATAAATAGTGACAACAATATGTCAAATAAACAAAATAAAAGTACTGAAAATAATTCTACTAAAATTAATGAATTAATAAATAATATATATTATAAGATTTCTTATTATTTAAAAAAAAATCGAAAATATTTAAATAAAATACTCCAACAAAATTATGAAATAAATATTTATCTTATAAGACATATGGAAGCACAACATAATAAACAACATGTTGAAGATTTAGATACCCCAAGAGATTTGATATACAAACGACCTATCTATTTGGATAGTGTAGCTACTGAAGAGGGAATAAAAATGTGTGAGGATGTAAGGAATTATCACCTGAACGGTACAGGTAAAAGTGGGTGCAATAAAATGCATGACATATATTATAAAGAAATAATTCAACTATACAATGATTATATTGAAAAATGTGATAAAGAACAGCAAACTAGTAAAGAAAATAGCAAAGAAAGTAGAAAAGAAAGTAGCAAAGAAAATAAAAAAGAAAATAAAAAAGGAGTATTTGAACGAAACAACAATTTTGTTATAATATCGTCGCCTCTAAGAAGATGTTTACAAACAATGAAGTATTTGTTCAATTTTAAAAAAAATATAGTTATTTATGAACCAATAAGAGAAATATCGGGTAGTTATATTACTGATCAAAGATCAAAAACATCTGAAGTTAAAAAATTTTGTGATAATAATTTTGATGAATATGAATTAATGTGTTTTGGTGAAGAAGATATAATGAGTGTAGAAAGATTTAGAGAATCATCTTGTCAAGTATATTTCCGTTGCTTACAGTTTTTAAAGTTTGTACATTCCCTAGCTATTAATTATTTTGCATCTATAGAACGCGAAAATGATTCTATGAGTTTGGATGTGAAAATAGGAAATTCGAAGAGCCCCAAAGGAAATAGTAACCAATCCAATATGAAAAATAATGAAGAAAAACAAAATTCAACTCCAAATTCTGAAATCGATGATTATATAAACGATAAATGTAACAATGAAGAAACATGTACAAAAACAAACGAAAAAAATAAAAAGTCTTTTAATATAGTCGTTGTATCACATAGTTCCTATTTATTACATCTTTTAGCGTTACTTGATTATCTAAATTTAGATGCTAGAAATTTTAATAATTGTGATATTAGAAAAATAACAATACCCTTAACTAATACATTTTTATTTTTTAATAATATAATTAACTTACAGCTAGCTAAACCAGTGATATCAAATAATATGCCTTTATGTTTTAGGGACAAACAAAAAAATGTTTTGAAAAAAACTTATAAAGATAAAAATATATATACACTAAATAGCATAAATGATATAGATGATATAATTTGTGAAAGCCCTTGTACAATTATTATATACCAGTATAATGAGTTAATAAAAAATCAAAATAACTATAAAAAATATTTAGAAAAAATCAAAAATTTTATAGATAATAATAACAAGGAGTTTCAGTTAAAAAACGGGTATTTTTCCAACGGAATGTATAAAAAATATGTTTTAAAAAAAGGGAAAAATGATGATAATAGTGAAAATAATATGTACAATTTAGGTCGAGATATTCTCGTTACAGATGCAAGTGAGCATCTCGGTTTTTCCGAAAGAAAACAAGCATGGGAACTTAACAGGAAGGGATATATTGCAGGGCAGAATGTAATATTAATAGTATTACCTGATGTTGAAAATGCACCCAAAAAAACTAATGCACCAAATAATAAAGGAATTGAAACGGATCTCGACACTAAAACAAATGATGATGATAATGAAGACCTTGGTTCTCTAAAAAATGTTACTAAAATTATAGACAATTATGATAGTGTTCAAGATTTAATAAAATCGCCAGATTTTTGGATATCGATAAAAAAAAATATAGATAATATAAATTTAAATTCATTTCATGAATATATAATTAAAAAATACAACAAAATATTGACGACAGAAAATGAAGATTTCTGCTATATCGATTTAGTAGCATCACTTGAAAACAAAAATTTTATTAACAAGTATGGAAATATGTTTAATGGCTATTTTAAAAAATTAAAAGAAAAATATAATAATAATAATTCATCACTAAACTTGGAAAAAGAATGTAAGTATATAAATGAAAATTTAATCAACAAAATATTCCCTCAAGAATATGAAACATCAAAAGATGAAGACGAAACTGGGGAAGTTTCGATGAATTCAAATTTGACTTCACAGCGAAATACTTTAAACAACCATGATAAGATAAATATTGTAAAAAAAAAATTTATTTATATACCAAACAAATATAATGATAAAAATAAAATGACAAAACAAAAAAATAACGATAATTATAATATTAGCAATAGCATTGTTCCTAATAATAAAGCATTTGTTATGGAAAATATAAAAGTTTTAAAATCTTTTCCTCAATCTATTCAAAATTTAAATGTAGAAATGTTTTATCGTGATAAGTTTTTTTATTTTAATTGTCTACATAAATTTATAAAAAGTAAAAATAAAATTGAAGGTCTAGTACTAGCCAAGTTATTAGCATTTCTCGATTTACTTAAAGCATTTAATTTTAATTCTACTAGTAAAATATTTCAAAAACTTACAAAATTAGATGATATTATTTATACAAATACAATTGAAGATTCATCACAAATAGTTAATACATATTCATGCGATAAAAAACCTGTACCTGTTAATAACACTTTCTATTTTTCAGCATCCGCTAAGAAATACAAAGATATACAGACACTAAAGGGTATGCCCTATCTTTACACACCTCACTATTTGTTGTATTTCATTTTTATTTTTTTCTAAAAAAATATAAACATTTGTATTATACTAGTATATACATATATTTTTTTTTTTATAGGGAGAAAAAAGGGAATAGTTGACGATTTAAATTATATAAGATATAATATGTTAACAATATCTGGTGGCGCCGAGAATGTATATATACTAAACGTGCTTAGCTGATTTATTTTTATTTTTTACATTTTCCGTATACGCATTTGGTTAACTCTTTCTTGGCGGTTTGGATATACGAATATTTTATATCGCTTAGAAATGTTGAACATTTAATAAGGCATTCCCCGTATGTTTATTCGTTCATTATTTTTTAAAATAGTTTTTTAACTTTTATATTATGTTCGATATGAAATCAAGATATATGAGCTGTGTGAAAGAACACCTGTTTGTAAATATTAAATTTTTTTTTTTTTGATGAGAAATATTTTATTTATATTATTAACTAAATAAGCATATGGAAAATCTATGCATAATATTTTTTCCATATTTTAATTTAATACACATTCCCAAAATAATTTAGATTATTTATTTGTTTATTTTTTTTATTGGAAAATAATAAGGAGAAATGAAAACCGAATACACTGCTACTAAAATAAAATCACATTTTTTTTGCGTGTATAATTTGTTTTATATTTTAAAAAATAAATTTCAATAATATTTTAGTATTTACACATATACAGAAAAATGGAAAACATTGATCGTAATAGTTAATGAAGTAGCGCCTAAGAAATACCCACAAGCATTTTCACACTTTCACAAACATTTTTCATGAGTATTTTATTTTGTCCTTTTTAATAAGATTAAAATTGTTGATATTAAAAAAATATATACAAAGTACAATGATATATTTACACACATATACTAAATTTTATTTTTAGCATATTTGTAAAACGTTTATTAGCGTAAAGATATAAAACTGCATATAGCTCTAAGTTTGCACATACAAACGTTTATTGGAATAATAAAATAAACCAAATGTGATTTCTTTTTTTTTACAGATTGTAGTTTTACATTAAGTTTTAAAAATAACACAGTGATTTATTTCATGCAAAAAAGCGAAAGCGAAATTTGTTGTCAGAATGAAAATAATAACCTGGTTACTTCCTCTTTTAGTAATAAATATAGTAATAAAATGTAATAACAAAATAAAGGATAATATATTTCAAAACTTACGAAAAAAAACCAAGTTTTTAGTTTTAAATGAGCCAATAATAGATTTAGATTTTAGTGAAAATTTATTTCACACTCTTTTATTTGATTTAGAAATATATAATAATATATATACATTAGATAAAACTTTATTAAATCTCGAAAAATCAAATCATTCGAATATTTTCAAATTATTAATTGAAACATATGAAACAGTTAGTAAAGAAAATGAACAAGCTAATGATGAAAATAAAATAAAATATGTTATTTTAGCAACTTCACATACTAGATTACATCCTATAAATCTAGAATATTTATTATTAAAATTTAACAAATATATTTATAATCAAAATACATATCAAAATGGAGATATTGACATTAAGGCTATTCTTCAAGAATATAATGAAGAAATAAATGAAAGTTTAGAAAAAAAAAAAAAAATAAATAATATTTCAAATAATATGGATGAAATATATAAAGATAATATAATATCAGCTCTTTTAAGCCAAGAAAAAGACAGTAGTGATAAATTTGTTAAAAAAAATAACATTTCCAGAAATCTCAATAATTATAATAATCAATACAAAGGTATGTTTGTTGGATATGGATTTAATGATAACGAATCTTTTACTTTTCACAATCTTAATGAAAATAAAAAAATTTTATTTCCTTCAATTAATAGTGGAATAATACTAGATATAATGCTATTAAAAAATATATATGAAAATTATATTAATATACACAAAAAAAATGAACAAATTATACACAAAGATTATATATATGAAATATCTAAATTTATTTATGATAATATTAATGTTGAATTAACTCATTTTGAAAATACATGTTTGGATACAAAACAAAATATATATATAATTAATAAAGAAAATACAGAATTTGATGTTTATAAATACTATTTAACAAAAGCATTGTTTCAAGATTATGATAAATCAAGTATAAAAGAAAAAGAGGAAACACATAATGAATATTTAATTATGTCTTATTTTCAATTAGCATATCCAATAACTAATTGTGTTACTTATTCTGGGCGTTCACAAAATGAAACTTTTATAGGATTTGATAAGTTTAATATGATTAGTATTGAAAATGATGAAAAATTAAAATATTATATAAAAGAAACTGAAGAAATATCCTTTAATAATATAGATGAATATAAACAAAAATTTAATGATATAAATAAAAGATATGATGAAATATTAGAACATAGTGAACATAACTTAACACATAAAGATGTTGTTTTTGGAATAAAAACAAATATAAATATGGAATATCGAATAAATTATATTAAAAACACTTTTGATAATAAACAAAATAATAAACAAATTTTTAACAATTTAAAAATTACAAAAACATTAAAAAATCAAAAAGAAACAAGCGTAATTAATACAGATCTTTTAAAAAGTGGATTTGATAATGAAAATATAGACATTCAAATTTTTTATATCTCTGATATAGAAAGTAAATTATTCAACACTTTGAAATATGACACATATGATATATCGAATAATAGTTCGTGTGAAAAAATGAAACGAATTATTTTTCATTTTTATGAAGAATATGTAGAAAAAGACAAAAAAAAAAATAATATAAAAAGTTTGAAAAAACCCAAATATTTATTTATTGGAAATGATAATACTTTTGTCAATATAAAAAATTTAGTTGATGTTATGAATGTTGCTTCAAATAAATGTATGCATATAAAAAAGCATATGTATGATATATATCTAAAATCTTTTCAATTTTTAAAAAAAAACGAGCCCAAATTTCTTAAAAATTTTAATAAAAATCCACCACTATTTTATCAGTATATAAAACAAAATTTTCTGGATGTAATACATAACTTGAAAAAATATAATTATAGTCCAAAGTATTGTAAAGATAACAATAATAATGATGTAAAAAGTAGCTTCAAATACAATGTCCCTATTTTTTTAGGAAAAAGATATTCATATAATACATTTTACAACAATAATGAAACTTATGATTATTTAGCATCCGATGCTGGTATATTAATAAATGATAGTTTTGCAAAAAAAATATATTTCTGTAAAAATTGTGTATGTCTTAATAATAATGATCAATCATATGATATGATTTTAGGAAAATGGGTAAATAAATTAAATATTTTAACAATTAATTTTGAAGGTTTTTTTCCAAATCATCCTGATAATTATAATAAAAAATATTTAAATACATTAGTTCCCATTACTTATAATAATTTAAATTTAAATAAAACGGTAGAAGAAATAAAAAAAACATATTTTCAATATTTAGTAAATTTTAATAAAGATGAAATAGAAGGTAAAACTGATTCATATATAGATTATTTAGATCAAAATTTTAAAAACACATTTGATAATATTTTTCATTACTTTTTTTATATTAAGAATTATTATAATTCACCAAAAGATGAAAAAAATAATAATATTTCAAAAATTAACAAAAAAATTTATGCCAAAATGGAATATAATGGATCTTACAAAAAACTGTTTAATTTATCGAAATTTTTTAAAGAGGAAATTGAAAATATAATACAATTTAAATATAATAAAAAAAATGGAACTCGAAAAGAAAAATTTAATTACGTAAATAATTACGTTGTAGAAAATACTGAAATAAAAACTAATCAAAATTATGAAAATGAAGAACTTGTTCAAGATTATTTTCCAGAAAATTCTGAAGAAGATGATGAAAATGATTTATTTAGTGAAGATGATTTTGATTATGATGAATATATAAAAGACATTGAAAATAGTAGAAAATTATATAAGGAACAAATAGACCAATATAATGAGAGAGCCGAAAATACTTCAAATTCGACTAATAAGCATAACAATCAAAATGCCGACACTCCAGATGAATATTTCAATAATGAACTTTAGAAAAAAATATCATATCACCTATATAGTTTGGCATTTATTTTGTTTTTTTTATGCCCAATTAAGGCATAGTTCAATGCATCATGTACATGCTCATTTGATATACTTATTAATTTTTTTTATACATTCATGTGTATTTATTTTTTGTGTTTTGAAAGATCAAATTTTTCAAACAACCAAATTTTTTTTTTTAATTGTAAACAAAAATAAGCTCTATTCGAGTTGCATTTGCTCGAATTGCTCAAAAAATAAAAGGCGAAAATTAATAGATAAATAAATGCTGATTCTCATAAAGAAAAGGGATGGATATGAAAGAAAATAGAGCATTATAAACACAAACCAAAGAATATATACATATGTCTTTTTAAATATATGTTGGCGTGAAGTATAGAAAATAAGAGGCTAAGTTTATGATCCCAAATATTTGCATATAATTAAAGTGTGTGTTTTTTTTTGAAAATAAATAAAATTTTATGAACTTTTGTTACAATAAAAAAATCGTAATTTGAAGTTTGTATCTCTAAAGCGTTCAAAATGGATAGACTAAAAAAAATAAAATCATCAATGCAATTTTATTTAAGACTACTTAATTATAAAAAATCAAGATATATATTTTTTTTTTAAATATTAATCATATTTTATGAAAAAAAAAATAAATTACTTTTTTTTTTGAAAGCAAATTAATTAAAAAAATATATCCCTAATAAATGTATGGTATTTAAATAAATAATTTAAGGGAATTTATAATTTGTCTATTCTTAATATATAATTATGGACATAATTTAGTCCACACATTGTTATATATAAGGTTATGTTATTAAAATGGGTAATTTATTTGATTTATTCACAGCTTTTTAATTATTATTTTTTCATAAACCATAAAATCTATAATATATAGGAGGGAAAAAGGTTCGTGACTTGGCTTTTAACTTTTAATCATCTAAAAAAAGAAAAAAAACAAATATACTTAGAATGTTGTATATACATATTTAGGCTATAATTTATAATTCGAATATATGATCCCTATTATATTCTCATATATTAAATTTTTTTTTTCTTTTAAACTAGCCCAATAGGTACTTCCTATTTGGTTGATCTGTTTACTGCATATATTATATGCATAAACAAACTATGAAATATTTATAAAAACTTATTTAATTAAAATGTAGAGTCTATGTTTTAAAAACTAAGAAACATGGTGTATAAGGGAATTATATAATATATACACCGATTGGCGTGAATATATGAAAATGGATGTAAAATAACAATTAAAACATGACTTGTTCGTGCAAAATAAAATAAATGAAAAAAAAATTAATAACATATGCACAAAGTGTACTCACATTAACTATTCAACTTATTAATGTATGATGTTAAATTGTCATCATTAAAATATGTACTTATATTTTTTCTATTTTGAATATTTTCTATATTTTCATTAATACAAATAGTTTGTTCTTCTCCATCTTTATTTTTAATTTTTTTAACAGTCCATTTATTTTCGTTTAAAAACTTTTCAATTTCTTCCACATTTTCCATATTTAAATATTCAGATATTTGTTTTATGGAAATTTTTTCAAAACTTAATGTTATAGAATTTAAAATATACTTTCTAATATTGCATGTAAAATTGTTATAATTTTGTAAAAAGGAATAATCATAATTATTATTTTCTTCGCTTTTATTATTTATACAATTCCATAATTTTTTAAATTGGCATTCTTTAATCAAGTCATGCAAATATACAATGCCCTTTATATTATCATCATATATGTTTGGATTTATTAAGCTTAAATATATATTCATATCTACGGTATTTATATTATATAAAACACATACCAATATTTTCTTAATTACAGATTTGTCGTAGCAATGTGGATATAAACAAAACAATCTTAATAATGTTAGCATAACTTCATTGTCAAAATATTCATTATTTTCAAAGGCTATATCGACGTAATCGCTTAGTACTTCTAAAAAAATCGAAAAAATTACCAATTTAGAGTATGCAGGTTTGTACAGAAATTATGTGAAAAATATAAAAATTTAAAGAAAATTTAGGAAAAAAAAACATATGATATGGTTGTGGTAAGTCATTCATTTTATTGGATATTTCATATTCTCATATATATATGTGTGCATATATTTGATAATCCATATGTTCAGCATTAGGGAAATGATATATATTATGATAGAAAAGTATTTATTTTTTTTAATAGTTGTGAAGTGTATAAAAATGAACACTCTTTTTTTACATTATTATTGTATATGCTCGATTTATTCTACTTATGCCATCTGAAATATATTTCTTTCATTTTTTCCACACCAATATATACTTTAAAAATAATTCAAACAACATACATAAATTTTTAATGAATATATTTTCTACTTACTTAGTTTGGATGCATTAAACATCATATGCGGGTAAACCTTTATAGCTTGAACTTCCTCTATTATACTATTGATATTCATTTTTTTTTTTTGTATACTATTAAAAAAAATATATATGTTTGTATTAATATATTATAAGCCTTATGAAATTCTTAGAACTTATATATACATTGTTCATATAAAAAAGGGTTTTCATATAATAAATAATATATCATACATTTAAAGAATTAAAAATGTATATTATATATATTATCAATAAAAATATAATTACATGACTTATTTAATTAATTATTTTTTATATCTCTTTTATTTAATTTGAGTAAAAAAAACGAAC
The DNA here is from genome assembly GCF_900002375.2 of Plasmodium berghei ANKA. NCBI lineage: Eukaryota > Apicomplexa > Aconoidasida > Haemosporida > Plasmodiidae > Plasmodium > Plasmodium berghei. The sequence goes on from NC_036162.2 coordinate 322,448, forward strand.
AAACAAACATATAAAAAAAAACAAGTTTCTTATTTATCGTGGAAAAAATATGGGAACGTTAAAAAAAAAAAAAATTATAGAAGAATTGGGAAATCCCCAATATATTTTTTATTGCCTATTATTAAATATACACTAACATATTATTAAATGAAAAAATGTAAAAATATTTATTCAAACAATTTTATATAAATACAAAAACATTTATTTAAATAGTTTTACCTTTTTTTTTATTACAATGTTTCCATCATCTTTTACACAAAATTAATATTATATTAATACATAATATTTTTATACATATTAATTTACTTTTATAATTCATACTTTATGTGATAAAACAATTTATTTTATTCTAATTTTGTAAAGTTTTTTTTTGTTCATTTTTCCAAATATTGTTAATCATATATACTTTGTTTTTTATTGTATATATTATTTATTATTTTTTTTATTTCTTTTTGTTATGTGTTTTCGAAAAAAAAAATAGTAAATAAGTGTAAATGCAGAAAACCTCTAATCATGTTTTAATAAATAGTATTAAATTCAATTAATAATCATCCCCCCAAAATAAATAAATATATAAATATATATATATATATATAAGGATTGGAAAAAGGCAAGCAAAATTGTGAAGAACGAAAGGAGATATGACTAAGAGGATTTCTATAAGTATGATTCAAAAAATTTTACACCATTAAAGAAAGATCGTTGAAATATAAAAATTAAGATGTATTCTCTTTATGTTAACAACCAACATGGTACTTTAGTTTATCAAAAGGTATGTATTTATATTGTATATGTTACTATACATAAGAAATATATATAAGTCTATGTATGGTAAATTGTGGCATTTCCATTGAGTAAATGTCTGAGAAAAATGTTATAAGTATATAATATAACTACATTTATATTTTTTTATTAGAATGTAATATCATATAAAACTTCTTTTTCAGCATTTTAGCGAAGAAATAAAATTAAATAGTAATGAAGAAATAAGACTTGCTTCTATGTTACATGGTATTTCAACAATTTCTGAAAAGATAAATGTGAATTCATCATTAAATACAAAAAATATATTTAAATTATTAGAAAAAAAAGGTATCGAAACAATTGAAGGGAATGGTTTTAAAATTCAATGTTATGATACTTTGACAGGAATAAAAATATTTGCAGTTCACAAAGATGACTTAAACATTGAGTTGAATAAATATTTAAAAAGGGTATATGAATTATATAGTGATATAATATTAAAGAATCCATTTTATGATATTGATATGCCAATACGTTCAGAAGCTTTTAATGAGCATATCGATAAGCTTTTTTCAAATATAAACTGATCAAAATATTTTGTGTTATATATATATTCATTGATATTTCTCGAAACATCATACACACCTATATATATTAATCATATCTAATTGTATTTCGAAAATTTTGCATTATTACATAACATATATATAAAATGAGCATGTTTCTTAATATAGTTATTTTGTTTGACACAGCAAGTGTTGTCTTTCTTTTAATAACATTTCTTATGCTCACTTTTAATGAGGAAAGCATAGAAATAAGTAAAGTACATAGAGAAAATGGGAAAAGGCCTTTAATTGTATCTATATTGTTATATGCAGTTATATTATTATTATTGTTTGTATACAAAGCATATAAAAGTAAGCGCAAGTTGTATAGCAAATATTTTTTTAAGAAAAAAGATTCCCCTAAATATGTGCAACTACCCAGCACCTATTACTCATCAAATGACGAATGTGAGCAATATGAACTAAACAAAATATAAAAAAAAACTGAAGAAATATTATAGTAAAACATTTAAATAGTGGAATAAAAACAAAAAAATATAATTTGGAAATAATCCTTTATAAATTATGTATGTGGACATTTTTTTTATACAAAAATACTCGCATATTAAATGTGTATTTTCATGTGTATATATATTTACTATTATGGATATGATTTATTTTTATACGTAAAAAAAGGAAAAAGAATTTTAAATTATTAATTGGCTATATATATGTTTATTTATATATCTTTTTTTTTTATTCATTTAGCTAGCTGTTTTATTTTTTTTTTTATAAATATTATGTGTAAAACATAAATTAACAATTTTTTGTATTTTCATAATAATTAAGAGATTTAAAAAATAATATGCTTTTAATATGATTTCCTCTGATAAAAAAATATAGTTTTTTTCTTTTTAAAATTTAAATTTGATTAATGTATATTTTACATTTTTTTATGTGTTCTTCTATTCATTTATATTTACATACCATTTGCATTCTCATATAATTAGAAAAATACACTTGCAAAAAATATTATATATTTTTTCTTCAACCTGATAAAATGAAATGCAACAAAAAGTATAGCTTACTATTGGAATATTTCAAATTGTAATAAATTATATGCACTTTAATATTACAAGGGGAAAATAAAATTATTTGAAAGCTGAAAATGTATTAAACACATTTATAAATTCGTGATATAAATATATTATTCATATACCATATATTGTAACATTTATTATTTATTTGTATACTTTGCGCATATGCATGCAATTTTCCTAAAAAACAGTTATATTTATATTTTATTTGTTTTTCACTTTAACTATTTTCTTTTATTGAGATTAAGGAAATTTGTTTCTGTTTTTTACATGCTGTATATATTATGTGCGTTATATTTGTATATAATCTTTTAGATATTTTCTTTTTAGTAGTTTTATCAGGATTTTTCATCTTTTTCGCGTGAATTAAAAATATACATCATTTTGCATTATTATATATGCTTTTTTATACAATTATTTTATGAATGCACATACATATAGGGATAATACATTTTTGACAACGTGCGAAAATGAAATTCCTCAATCTAAATTATTACAATGGGGAAATATACGAAAAGTACAAAATTAACAATATCTTATATTTATTAGTTGATAATCATAAATTTCAAAATGAAAATATCGATTTCCATGAACTAAGTACTAAGAAAAATAATTATAGTATTATGGCTCTTTTGGGAAGCCAAATAAAAAATTTAAATGATGATATATACAAAGACATTGATACAAATGATATAATTTTAGCATTGTCACAATTGAAACAAGTTGAAGAGCAAATATTAATTAACGAAAACCAAAACAGAAACTATATTTTAGAACTAGCAGAGCAACTATATTATGAATATACTCAAAATGGCTTAATAATAAATGATCATACATATAATTTAAATGAAAAAAGAAATTTTATGAATACAAATTTAGAGTTAATGAATGAAATAAATAATGGAATTCGAAATTATGAAAGAAAAGTTCATGATTTATGTCAATTTTCTGATGAAAAATTAAAAAAGGATGTTAACACACATTATGATGAAATAGACCCGTTAAATTCGGATAAAATAAATTATTTTTTAAATGATAATGATATGTTTTATAGTATAAAACAAAATACATATTCTGAAGGAAATGATGGTATGTTAAATAACGATTTATATAATAATAACAATACTGATAATTTTTTAAATGTAAATGATAATATGAATACTGGTGAGGCACATTTAAATATTCTAAAGGATGCAAATGTTGATCATAATAATAATCGTCATCAAATAGATAATAATGAATATGAAAATTTTATGAGCTTAATAGCTGACAATAAAATAAAAAATAGAAATTCATTTACTGGAGAACCTTTTGATAATTATAGAAATTTTAACAAGGATGGTTTAAGTGTCAACAAAAATAGTATTAACATTAATACTAGTAATATAAATAACAAAAATTGTAATAATAATTTACTTCACTATAATAAAGACGAAACAAATAGTAGTACATGCTGTAATAGTGTAGGTAATATTAATGAAGATCTGAGTATTTATAATGATATAAATAAAAACACTGGAAATTATAATACAAGAAAGTATTTTAGTAATGCCAGTCATTTGGAATCAGATGGAAATTATTTATTTAAGGATAGAGCAAAAATTGATTTATTAAAAAGAAAAACACATTATGATAAAATTGAAGAAGGATTTCCAAAAGCACCTAACCAAAGGAATACGGTAATCGGAAATATAACTAATAATGACAATATTCATAGAAACAATTTTTATGATGTAGATATGAATAAAATAAATTCTAACATGCCTCGAGGTTATGGTAATATGAATGATAAATATGATGAAAATAAAATATTTTTAAAAAAAGATGATATAAATTATGATAATAATAACAATAAATTAAAAATAGATATAAACAGTGGACTACCTGGATATAACACAAACTATGATTTGCGTACTAACCAATTTAATGGAAATAAGAATAGTAATAATATATTTAACAAAAACATTAAAAATAATATAGCAAATAATGTATTAGATAATTTAGATAAAGCAGAGCAAGAAATTGTTAATAAGCATTTAAAAAATTCATTTACACATAATGATTATACTGCAAGACGTATGAGTTCTATATTATTAAATCAAACTGCTACAAATAAAGAGGTATTAAATAATAGAAAATCCTTTGATCCTCAAAATATAAATAAATTCATTAATAAAAATATGCACGATTATAATAGTGGAATATCTTTGAACAAATATAGTACAGGTGATCCAAAAAAATGTTTTACAACGGATACAAATAACAGTAGTAGTTTTATATTGAGCTCTATAAATAAACATAATAATACTCATGACAATTCTTTTAATATAGTTAATAATTTTGAAAATAAGAGATTCTCAGATAAAACAAAAGATAACTTTTCTCGAAACAGCTTTATGAAAGACGTTTATTTAAATGAAAAAAATCTTACTTATAATAATTTGGATAGAAGAAACTATTCCAATATAATACATACACCAAATAAATTATTAAATACAGATAATATGAGTAACTTTTCGAGAAATATTCATAAATCAGTTGAATCAAATATAAACACGTATACAAATAAATATTCTAGGGCCTTAGACATAAACGATTTGAACAGCAATACTAGTAGAAATTATATGAACAGTTCTAATAGCATAAAAAGTGAAAATACAAGTGTTAGAGATAATTATGCAAAAATGCTCGAACGATCAAAGTCTATGTCGTCACAAATATATAGTAGAGTTCCTCATACAAGAAATTATTTAAAAGCAAACTTGTAATATAGAGTATGTAATCCTTAGGATGTATTATATAAATATATTATTTTTTATGGTAATACATATATAAAGGGGTAAAGAAACTCATTTAAATATGCATGATCGATTCATAAAAAACATGTTTTTAATAATCATAATAATAATGCTTATATTTATTCCTTTTGTATGAATTGCACATATGAATCGTGATGCTTAGCAATTCATAATTTTTATCAAAGGCTTGATTAATTTATGTATATTTTTATATTTTTTTTTGTATTTTCCATCATTTTAATAATTTCCTATTTAATTAGCTTATAGAGCAATGCAAAAAATAAAGCATTATGTAAATTTTCGTCTTTATGTCTTTTGAATAATTTAATGCATTGATATGTTTATTTATATAAATATGTTTTTTTTGTGATATTTTTTTATACATTATTTTAGTAACTTATGAATTTGATAATATGTAATAATATTTTAGCAGATAAAAAACTTTATTTTTGTTGTACCATCACCAAAATTGGAATATATATTTAAGCTTTAATATGTTCCCCCATTTTTATTACCCGTTATAAAATAATATTTCAGAACAATCCAATCAGATGAATATAGCTTGGCTATTTTTTTTATTAAAAATTCTGAACGTTAATAAAAATAACAGGTATTTTATGACTGTTAATAATTTTTTGCAATATATATAATTGGGTGTAAGTTAAAAATAAAATAAATAAAAATAAATGAAAATAAATAAAGCTGTAAATTAAATTAAATGTATAATATATATATAGATGGAACATTAAGTAATAATGAAAAATATGTTTTGAAAAAAGGAGTAGCATAACTAATTTTTTAAATTACTGTTATTTAAAAAAATAAAAATAAATAAATGTAGTAACGCTATATATATATTGGGAACATAAATAGATAAAAATTAAACAATAACTAAAAAGACAAAATTGGAATTAATAAAAAAAAATACATTCTTTATTAAAGTATAATGCTTAATTCTGATTTGGCAAAGCCTGAAGTTGATCTGGCAGTTTGTGAATATACAGATATTCCAATGCATGTATCCTTAGCAACATATGAATATGCATTTGACTCTTGGACAAATGACTCTAGATATTTATATTCACATGAAAATATGCACAAAGAAATCCACGAATTAAACGTTTTAATGCGATCCAAAATTCCATGGTGACACACTATTCAATTTGTTTATTATATATAATTTTATTTATGTTTATATTATAGTACTTTTCATTCATCATTTATATTTATTGCATTATTTGGAGACAAACATATGTATAATTATTAAGATATATCTACCTATATTTATCTATTCTTATTATACTTTATACAAATGACCTAAATAAAATAATTCTGTATGTTTTTTTATTTACTCTCAAGGATTTCAGCATTCTTTATTTCAGCATTTTCATATGCTATCATGCTTGTTTGTTTCATGGTATTATTCCCAATATACAGATATGAGAAATATTCATCATTGGCATTTACATTTTCTTGTATATTTTTGGTTGCATTTATACACTATATGATGTGTATTATTTGTAGATATTTGATAACTAAAAATATTATTTTGTCAATTGAATCAAAAATCAAAGAATTAAACAAAAAGTATAAACATGAACAAATATATTTTAAGCTTATTAACTTTCGAGGACTTGGATTTAGATATTTAAAATTTTTGCCGATTTTCAAAAAGAACATTTATTTTACCTTACGAGTTGTCTATGTGTATTGTAAAATAATTTAGCATATTTTTAAAGCAAAAATTATTTATATATTTTATCTTTTTTTATATATTTTTTCATTCTTCATATATTTTTTCTATCATTTTTTTCTTCATTGTCTATGCTTTCAAATGGTTGCAACGTTAGTTTTTTTAAAGCATTTATAACTTTTTTCCCATTATGATTTTCATTTCTTTTAATTTATTTGTTACTTAAAATTTGATTGAACTAAAGGAGAATAAAAAAAATGATTATTATAGTTACTAAAAAATTAAAAACAAATTTATTTTAAATATATATTTCGTCTTTTTTAACTTTGATATTAAATCTTAAAACTTTCCTATTTATATAATAGGGATATAACTAAATCTTATATGTTATCATAATTTTTATTCAAGTATTTTCATTATTTTATTTTTTCAATTTGATGATGATTCAGAAGGTTGGTATGAATTATTACTACTGTCATCAGAGTCAGATTTATTTGAATCATTTGAATGGTTGTCTAATTTTCTTTCTTTTTTTATTTCATCACTTTTGTCACTGTTACTCGATGATGATCTATAATTTTCTTCACTATAATACGACTCACTCGATTTATTGCTTTCCCTAGATTTAGAACGGTATCTCCTTCTTCTTCTATCTCTACTTATGTCTCTACTTCTGTGCCTAATTAGTCCTTTATGTTTATTTCTACTTCTACATCTGATTCGATCTCTAGTTCTGTGTCTGTTTCTATGCCTTCCACTATCCTTTTTCCTTTCATTTTCTCTTATGCCTTTTCTTTTCCTTACTACATGGTCTCTTCTGTGATCATCGTTGTCACTTTTTTCATATTTTAAATATTTTTCTCGTTTTTTTTTTTTTTTTTTATATTCAGAGGATTTACTTTCAGATGATGAAATAGGAGTAGAATCTGTATCAGAATCAGAGTCTTTATTATTGTGTTTATTTAATTGTCTTTTATAATTTTTTTTATTTGTATAAGTACTAAATGATGAAGAATCGGATTGCAGTGAGATTGATTTTTTTTTTTCTTTTTTTTTTTTTTTTTTATTATATGATATATTATCACTTTCGTTAGATGATATAATAGTACGTTCATTTTTTCTATATCTGTTTTCTCGTTTCATTTTATCTTTTATAAAATTTATAGATATATTTTGATTTTTATTCTCACAATTTTCATCATTTCCATTATATATATTTTTTAAAGTTTTTATATTTTTTGTTATAGATACAGTTTCATTTTTAGCTGATTCCATTTCGCTTTTTTTATTTTCAAGTTGAGATTTTAAAATTCTTTCTTCATTTTTTTCATTTTCTATTAATAATTCTAGCAATTCTCTAATAAATATGTCGCTTTTTTTATTCCCTAAAAAAAAAAAAATATATATATATATATAAATTTTGGGATTTTTTCATCATTGTTTTGATACTTAGCTTTCTAAAGTTATCATTTTATTTCTTACCTATGAACCCAGTGATATTTATTTTCAACTTCTTTGAATCCAGGTAACGATTCTCTTCATAATCTAAAAAATAGAAACCAAAAATAATTCACATTTTACATAATAATTAGTATAAAAAAAAATATACAAATTAATTGTGTAATTAACATTTATGTATTATATAAATGTGTTTATAAATTATATGCACATAAATCTTAAAAATAAATAAAAAGATAAACCATCCCAATAATAGCCATAAAGACATACCTCTTCCGTTTTGTTCATCCTTAAGTTGAGATATGCAATAGTCACATAATATATCATCTTCAAATCCTAATAAATCGATTAATCTTTTTTGTACCCATTTTTCTACTATATCAAAATTGATTTTATTTATATTTATTTTATAGTTATAAATATCCGGCCACGATAATTTTTCAATCAACTTCTTTTCCTTATCAACAAAAAATGGAGTCTGTTCACTACTCGTTCCTTTATAAAATCCACCTCCTTTCATTATATTGCCTACGTTTTATTTTTCTTGGGTATATTTATTTTATTATTTATTTATTTATTTATTTATTTTTTTTTTTATTTTGTTTTTTATATACCTTATTGACAGAACTCCACCATTTGCTTATTTCTGATTTTGCCTCACTTTATTTCAGCATTATTCTGAAAAAAGGTCAAATAATATAGTAGTAATATAAAAAATTATAGAAATTTGTTGTGTATATAAGTTACATTCACAGATATGTATGCCTTATGATTACCAACAAAAAATGTAGAGAATTATTTTATGATTGTGGAAATTATTTGTTTCCTTTTATAATCATTTAAACAGTAAAATTCCAAAATAACTTTTATTAATGTGACGAGCCTTTGCTATTTTGGATACTTTTTTTTTCCTTTAGAAATAGTGAATAAATAAAAGTATTATCATAAAAATATATATATGTACATTCCTTTTTTGTATAGAAAAAAGTATATATAATATCAAATGTGAAGGTAAGTTTATTATGGCCCCAAAAAATTATATTAGTGCATTATTTTATTTGTGTAATTTACATTTTGTATATCGAGGAATAATACATTCGTAAAAATATTGTATACATAATTTTTTCATCTTTTTTTTTCATCTTTTTTACATCCTTTTTACATCTTTTTTTTCATCTTTTTTTTATGTATTATATTTTCTTTGTTGTATAATGTAGTAAGCTGGAAAAAAAAAAAAATTATCATTTTTTTTTGGGGGGGATTCTAAAGGATATTGAGGAGGCGCCACCATAAAAGAAAAGTACAATTCGAGGAACAAATCAGAATAATGAAAACATAAAAATATTATTTCTCTAAGTTGAATATATTATATTAATTTTCTTTAGAAAAAGAAAGATGTATTTTTATAATGACATACATATTAGAGTAACAGAAAAGAAAGTGAACTAGAGTATATAGTAAAAAAAGTAGTATTTCAAATAGCTTTTGAGAGAAAATGCATTCTTTAAATATATAAAATTTAGAAATAAAAACGCAATTAGAATGAACATAATATTAAGACCATTTATATTTTGTGTGTCAATGACAATGGAAAATAGGCAAGGTTTATAACTTATTCATACGTTATAAATAGTTGTGATATTTTTATACAAACTTTTAACCAAAATTTAGAAATATTTAATTTCTTTTAGTATGCTAATTGTTTCCACACATATAAATTTGTGGGGAAATATATATTTAACTTATATGGTACAAATAAATATTTTTAAATATACATAATTTGGAATTTTTTTTCATAAAGTAAGATTTAGGATGCTTTTTTTTTGGAGGTTAACAAAAATATGAGAAATATATTCCTATATGTATCCTTCATATTGTACTTTCTTTTAAGTGTGGTTTTATCGGTATTAAAAAATAAAAGAAGCATCATAAAAGAGTTTGTAGAAAATAATAATTTTGAAATTACTTATCAAAGGCATATACCATTCAGATTAAAAAGGGATAATTTAATAGACTATCAAATTAAAAAGAATAAAAAAACTTGTATAAAAAATAAAAACAATATTACCAAATTTAGTAAAAGACATAAAATCACGTTTAATGAAAATGCCTTTTTTATTAATAATAGGAAAATAAAAAATTATTCAAACAATTTTCTCAAAAAAAAAAATAAATCAAAAAAAGTATATCTTCTAAATGTGCAAAATGGAAAAAAGATCGAACTATTTTTTAACACTTCGCCAAATAAATATAATAGTCTGAAAAAAATTATTCATGAAATTATATATAAAAAAAAAAATTACTTATATAAAAATAACTTGTCTATAAAATATAATTTTTTTAAAAAAGATAGTGTACTTTTAAATTTTGAAATAATTCAAGATATTACAAAAAAATATATTATAGAAACTTCTAATTATTATGTAGACTATTTTATAGACATATATAAAATTAGTCATTTTGAAAATATATATAATAATCAAGTTGTTAATTTTATTTATTTATATAAAAAATATGCAAAAAAAAAATACCAAGAAAAATTTAATACTTTCCATTATGCCAATTCATTTATTTTAGTTTACCCCCCTCCGAATCTTTCAGGGCAATTACATGCAGGTCATTATCATAATTTTATATATCAAGATATAATACTTTTATTTAATAAGCATATACTTTCAAAATATGCTATTCCTATATATGGTAATTATATCTTATGTGATTGAGTATATGGAGCGTCGCCTTTGTTTTTCATGATTTTATTTTTTTCATGATTTTGTTTTTTCACGATTTCACTTCGCTTCAGGTGCAGACCATGGAGGGCTTAGTGCTCATGAAATGTTTTGGAAGTTTTTTATAAAAAGGAGAAGTGTTGATTATATAAAAAAGTCGGATTATGTAATAGAAATGAAAAAATGGCAAAATGAAATCAAAGAGGATATCCTAAGACGGCTACAAAGTATAAACATTATAGTTGATGAAAACGAATTTTATAATACTATGGATGAAAATATGAAACATATAGTTAGCAAAACATTTTATATTTTATATAAAAATAAACTTATTTTAAATAAAATGTATCCCGTATATTACTGCAGTGATTTGAAAACTATTATTTCACGACAAGATATAGAATTTTATGAAAATCCAAAGGAACACAACAATAAAAAATATGTGATAAAACTTTATATAGTTAACAAAGAAGACATAAATATTGAACCCGTTGAAATAAATAACGGAATAAATAAAGATAATGGAATAGGTGTTCAATTGGAAAATATTTGTTTAATTCCTAAAACACGAAATATTGTAAAATATTTAGAAAATCACCAAAAGTTGATATTAAACGAAGAAAATGTTATCTATTTGGAATTAGAAAGTGAAAATGATATTCATAACTTAAGTGCTGTTCTATTTTATTCGATAAATAAAGACAAATTTGAAAATAAATATGCTTATATATCATCAAATAAAAAGCTCGTTCCAATGATATATTGCAAAAGGAATTATGTCTGTCCAAATGATGATTCTAATCAAAAAAATGAGAAAAAAAAAGAGCAAAAAAAAAATATATTTGTTCCCGTTTTTTCATTGGAAAGGCACGACACTAAAGATGTTGAAAACTTTCAATGTTTTGACAAAAATGAAAAAAATGACAAAAATGAAACAAACATATATGCCTATTATAAGGGGCATAAATGCAAATTAATACTTTCAGAGCATTGGTATATTAATTATAAAAAGTTAAGTAAGATATTTTGTGAAAACAATTTTAACAAAAAGTTTGTAGTATTTCCTACAAAATATAGAAAATATTTTTTTGAAAATATAACAAGTAATGAATGGATATTAAATAGACAAATTCCATATGGACATAAAATCCCGATATATAAATATGAATGTAATGACGATTCCAACAAAAAAAATATAACTAATAATAAATTAGATGATGATAATGTTTGTGATTCAAATTTTGAATACTATATATATGGAAATAATGTAAAAGAGGCTTATAATAATATGATGAATTCTTCTATTTTTAAAAATAAAACTATTAAAATTGAAAAATTAAAACAAAAAGATGTATTAGATAGTTGGTTATCTTCAGCTTTATATTTTATACATTGCTTAGAACAAAGCAAAATAGATATTTATAAATTATTAATGGAAAAAAAATATTTAGTCGATTTAATATATACAGGTAAAGACATATTACATTTATGGATTGTTAGAAGTTTTGTTTTATTTTATTATTTAATAAAAAATAATTATATAAAAGATGTTTTACCAAAGAAGTTTAAAAGCAGCCTTGAAAAAAACGATTATAATTTAGCAAAAACGATAAAATTCCATGGATTATTAAAAGATAATGTAGGAAAAAAAATAAGCAAAACTGATGAAAATGTAAAACATTATGATAAATATTTAAAAAATTTAAATATTGATACAATACGATTATCCTTTTGTTTTATGCAAAAAGAGGATACAGAAGATGTTATTTTTTCAGAAAATTATATAAATAAAAGTGAAAAATTTCTTAGAAAATTATGGAATATAGCTAATTTTATAAAAATCAATTGTTCATATAATTTATATAACAAAACAAAAATAAAATTTAAATTAAATAATAATGACCAAATATACGATTTTTTAGAGAAATTAAAATTTCCTAAAATAGGTCATATAGGAATACACACTTCATATTGTAATGCAATTTACATGTCTATAAATAAATTAAAATATTATGATACGTTTCAAGCTATTAACATAATTCATAATTTTATTATGATATATTTTTCAAAGTTTTATATTAACTATTATTTGTTTAATTCTACTAACGAATATATGAAAGAAGTTGGGAATTTTTTATTAATTCATATTTTTAATGGATTGCTTAAAATTTTATATCCTTTTATTCCACACATTACTGAAGTGTTATACCTTCAAATTTACAGAAAAGAAAATATTAATATTTCAAAACTCAAACAAATAGATGAAAATATTTTCCATCCATTGTCATCTAACTATAATTTTTTTGAGAATGAAAATTTTTTACTAAAAAAAAGTATAATAAATAATACGCACTTTGACATATTCATAAAATTGTTTAATTATTTTTGTAACTTAAAAAAAAAAAAATTATCAGAAAAAAATAATTTTAATATTTACATTAAACTTAATGATAAAAATAATAATTTCCCATTAAATTATTATTTTTATCAAGAAATTCTATTTTTTCATAACCTTTTCGATATGAATATATCCCTTTATTCTAGTAAAACCCCTTTAGCAAAAAATAATAATCAGGATGAAAAACGAAAACAAGAACAAAAACAAAAACAAACTTTGTTGTATACCAGCAAAGATTTTGATATCATATTTGTACCTGAATTATGATCATGGTAATTAAATTTAAAAATATATAATTGTGAATTTTTTTATTCTTAATATTTTATCCCTCATATTTCTTATCTTAATAATGAATTAGTGCTATGTATATATATATATATATATATATATATACGTACATATAATTATGATACACATTTTAAAAAGCTATTTGTTTTGTTTAACTATATAGAAATATAACATTTTATTTTTATCATCTAATAAGGATGTGGAAAATAACATAAAAAAAAATAAAATAAATACATAAGAAAAAAGTTAAAGAAATGAAACAAATGAATATACATAAGTTTAGCAACATAATAATTAATTTCCTTTTATTCATTTAAGGATAAAAAAAACACGAATTATTTTTAAATATTAACCATGTATTATCACGTAAAAAAAAAAAAGAAAAAGAAAAAATGTGACAAAATTAAAAATATGCATAAACTGTATATATACACATATACAATGATACATAACGGTTGATAAAGAAAACATTTGTGAATATTTTTAATTTACATTATTTAGGTTATAATGATTTGTCGATCAAAATGAACAGCGTTACACAAATTCGTACATGTCTATAGATATATATAACGAGCAAAACACACAACATATGGAAATAACAAAAAACCTGAATGAATATACACATCTTTCTTTATCTATAATCATAAAATTATTATTTAACACTATTTAAGTATGAATGTTTTGTAGTGATAATTTTTGATCCGTTATATGGATATTCTCTCCAATTTGGATGATAATCATTTATATATTTTTTTACATAATTTTCAAAAGTTTCAAAAAAAAGTTTTTCAAAAATTTTATTTTCCCATTTAACGTTTATAGTTTTATTATTTTTATCTTTAATCATCCAAACTGAATTTATTTTATTCATTTCAATATTTCGATAAGCGGTTCCTGTATTTTCACTTATTCTTTTCATTGTGCCTGTTGTTTTTTTAAAACGTACATAATTTTCGTCATCTTCTTCCTCCTCTTCCTCTTCTTCTTCTTCCTCCTCTTCCTCTTCTTCTTCTTCCTCCTTATCCTCTTCGTAAGAATTTAAGTTTTGTTGATTTTGCTTTACATTATCTTGGTCGATTTCCTGTTTGTTTTCGTTTTTTCTTAGCAGCGAAATTTGCTCACCTTCATTTTTGTCCCTATTTTGTGAATGACTTGAAATTTTATCATTTTCTGCATTACCATCACTAATATTAAATGGTTCTTCCTTTTTATCAGATTGATAATTTTCCATTTTTTCATCACTTTTTATTTTTTTTTTTTTTTTTTTTTTTTTTTTCACTTTTTTCTCAACTTTAGCACCATTTTCTTCATCCATATTTCCTACACAATTTTCACTCGATCCTCCCAAATTTTTACTTCCATCACTGTTTTGTTCGGCATCATTAGAAGTTTTATGAATGTCATCGTCTTTCTTTGAATTAGAAGTTGCCGTTACAAATGTATATTCACTTTTATTGCTAAAAGAGTTGGTTTCAGATATATTTTTTTCTTTATTTTGATCATTTATGTTATCAGTTCGTATTTCTATGCTGTTATCTTTAGACAACGAATAGTATCCTCCTATCTTTTCTTTATTTGATATATTGTTAATTTTTGTATATAAAAATTTATTATTACTTTCTTTATTATAACTTTCTTTATTATTACTTTCTTTACTATCACTTTCTTTATTATAATTTTCTTTATTATAATTTTCTTTATTATTACTTTCTTTAATATCACTTTCTTTATTATCACTTTGATGTTGTATCAATGTTTTATATGTGCTATTACATTCTCCTTCCTTTTGCTCATTCATATTTGTATTATATGATTCTAGTTTTCCTTCATATGAATTGTTTACATTTTCACTAGTACAATTATTTATTAGTGTAAAACTAGAAGAAGATTTATTTTCCTTTATATCTTTAAAACTAACAATGGTAAATGAATTTTCTATTTTTTTTATATCTAACGATTTACTTTTAGCATAAGTGGTATTATTATTTGTTTCATAGTTTTCTTCTTTTTGATGAATATTATTTTTTTTAATATCATTTGAATTATCATCTTTTGTTTTGTTACTATCTATTAATTCCATTGTTTTATTTTTATTGTTTTTTTTTTTTTTATTTATTTTTATTTCAGCCAAATCGAGAATATATCCTAATCTGTTTGTACTCATTAAAGAAGTATAGTCCATCATTTGATATGCCTGTGGGGGGAAATGAAAAAAGAAAACCATGACATATACATTCCACAAAGTTGGAAAATGGAAAGGAACAAACTGAGCGTACCTGGATTATTGAATCTCGAACCAAACGTTCGAGTATAGATTCTTCATCGATATTTTTTCTAGTACTTATTTTGGCAATTTCGTGTAAATTTAGATGCATCCAAGCTCCAATTTGAAGTAACCGTGTACATACTCGCATAGTTCGTATACAATCTTCTCTGATTAATAATTTGTTTCTTATTTTATCAGCATCTTTATCAGGATCGAATGCGAAAATTACTTCAAGTACTTCATTGTCAAACGGAATCTGTAATAAATAACAAATATATTTATATTATATGAGAAAGTATAAAATGGAAAAAAATTTTACAATTTGATTTTTATAAAAAAAAATCAATGATCATATATTAGTGCACTATGCATATAAACACATTTCGGATACAAAAAGAGAAGTTTTTTTTTTATGATGCTTTATCTACCTTTGTTTGAGGCCAGTCAAACCATACTAAATCAATTTCTGCAACATCCATAATATGCGGCATTATTAAACCATGATCAATTGGGATTAAACTATACCTACATAAATAAAGATAAATAAATGTTAAAAAAATGTATATGTAATACACAATTGTAAGTTTGGAAATTAAAATTAAGAAAAAATATCTCTAAAACATTCTAAATTATATGTTACCTCGACGGCTTTTGATCTATTGTTATTATTCGTTTGAGAATATCTTCATCATTAGTGCTAAAACTTTTATTATTCCGATAAAGAAATTGATTACAACAATCTTTTAAACTTTTTAATGGGGATACTAATATATTTCCATCATTTCGATCTAAATTCATTACTCGTATATCTAAAATACCAATTTTATGAATATCTCTAATACTAAATTGTTTATGATCATAATTTCCAACACTCTCTCTTGAATCGATAAATTCTTGTAAGGAACCACATTTCCATTTTAAAGTATTTTCATTATATATATATTTAAGATTACTTTTATTATTAAAATGAGGATTACAAGCTTCTACCATAATTGTACATGGAACATTACTAAAATTATTATATGTATTATCAAGTATATAAGCTGCTATTTCTCTACTTGCCCCTTCACCCGATAAAACACCTGCTCTAAAACCCTCTTGGTATATTTTTCCTTCATAGCCTCGTGGATTAAATGGAGAAAACGCTTCTTCATCTGCTGGCTTAAAAACAGAACAAACTTTTTTTTTACTGTTAAATAATAAATATGTTCCCCCTGTTCCATCCATTGTTAATTTTGGAGCTATATTTTTTTTAAAGGCTAATTTAATATCATTTAGAATATTTTCAAAAAATGGAGGATAACTTTTATTATCTATCACTCTTATAGATGCGTTGGGGTTAGGATCTTTTATAGCCCAATATAATTTATTTACTTTTTTTTTTTTTTTTTTTTTTACATTATCTACTCTATTACTATTATCTAAATAAGTGCTTATTATTCTATAGTTTGGTAATTTAATTCCTTTATAAAATATTAATATATCATTTACTTTTATATCTGGTAAATCAAGTTTTTTTATAAGTAATCTTTTTAACATCTGTACATCATAAAAAGGAAATATTAATAGGCTTATATGCCGGTGCCCATTTATTTCATAAAACAAAGTACTTATTACATCATTTTCCTCATTTATCCGTAAAGCATTATGTGTGCTAAAATACATTTGCTGTGATATAGCTATGCTATTACTGCCCATGCTTTAAAAAGAGATTAATTAAAAAATATAAAAAAAAAAGGAGGGTGCGGAATGACGTTATATATTTCGAGTGTAGAGTAAAAGGGGAATAGCAAATTCGCAAGAAAATAAAATGAAGAAGCATATAACAAATACAAAAACAGGTCGTTATAAAAAAAAAAATTGAAAAATATGATATATATGCACATAAGCATATGCCTATGTCCTAACAGAAATACGTGCACACATGCAAAAAAGTCAATAACAACAAAATTATTAAAAGTATACAATAAATATGTATGTGTCTCCTGTATGCCCACGTGTATACACAAGTGGGCAATTCATATATACTAGTACCTACGCATATATATTTACATATTTACACATATATATATGTGTAAATATGTAAATTATATACTTTTTATACGTATTTATTTCCTATTATATTTTTGTCGATGTAACATTTAAGATAGTAAATATATATTGCCATGAAAGTATAATATATACTCTTTTTTATACAATGTTATTGCATACACCAAAAATATATAAGTAATTCATGTAAACAAATAAACGTATATAACGTACATATATATATAACATGCCATTACATTTCATGCGCTCATAAACTTATAACAAAAAAATTAAAATAATGAATAAAATAAGTAAACTAATACATGCATATATATATGTACCTACATACGTATATAGCGATTTACGAATCTATAGAGCATATATTTCTATACAGCTAATTAATTTTTTCTTACATATATATATAATAACCTTTTACTTTTATTATTTATTATATTCATTTTTTATGATATTATAAATACAATATTATTATCCACATAAGTTTTATATTTTATTAAAACTTTGGATAACGTTGATAATAATAAATTATGCACGTGTGGAATGGTGTGATTATATCATTTGCATTAAATTTATTATAAATAGTATAAAACTGGTGTATAAACAATTTACATACTTTTACAAAATATTAAAGCACATATTTCATATACTAAAAATATTTTGCATTATATATAGGGAAATTAAATTAACGCCATTACTCCCTACGCATATATATATAAATATATGTACTTGTGAAATATCCCAGTATACGTATATATAATAATATTTTTAGTACGTATTCCTTTATGCATATCAAATATATATATAATAATATCCATTTATTTTTTTTTTAAATTATCCAAAAATAATATATAAGGGAGAAATAAATTACGCACAATATTTTAACTGAAAATAAATATGCAAAGAGAGGAAACTACATTATATTTTCATATAATTCATTCACAATATAATATATATATATTTCTCTATATTATGCATATGTAATATTTTTACTCACATTTTATATGTACAAGCTGTGCAAAAAAGGAAAAAAAAAATTATAAAAAATTAATAAATATTGAGATAAGTATAAATGAAATATATAAATTATAATATAGAATAAAGTTATTAAATAGGGAAGGGAAAATAAATATGTAACTAAAGAAGCGTATAAAAAAGCAAGGTGAAATAAGGATAAAGATTTATACACAACATAAATCCCCATCCTTAGCTACAACGTGGATTTATACCCATTATATAAACATAAATATTTTCTTAATTACAGATAAGACATTTAAAGCTATATACATGTATTTATGTAATACATTAAACCTCTGTTTTTTTCTCCCAAAAAATTCCACCAATGTATATATCCTTACTCTATACAATTTTTTGCATTACACATTTTAAGAACATTTATTCCTCCCGTCTTCTTTCTTTTCTCTTTACTTTCCTTATCATAAAATATTTTTTAATTCGCTTATTTGAGTTTTTATTAATTATACAAAAAAATATTACACCAAAAAAATAAAATAGTGTACAGGTTTTTATAAAAATATGTGTTAAGAATGTGATTTATAAATGTATGGAAAAATAATATATATGTTTATATCAATAAAGGCATATTGTAATATTTATTAGTACACGCAAAATATGTATATATACATATATATTGTGTGCGCGGTTATCTTAAATGCTCATTTTTATAAATGAAATCCCCAATACCAGAATAGTGTATGCCATTTATTCGTTATGATCTACGTTTCGATTAAAAATAAAACAATCCTATACAAAATATTTTAATTAATGTTTGTTAAATGTATACTATTCAAATAAAAACAAAGTACTATATTTTATAATATATGCTTTAAAAAAGCATTAAAAAATAATGGAGTTTTTATTGTGTATTATAACAAAAATGCGATATATATTGTTGTGTACTTTTAAAATAAAGTATGCTATATTGGAAAGTTGATAAACCTATACCTCATTTAAATACCAATGTATATATACATTTTTAGGTAAAAGTTCACATACAAATACTGCATATATCCCTCCCTATTAACGATGCTGTTTTTTAAAATTGGAATATATAACCTATTTCGTAGTGAATGGTAAACTCACATACCAGTATTTCTGGCTTAAGCATAAAAAGATTTATAATTATAAAAGTATTACCAGTATCCCCATAAAACAATTTAACCATTATTTATGGTGATTTTCGAACAAATTAGCTATAGTATTTTAATTAATAATATATATTAATATGTACGCAAAATGTTAAAGAATTTGTTGTTGGAAGTATATATGTCATATATATTTTTTTTGATGTTAAATTTTTTTTTATTATTTTTCTTCAACACAGAATTATAAACATTATGATATACGCCTTTATACATTTATTAATAAAGGAACGAAAAAATATCCTATAAAAATATATATGAAAATGGGGAGGCCTATATTGGATACTCATTTTATGCAATAATATAAAGTATGATTTACTTGGCATTTATGTTGTATAGTATTTTTTGTATAATTTTATATTATTAAAAAAGAAAAACATATATTTAGAATTTTATATTTTTATATAAAAATATTAAAAAAAATAACAAGGTTAATATATTTCTATAGAATTTTCTAGCGTGCTAAAAAAAATATTTAATACTACCAAGTATTTTTTCATATACCCACTGTTTTTTTTTGTTTTTTGCTAGAAATAAATTAAAAAAAAAATACTTCATACTAATATAATATAGGTTTAAAAATAAAAGGCATATGCACACATGCACACGATTATTAGTATGTAATTAAATAGCTATATCTCTATATATATGTATGCATATTCATACATACAAAAATATTATAGTGTACACCTTTGTAGACAATGTCATAGAGTATGAATTATTTTGTGTACTCATTTCAACAAAAAAAAAAAGTAAAAAAAACATTAAAAAGCAATAAAAAAAAAATAAAACATCATATTAAATATGAATGGACATATAAAAATAAACGGTATTTTTTATTTTTATAGCTATTTTATTTAATAAATTTATTAAAATACATTGAAATATTTCTCTACATTCTTATGTAAAAAAATATTTTTTGACATACTTATTAAAAAAATATATATAAAAATAAATAATATAAAAAAATAATGTAATATAATATATTATAAACTAAATTAATAACTAAATATAAACTAATTAAAATTATAAAATAATTATAAATACATAAATATCAAGCAAACCTAAATACGCAATTATTAAAAAGACTCATTCTACATAAATACCGGAAAATACATATCTTTTTATAATTTTATTTAATTATTTTTCTATGTTATGCATTATAGCAATGATGTAGGATGTGCATATCCTTAAAATATATATAGATAGCGTAAAATACATAGAAAGAAAACAATTATATAATATATAAATAAAAAAAATACATATAGTAATAAATTATTATTATATTATAGCTTTTTTTTTGTGGGTATAAATACATATAGGATACCCAAAAAATTATGTACAACCTTTTTAAAAAAAAAAACAGCTATATTGTTATCCATGATTTTTCATTTAATGGTGTTGTTATTAATGTAAATACTTCTTTAGGAAATAAAGAGTATTAAAATATTGACATAAAAAAGTACATATTTTTAAAAAAAAATGCATACATAATACATGTATATATGCATACACATAGTGTTATACATATGCATTTTATCTTATAAAACATTATATTTTTTAATTTTGTTAAATCTTATTTTTATGAAGATACAATTAATAATACATAATTTTACACACTTATGACTCATTTAATTACACCCCAATTTTGTTTTCACATTTATTAATTTTATAATGTATTTTAATGTCATTTAAAAAGTAACTTTCTAAAAAAATATAAAGTAATTTATTCATGTGAATAATACTACATAAAATTCTAGTCTTATATATATAAATATAATAAATACATATATATATTTAATTATATTAAACAAAAAAAATAAAATTGTTTTATTAAACAACAAACCAATTGCATGGACTTGCAATTAGTTCTACACAATTATGCGTATTCTATAAATGTTTACAATTTTATGCTCACATTTTTATTAGTTTACATATTTAATATTTTTTAGACATTTGTGCATTATAAACATTTTTAAATCAAAATTACACTGACATAAAAATAAGTCTATTCTAAATAATATTTTTTTTTAATACAAAAAAATAATAAATATATATAGGCAATTATAAATTTATAAAATACAAAATCAACATAATAAGAATATAGAACAATATCACATCATAATAATAGCAAACTGCACCGCTGGTAAAAGGAAAATAGGAGCATCCGAACAGTAATAATACAACTTATTAATAATAATAAAGCAGAAGAGTAGTATCGAAAAAAACCGAAAAAGCAGCAATCCCTCAAACATGCAGCTACAAACAAGAGGGCATACTCTTCTAAAAACCGAACCGAATAAAGACACCCATATTAGCAGAAATGTAAATAACGAATTGGTGTTGAATGTTCAGGAAATTTATAAAAGTAAATGCAACCATGATAATAATAAAGTAATGGCTCAGTCATATATGGCCAAGTTATGGAACAACTTAGGCTCATTAGGATCAAACAAAATTATTGACCCCCAAAATATATGTGTTTCCTTAAAGTTGCAAATTAATGTAAAAAATACAGATCCCGAAAGAAACAAGAACTATTGCATATATTTTGATATTAACCCGTCTGGAATTATGTCTAAAAACAAACAAAAAATATTTTATCAGTATAAGCCGATTACTGAAAAAAATGAAGACACTTTTGAAAGTTTATCAAACGAAGAGAAAGTGAAACATGTAAGATACATGCATACAAAATGTGCTACATTGTGTTTTATTTATACAAACCATTATATGTTTTTATGCATATGCATTTTTTTTCTTATATATTAATAATACACACACACACACTTCTTAACATTATCATATTGTAGTTCGCAAAACAAGCATCACGACTGGCCGGGAAAATAATACAACATAAACAATCCAAATATAAATTATTGAAGGTACTTCAGTCAGCTATATATGGAACTGTTTATTTGTCTGAGATAATTGAAGATGTTAATAAGAAATTGATCAATACAAAAAAAGCAATAAAAATATTATCAAAGCATCTTATAGAAATGGCTAAGGAGAGAATACAAGAGGATCCATTGTCTGAGTACTATTATAGAGATAGTATGAGTGGGCATAGTAATATATTAATATGTGATAGCATTTTTGATGATGCTGCATATATATACATGGTTATGCCTTTTGCTATGCATGGTGATTTATTTGAAGTTATGAAAAATAGGAATAAAGCATTTTCAGAAGAAGAATCGCGATATTTATTTTATCAAATTTTATTAGCTATAAAATTTTTGCATTCAAAAGAAATGGCATTAAGGGACATATCATTAGAAAATGTGCTTTTATTTGAAAATGAAACAAATGGCCTTATTTATCCTGTTTTGAATGATCCGGGGCAAGCCCTCCATTTTAATGTTAATAACAAAAATGAAGTAATATTAGAAGAGTATACAAAAACATTTGGAAAAATATTTAGGCCACCTGAAATACATGCAAAATGCAAATATGATCCAACAAAAGTTGATGTATTTTGTGTAGGGTATATATTATATTTTTGTCTAACAAAACAGGAGTTATTTAGATCGTCTGTAGAAAAGGATATATATTGGAACATGCTAGTACATAAAAACTATAGAGAATTATTAACTGATAAAAATGGAATTCATTTATCTAATGATGCAGTCGATTTAATTTTTCATTGTTTAGATCCAAACTTTCAAACAAGATATAGTATTAATCAGGTTCTAAGTCATACGTGGTTTAAACGCAATATGTACCCAGTTCATAATGTTAGTTTATATTTGAATAATGATACAAGATCGGAACAAAATGGGAAGAAATCTATATTTAAGTTTTCAATAGAAATACATCAATATGCCAAAAAAAATAATGTGAAAATAGATAAAAATTCAATCATGGAATTTTTTATTTATGAGCATGTTTATATGAAACCTGATTATAGAACTCCGATCCAAAATAAATGCAATAATACGCTTTTGACCTCTTGTTGCACCTTCTACCCTAGCATTTCTCCTTCTTTTGTATATGGAAATAAATCCGTTTTTCCTGGAAATGTGATACCTATGATTCAAGGTAACGCTCCTCATCCTAGTAATAACAATAACACTTATTTGATGCCTACACACCATACAAGAAATATTCATATATCATCTGATGATACTAAAAATTTTGTTATGAAAACAAACCCAAGTTTTACTGCACCCACAATGAAAGAAAACAATATAAGAAATAATATGAGCAATTGTGAAAAGGCCCAGCTGATTATAAACAGTTTTCACACCAAAGTATCTTCCATTAATAAGAGGTATAATAATAATGAAAAAAATTTAAACAACAGATGGATATCTATAAATCGAAACGATAGTGGGAATATTTGTACTAGAAAAACTGATTTATGTAAGAAATATATTATCTTCGATAATCAGGCTAAGATAGGAAAGAAAAATTTTCTACATATAAAAAATAATTTAACAAAATCGAAAGAATTAATAAAAAAATGCAGCAATCTTAGTGAAAAATCAAAAATAAAGATATTAAATAGTCACATAAGAAATATTTACAGATTAATAGAGCTTAAAAAAAAACGAAACAAAAATAATTTTCCCCAAGAAAAATGTAGAATTTGTTCAGAAAAAATAAAGGAAGGTAGTAATACTATTATCACTTCGATTACTAATTTGCCTAATGGGAATAAATCAGTTAAATATAGAAATGCTACGAGGGAAATTTCCCCAAAAGATGAAAATAACGAAGGAGATGTACTGACCACTCCAATAGTAGAATCAATGAATAAAAAAAGTGAAGTTGTAGCAAATGAAACCGAAGTAAAATATCAAAGCTCAAGTGAAAACATCATAACGGCAATTAGAAAAAACCACGATAAAACACTACAATTAAATATTCAAAGCAATGATAATGAAATCAGATTATTAAAGTGTGACGAAAATATTATCTCACGTAGTAGGCAGAAACATTTAGAACCAAACGGCATACAATGTAATAATATATCATACATGGATAAAATAATTACCGAAGATAATAATAACAATGATAACATAATAGGATTAAGTAATGATATATATTCTGAAAAAATGGATAATGAAAAAAGTGATGCTAGTTTGACAGCTACAGAAAATAGTTATAACAATATAGAAATGAAAAAATCTAAAAGTTTCATAGAAAGCAAAAATAAAGTACGGGATAATGGCAATAGTTTTAACCGTATTAGCAATATTCTTAGTGTTCACAATAGAAGTAGTAATATATGTAGTATCCATAATATTGTATGTAAGTATCGATGTTGGAATCGACGCCCCTTCAATAGCAATATTCTCGATGGTAATAGCGCTCAAAACTTTGATTGGGTTACACTTTCATGTATCGAAAGCAATTCAAATAGCGTGGTTGAAAAAATATATAGCAATCCAAGTGTTTCACATACAAATGTATTAGAAAATAACGAGACTTTGGAAACAGACGACTATAACAATGAAGAATATAAATACATAAAAAAAATATTCGAAAGTGAGGAGTATATAAACGTTAATAATTTGGCTTCCTTTTATGAGAAAAATTATTCTACTGAACAAGCAAATGAAAAAATTAAAGAAGAAAAAGTAGATGCAGTATTTTGTGAGAAAGATAAAAACTGTTATGATGGTAATATATTTCCACTTATTGAATTAAATGATCCTGTTCACAGAAAAAATAATGATGCTGATATTGTCAATGAGAAAATTGGAATGAAATGCGAAGACAATAGTAATAAATATACAGACAGTCCAGTTTGCAATGTAGTATTTAATTCATGTGATATTAGCTTAATGAATAATGAACTAAAAGATGATGGCATGCACAAAATAATTTCAAATGATAATGAGCAAAAATGTGGGTATATAAATACATTAAGTAATGTTGAAAATGTTAGGAAAAATGAAATGAAATCAAAAAATATATGCAATTCTAAAACAGAAGAAATATGTAATTCAACAAATGATAGTAAAAATAATTCTTCAGAAAACATAAAAATTAAAGTGTTAAACAATAATAAAAATTTTCTGAACAAAATCGGCATTACAAGGATGTCTGAGGAATGTATTAATCATATATTAATACGGGATAATGAAAAAAGGGAATATATAGAAGTTGAAGAAGAGGAAATAGAAAATTATAATCCCCACAAATTTATGGATCAAATACATTGCAAACTAGAAAACGAATTAGAGAAAGAAATAAAATGGGAAGAACATAATCTGGAAAATGAAAGTATCAACAATTTAGACAGTAGTTTTTTTATTTTAATAAATCCAAACAAAGATATAGAAAAAAGTACTACTTTATTAAAAAAGGAAACAAACATATATATGGATAAATTAGAAAACAGAGAAATGATATATTTTGGCAATAGTAAGAATGAAGATCCTGAGCAAAGAATCGTTGTAAGCAATTTAGTAGACTCTGAATATAAATCTAAAATAAATATAGAAAGAACAAGGGTAGCGAATGTTGGTGATATATTTTATAGTGAAGATAATGGAAAAAAAGGAATGACAAAAATAAAAGAAACCAAAAATATATACTCAAAAGAAATCAAGAAAAAAAAAAAAAATGATTTGGCTAAAAAAAACACATCGAAGATATCTGAAATAAAGAAAATCAATACGAATGGTGGAAAGGAAAAAAGTAAAATTAAGAAACTGATCAAATATATATTTGATAATAAAATGAAGAAAAATAAAAATGTTTTGGGCAATAATAAAATTCAACCTAAAGTGGCAAATCAAAACATTGATGTTACAGACGGCGTAATAAAAGATAAAAAATCTCAAAATAAGAAAGATAGCGAAAATGTGCAAAAAAATAAAAACAATGTGGGTTCTATTTTGAATGCACCAAGTTATTCCAATAAAAAAGGCATGGGAAAAAATAAAACTAAAGGTAATAATGTAACAGAAAACAAAATACAAAAGTTTAAAAGACATATATTAGTAGAATTTGATCAAAAATATGAAAATATAGAAAAAACTAATAGATATATTGATAAATTGGAGAAAGATCGGCGTAATGAAATATATAAAAACAATGGGGGTAGATATTCTAAAAAACCAAATATGAAAAATTATAACCAAAATAATACTGCTCCTCTCATTCCGAGTTTTAGAAAAACTATAGGAACGGTATTATCCAATGACAAAGATAGCAAATATTATAATATTCTTAGAAAAAATAAAAATGTAAATAATGATTTACAAGCAGAGATATTAAAAAATAAACAAAATATAAAGACTGAATCAAATAAAACACATGAATTAAAAAATTCCAAGAGTACAGAAGATAGTTATAGAAACACTAGAAACTTTAAAAATAAAAAAAACTTGAATAAAGATAAAAAGATAAAATTAACAAATGTATCTGGTACATGTGCAACTGGGGAGTTTGAAACGAAACAAATAAAAAAACAAGGAAATGAAATATTTAAAACAGATGCAGAGACTTCCAATGAAATGAAAAATAATCATAGACTTTTAGTAAATAAGATTAAAAAAAATAACCAAAAAAATAGTTTGTGTAAAAATAGCATTCCAAAAAAAAATACATCATCTAAATATTGGAATAAAGATTATAGAAAAAATTTAAAACTCAGAAAATCGGGAAATTTGAAAAAGCAAATTGATGATAATTTATCCAAAATGTTTTCTAAAAATGTATTTCCAAAGGAAGAGAGGCGAAAAGATGATGCAAAGATATTTAACGGAAATAATTCAATGATTAAAAGCGGAAATGAATATAATAAAAAGATTAAGGCTTTTAGTACATCTTTATATAATGATAATAAAATAGGAAATAAGTATGAAACTGAAAAAAAAAAAAAAAATACTCTTTTCGATTGTTTTAAGAAAATCGATGAAACAAAAGAAAACACAAATAACGAAAGTAAAGAAATAAATAACCAAAAAAATGTATTAAGTTGGGTTACCAAAAATAATAATGCGCTAATGAAATGTGAGACAACGAAAGAAATAGACAATGTGGTTGATGATAATTTATGCATTTCTAATACTAGGCATTCCATGGATAATAACAAGGAAAGTATTAAAATTGGTCAAAATAGCACTCTAAATGAATTAAAGAATATATTAGGTTCGCTTTATAATGATATAACATTTGTTAATGCGTTAAACTGTTTAAATACAAATGGGGGAGAAAAAAAAACAGAGAAAAAAACAGAAAAAAAATACAATTTTGATGAAAATATTACATTAAGTAAATATCTAAACAGTCTTAATGAAGGATCAATAAAATATAATAAAGATCTTAAAAAAAATACGATGATGAGTACATTTATTAATCTAGAAAATGAAAAATTGGACAATAAATATAATTTAGACACAACGAAAAAGGGGACACAAAAATATGATGGAATTAGCAAGTTGGAAAAATGGAAATATCTAAAAAAAGAGAATAATGAATCTAATTGTGTAATAAAAAAAAAAAATGGAAATACTAATTCAAAAAATGGTGAAAGCAAAAAGTTGAAGAGCAAAATATTCGAGAAATATCCGCAGGAAAGACAAACTAGCCAAAATAAAGGAAAACAAATCTATCCATTTCTTAAAAGAAAAAATGGAAAAAACATCCAAACAGGTTGTGAAAATGATAAAAAATATATCGAAGAAAAATGCAACAAAAGTTTAAACTCTCTAGAAGAAAGAAAACTATGTATTCAATACTTAAATAAAAATTTAAAAAACAAAATAAAAAAAATGAATAAAAAAAATGTTTTAAATGATGGAATTGTAGATTATCGAATGGCAAAAACGGAAAAAACGGGAAAACGTGTTAAGGATAAAGAAATGTTGAGGAATGATAATGGGAATTGTATTGTGAGTATTGGTGAAACAAGTGAAGAAAATAAGGATAAAAGAAATAGAAACTATCAAATTCAAAAAAAAGAAAATCGACAAGGAAATATTATCTCAAATAAGCATTGCAATAGAAATACTAAAATATG
Organism: Plasmodium berghei ANKA; assembly: GCF_900002375.2. Taxonomy (NCBI): domain Eukaryota; phylum Apicomplexa; class Aconoidasida; order Haemosporida; family Plasmodiidae; genus Plasmodium; species Plasmodium berghei. Next base: position 351,652 of record NC_036162.2, read on the forward strand.
TATGGATGATAATATTGGAGGAAATAAAAGAGAAGATAATTTCTTAAATTTGAATGGGGTTTATGAAAATGATGACATTGGTTATTATTATTCACATTTTGAGCAAATATTTAAAAATGAAAAGGGGGAAGAAATAAAAAGAAGAAAAATAGAAAATGAGAAAACAGATGAGAAAAATTACTCTGGATCTCATTGTAGTGATATAAAGGAGTTAGACAAAAATTTAAATAAAAATGGAATGCGTATAAACAAGAATGGGAATAGAACAACTTTAAACGAAATGAATATAACAAGTGCACTAAAGTCTGTAGATAAAGAAAATATCAATCCTTATCGATATATTTTTGGAGGTATAGAAACTAAACATGTAGATAACAACTTTTCGGAGCATTCTCAAATTATTAAAATGAATGAAAAACAAAAAATCGTAAAAAAAAATTTTAATGAGAAAGATTATATGCGTAAGCTAATTCCAGATATTAACCAGGATTGTAACAATGACAATAATAAGGAAAATATTAGTAGTGGCGCTTTAAATATAGAAATATTTATGAGGAATTATGAACCTAACTATGTTGGTGAAGACTATGAAAATACGGGGGATAGCAGAAAATACGATCATGAGCATATTTATCATTCAGAGCAAAGGAAAGAAAAACCCAAACAATGGAACAACGAAAATGCAACTTCTTCTTATAAAAAATCAGATAAAGAATTGAATGAGGAAACAAACATCAAAATTATAAATAATCCCAAAGAAAATATTTTCGAAGGTTACCAAAATAATAATACAAGAAATATTTTTTCTTTATATCCAAATAAATGGGAACAATTTTTTGAAATACATAATATGAGCCAATGGGATGAAGCAGAAAAGGAATTGGGGAATGAATCAACAAATGAAGAAATAGCAAAGGAATTAAATAATTTAGTTTTAAGACGAAATAATCAGGAGAGATGTATAGACGAAAATGTTCCGCAAATAGCAAATGATCAAACAGGGGTTATAGGGAATGATAACTTGGTAACTGGAATTAGCCAAAGTACAAATGTCAATAAAACTATAAATAAATGCAATCATGGTGAAAATGAAACATATTTGACTGGGGATATCAGTGAGTATGTAAAAGTCGGAAATTATGAAGTATATACAGAATCAACTTTAGGAGAAGATTTAGAAAATTCGATGGGGAATTCGGTGGATATTCCAAATAGATCTGAAATACTTCAAGTTGCTTTTTATGGAATACATGATAATATTCCTAGAATAATAAATGGAAACGATATACCAAGAAGGTATATAGATGATATTGGTGATAATTATTCTAAAGTTTTAAATGAATTGATAAATATCAATAATGATGTACCCATAAATGAAAATGGTTCGTTTATAGATAATCCATTTAATTATGAAAATCATAGTAATGAAATAAATAACAATGATAATACAACAATAAATGCTTATAATACACATGAAGAAAATTGTGTAGTAAATACTAAACAGTGTTATTACAATGGAGTAGCTATATTTTAGATAATAAAATGCATTATATTTCATATTTTTTATGAATTATTTTTAACTAAAATAATTATATATGCAATAATACAAATTCATAAAATTACATTCCCAATATATTTATAATATCAAACATAGAGGTACAAAAAATTATTCCAAATATGTTTTGTCTGAAATACTAAACTCACCTTAGCAATGTAAAACATAAGGCATTCAATAATAGAGTTATAAAATATTAACTGAAAGTAAAATAGAAAAAGAAAAAAATTATTGAAATGACTACAGATAATGTTATTTCTTAAATAACGAAAATGACACAAATGGTATATGTTTGTACTTTGGTATTTTTTTTTTTTTAATTTATATTTTGCATACTAACGAAAATTGTTTTTTATGGTGTCATAGGATTATTTATGCACGCATATATATATATATATATATATATATATACATATATGGACGTTAACTTTTATGGGTTTATTTAAAAATATGAAATTAAAAAAAATAACACATAAATATTAGGGATATATATTTGGTTATATAGGAATAAATATAATTGTGATTATATGTAGACATAGTAATTACTATTATTTTAGTTTCTGTATGCTAAAAATGCGTAACTGAATTAAAATAAAAACTTTGAAAGGATGTGGTACAACTTTAAAGGTATGTGCATTCTATATTTGTTTTAATTGTTAATTCAATAGGTTTCCGAGTAAATAGTTACATAAAAAAAATATAACAAAGGGCCATATATATTAATTATAATGATAAAATTAAAAGAAATATTAATATAATTCAAAATGTATACAATTATTAAAACGGGGAAAAATGAAACAAAAATTGATCCACGAAAACTATTTTGTAAAAAAATAATATTCACAATATGCATTGATATATATAAATATAATGCATAAGAAATATTTATAAATAAAATCATTACTCTACAAAAATAGTCAACTATATATATATATATAATAACATATGCAACATGTAAGGATATTAATTAAAATATTTCGGTAATTTTAAAGATATGGTAGTGGGGATATATATTTTATTTATTTTTTATTGTGTATGGAGGGAATGCCTAGTAATTATACATTGGGATTCTTGAATATGCTTCTGGATATACTAAATGTGATTTTTTTTGAAAATAAATTAACATAAGATCTACATATTTTTGTATATTTGCATATTTCTCCCTTCAACGATATATCTCATTTTAAAGGATAGAGATAAATAAAAATTGATTTATTTACTTATTTATTTGGAATTTTTAATAATAATTAATATACCCCACAAAATTGACCATATCCAACCAACTAAAGGGACAAATAATTGTAATATTCCAATTATTAAATCATCAGGATCCTTATTTAATATACCTATAGCTATCATACCAAATCCAAAAAAAAAAATATTAATAACTCCTAACATAACATTTATGGAACTATTTCCATTTTCTGGGACTTCCATATTTCGAATTTTATCAATTAAGCGCGATGACATTTTGAATAACAATATTTCAAAATAATAATATTTATATATATTAATTATAGGTTATATAAAATATGATGAATTTTTATTATTTACATAAAATAGTGTTTGTTTTATGTTTAACAAAGGTTATAAAATATATTTAGGCTTAGAAAATATATTGAAATGGATATAGAATAAAAAATACGTTTGTAATTTTTTTGATATTTTTTAAATTTTATAATAATTTTTTTTCAAGCGCATTACTATGATCAATTTTTATAATTTAAAAATAAAAATTACTAATAAAAAAAAGCAAGAAATAAAATTACATTTTTTTTTATTTAAATATATTCTCGTTATATCTATATAATATAATACTGTATAATAAAAAGGGGAATGAATTAATAGTAAGAAATAAAATATGTATAATTGAAAAAAACATAATTGTATCCATAGAAAATGAATTGCAAAACTGCAATAATAATTATCAGTTTGTAAACAAAATGTACTTTTTTTTTTTTTTTTTAAATGTATGTGCTATAAAATCATAAGGGGAATATATAAAAAATATATAAATATATAATGTGTATATATTTTTCATTCTATATCTAGTTTTCAAATATCCAAAAAATGACGTTCAATATTTAAATCATTTAGTTTTATAGTTCTGTTATATATTTTATGAATTAAAAATATGAAGATATATATTGTATTTCTGAATTTTTTCAAACAAGTATATTCGAACTTGTATTTTTCTATATACAAAAATACTAAAAGAAAGTTACAATAATAAAGTATACATAAAAAAAAGGAAGTTAGTTATTGCCCTCGGGTTATGAGACATATATATTATGTATGTACATATTTTTTCCCCTCTTAATTCGAAATTCTTTTTCTTAAAATATCTGTGTATACAAAAAAATATATACTTCCTTTTTTTTTAGTAAGATAAAAATAAGGAAAGATAGATCAAATATATATATAAAAAAAATACAATTTAGTGGGAAGAGTAAGCAAAATAATTAACACTATATTTCGGTATATATAATATGATGGGGGTACTATACTATTTTAGCTAACTATTATATAATATTTTTTTTTTCTTTTATTTTTTACTGTTGTTTTTCATTTTATATTTTAACATATATAAAATTTTTAAAAGAAAAAAAATATTACTTTCTAACAAATATAAATGTATTTAAAATGTGTCAAGTTTTTTTTTTTATATTATCCTTTTACTATCTATTAATAAGGGATTAAATTTGTAAAATTCCATGAAAAAAAATACATATATATAGCTTCCCTTTGTAATATTATTTCTTTTCCATTTTTGGTTAAAAAACGTGTAGAATTCAATTCATATTAAATGCACACATTTAATTACACGCATGTTGGAAGTTTTATATTTTCATTTAATTCGTAGTAAAGTGTACACAATTAGATTTTTACATACTTATGTTGCGCACTGTTGTCGGCGTCGAGAAATGTAAATAAACTATAACTACGAAAAAATAAAA